>NC_141469.1:44960823-45308649 GCF_009769465.1 Tauraco erythrolophus
TAGAATATAGAAAAAGCCTACGAAAATGACCACTTTTCTGAGCATCACTACACAATTTCTTAGACACCTTTAAGAAATCCCGCTATTATCCATATATGATTCGCATGTGTGGTGAGTCCAATTAGCTGCTCTTGCTGTCAGAGTCCTGACATGCATGCCTCTGCATGATCTGCAGCCATGGCCTCTGTGACCCCTGATCTGTCTCACCTGGGGCCACCACCAGCATCCCTGTGCCCAGGGGCTCCAGTTAAGACAGGAGAAATCAGGAGCCGGGCTGGGACTAGCTGAAGGGTGGTCCAGGGCCATGGGCAGGGGTGGGGGAAGCTCCAGGGCACCCTGGGCAAGACCAACAAGGTCTGTGGGTGCCCAGACACTTGCTTCACAGGATGACAAAGAAATGTTGCTTATCTTTCCTGGTTTCCCTTGGAATTCAGCATAGAATATCCGGCAACCTCAACCTGGATTTCATTAATATTAAAAAAAAAAAAAAATATATGTAAGGGCATGTGGGAGGGATATGGGAAACCAAACAAACAAGTACAAGAATTTGTTTCTGCCTTCAGAGTTCACCATGAAAAGCAACTAACTGGTCCAGACTTAAAATCACAGTTTTCAGACTGAACTCTGAAATATACTGATACATTATTTTTAAGCAAGGTAAGAATCAACTGTGGCATTTCAGCACCAGTACTTGGCTCAGTATATTTAATAATTTGTGGATTAAAATGAAAATTTCCCAAAGTTTTACTTTTTAGAAGTTTTTACTCCTATCCTCCCGCTTTAGTCTCTCCTTGCTCTGGTAGTGTAAAAGAGTCTAAAAACGTCATTCTTTGAACACAAAATATCTCTACTTCACTGCAGTGATAGTAGGACACTCTATTATGGGCCACAAAGATTTTTAAGAGACTAGAACATCTGTGAGAGAAGCTGAAGGAGCTGGAACTGTTAAACTTGGAGAAGAGAAGATTCAGGAGGATCTTGTGAATGTGTCTAAATACCTGATGACACAGTGCAAAAAAGACATAGTGGTGTCCAGTAAGAGAACAAAAAGAAATGGATAAAAATAAAAATGCAAGAAATTCTGTCGAAATATCAGGGCAGGGGAAATAAAAAAATACACTGCGAGGATGATTGAGCACTGGCACAGGTTGTCCAGGGAGGTTGCGAGGCTGTGACACTGAGCAGCCTGCAGTAGCTGAACTTTTTTGAGCAGGGAGTTGCACTAGATACTCTCCAGAGGCGCTTTCCAACCTCAGGCATTCTGTGATTCCACTTGCTTGTACAGCTGACCACTGCTCTGTTAAGAGGAAGACACTGTGTTAATTGAAGAGATTTTTGAGACTGTGAGTGTAAGGATATGTGGAAGGAGAGAGTGTTTGCTCCCTCCTTCCCTGCTGTATCTGGTCAAGGACCTTTTTTAATGCAGAAGCAGATAATAAGAAAAGAAGGAAGCCAGAAACAAAGGTACTTAGATACAAATGTGATTAACAAATGATAAGGGAGACAATAAGCAGAACTAAAGCTGGTCAGTCACTAATTGATGAAGGCATGTAGAATGTGGGAACATTTATTTCTGTAAGATTAATGTGATCAAGGACCTTGTCAAAATGGTATGAAAAGAAGAAGCAGAAGATAATAAATAAAGCATGCAAAGACACGGAGCTAACAGGCAAACGTAAGAGAGACAAGAACTGGAAACAAACCTGGTCAGTCACACTAATTGATGGGCTATCAAGAAACTGTAGGCAAACCAGGAGATCGCAAATGATAAAGATGCAAACCTGAGAGTCCAGGGTGTTGCAGAGGGACGTTGGCGCTATGCAAATTGACGGAGGAATGTGCAGGGGAAGGGGAACAAAGGAAGGAACAAAGGAAGAATAGACAGAAAGGGATATAAAAAGAGTCAGTCTCTTGTAAAATGGAGCTGATCACTATGCTTGTCTGAGTGAGCCCTGAACCTGATCACCACACTCAGCCCTATCTTTTTACTAAATACTTTCTTAATTATCTCTGCATAATTTCACTCTCTATCCCATATGTTTTTGAAGACTTATCATTTAAATGCTAGTAAATGTTCCAGTAAAACATATATGTAATTCCAAGGCATTAAAGGACTTCTCAAAACCTAAAATTTGGACCACAAAGGGTTATCCTCTTAAACAGAATTTATGTTAGGTCAGGTATATATCAATCAATTCTTGTCATTTATAATCAGCAGTTATATATAACTTTTATGAAATTAAAAGCATCCCTGCTGTTTATATGAATATTGTAGTGGGGGGAAAAAAACTCACTTTGCATCAGTGAGGAAAATTCATCCAACAATTCGTGAAGTAACAAGAGAGCTTTTCTGTTTCCTTAATATGTTCCATTTGAGCTCTATAAAACTCACACAATGCAAAACATAAAATCCTGTATTATTTATGATTTTTACTGTTTCACCACTTACAGTCAAGAAATTTATAGGTGAAATTCCATTTCCTAGACTACTCCGTATCTAATATTGTTTATGAATTTTATATTCTTTTTCTGACTGAGTTTATTATTTCAGTGTATAGGACAGTTAAACTCCCAGGAAACTACTGCCCACTCGACTAGGAATAGGTATGTGAAAGCACAGGTTTATTGGTATTGTATATGACCAAGTGAAATATTAAATACTTCATCCACATCCCTAGTAAACAAAGTCTGGCTTCCCTCCTTGGGTCTTAAACAATGGCACAGGAGTTTCATTAAAACTTTGTGGTTCCATAGTGACAAAGCAACCAGAATAAAATAAGATGATTGAACCTAAACTAGTGCAGTTTCACTGAAATCACAAGTATTGTTGGTTTATAAACAGTGCAAAATAATATATATGACAAAGTTTTCTGGAACCACATGGTTTCAGAGTGACAGAACAGAATAGTAGTTTTGAATTTCTCATCAATAAGTCACTTTTTGTGCTGTATATTTGTCCTTTTCATATGGCAATTGTACAGATTTAATTTCCCTTTTCTTTTGTAATTGATACCTCATGACAGGTGCAAAGTGCATAATTAGTCAAAATAAAATAGAAATTATTGTGGGAAAGTACTTCAATGTTTTTGTTTTCTCCACTGAGATATATACTTCTGTCTTCTACACAATATATTTATCTTAAATCCTACTGCTTTTTTTTTTTTTAAATTATTACTATTATTTTTTCCTCCCTTATGCAGCTGGAAAGAAAAGATAGAAATTTCATGCAACCATACATCTCGTATGCTGTATCTCAGCTGGTGAAATCGAGAGCATATCCGAGCTTTGGAGCTCTGGTACAGTTCCACCTCCATGGCCTTATACCAATGCTGGACCTAATCCTGCATGCACGGAAATCGACTTCATTGCTGTGGAGGGGAAATACAAGCACAGGAGTTGAGAGAGAGTCCGCATATGTTTCACAGGTGAACTAACACCCTAGGACTCTGTAGGAAGTAAACCATCCTTCTAGATCAGATCAGTTTCAGTGAACCTTCAGCAAAAAGTTTACAGATTAAGACCACAGTTACAGAAATTCTAACTTAAAATGTTGTGGTGCCTGGGAAAGATCAAAACTTTGCAAATTTTATGGAGCAGAGAATATATACATACAAGTCCTAAAGTCAAAGAAGTATCAGACTTTACCCTTTGATCATTTTCTGATTCTGTGTTTCCTTTTTTGCTAAAGAATGAATATGCAGTGTATTTTTGTTTGTTTTTTAAGACTGTTTCAGCTATTCCAGTTTGCAATAGCAAAGAAACGAACCTGAACACACTCAACTGTCAGCTAACTCACAAAAGAATAAGACCACAAAAGCTGCTTCTGCATCAGAATGCAAAGGACTGGCAAGGGATTCACCAGACCTTACAGTCTGTGCTAAAACTCAACACGCTGAAGGTGTAGAAAGGTAGAGCGAATTTTTTTCTTTTTTTTTTTTAAAGAAGGGGTTTTATATATGGGGTTTTAAAATGATTTCTAATGCAAACGAATCCTAGATACATATATGTGAGTGGTGTCAGTGAAGAGATTAAGTCCAACCAAATAGTCCTTTCTAAAAGAAAATAATAGCCAAAACATTTCCGTTTCAGAAAGCCTTTCTGATAAATGGGGAGGACCAGAAAGGCAACAGGAAAGAAATCTTGGGCTAATCAAACAAATTTTCACAAATTTTGTAGATCAAGCATTAAACAAATCAAACTAAGAAAATTATTTACCCTGACTTTTAAGAGGTCCGTAATGTGATATTTGCAAGTTTAAAATAACTTACTGGAAAAGAAAAAAAAAAAAGAGAAAGAGGAATCTTAATTGGAATTTCTCTAACAGAATTAAAAATATAACACTCTGTTGCAAAACTCAGAGCTCCAAACAAGCTAATAAAGTCCTAGGGAATATGTAAGAATAATTTTTATTATTAGTTGGTTTTGAATTTTGAAAAATTTCAGAGACAACCAAAATCACTTTTTTTACTGTATAATTGCTTATCTCTGCCTTTCAGCCACACACTCATTTACTGCTATTAATCTCTCAAATTCTCTGTATCTCAAGTGCACATTTGGCAAATTCTCTGCACCTCAGTAGAAAGTGAGATATTCACAAAATATAGTTTAAACTTTTTGTCCAAACTATTTTTAAGTGAAATTTAAATACAAGAAACTTAACTTCCAAAATGTTTATCTTCTGCGGATAAAATGCTTTTTGACACAAAAACACATGGATGCAGAAAAAAACTTTGGGCAACATTTCAACAATCCACAGATCCAAGGATAATTCAGTACTTCCAAGATCTGAATGATGATCTGGAAGAGTGTCTCTCTTTCCATTGATAATAGGAGGCCAGGGTATTTCCTAGTTTAGGAATTGCATCTGAATCCCTCAATTTGAATGCCTGACCTAGCTGTCTACATATTTTGTGAGAGGAGAAAATAGCATATGAAAGATAATCTAGTCTAACATGAAAATGTGATCTATTTAAAAAAAAAAAAAAAGAAAGAAAGAAAGAAAATGTAAACATTAACTAACAGTTTCACTTCTTAGAAGTCATAAAATAGACCGGTTTTAAATGTCTGTACTTTTGATGTTCTACTGAAAAGGTAGATTTTTCCATTGTTCCACTTATCAAATCATTTTGACAGTCTTGCATAAGTGATACTCCAAACATATTTTAGGATTCCAGAACTGACTTTAGCATTTTTATTTTTTTAAATGAGTCTGACAGATAAATATCCATATAAACTAATGTTCTATAACACAAAATTTAAACAAAAAAGGTTTCTATTATAAAACTTCTGCTTATTCTTCGCATTATTAATTTTTGCTATTTCTCCATTATCCTAAGATTTCATATATGTATTTCTGTATGTACAGGTATTGAAGTAATGGAATTTCACTCATTACAATTGAAAAATTAGATAAGCAGTTATATTATTATTTAAAAGTTAATAAAAACTTCCCTATTTATAGAAAAATGTTTTTCAAAAGAACAAGCTCTATGTCCATATAAACTCTTCTAGATAATTGTCATAGTGCATAGATTAGTGAAGTGAAGCAAAATATTTCTGTGTATTGCACAGAACTAATAGTAGACTGAACTGTTGAAGGAAGGTGTACGTGTCACATGAGACAATGCAAAGAAGGAAAAATTCAAAGCACAAGGCAAAGTGTGTGAAATCAGTGCAAACTGCAAACTCTGACCTTGGAGAATAATGACTGAGCCACTCCACATCACTTAGTGAAGGGAAGAAAATCCTATGTAAAGTTGAATAACTGCAAGGATATTAAACTGAACAGACCCAACAGACCCATATTTCAACTGAACGTTGAAAGGATGTTGGTAGAGTGACGAAAAGTTTCTTGACCTGGAAAATTGTTACAGTGCTGTATAGCCTGCACCATGAAAAAAAAAAAAGACTACTTTAAGTTCTACACAGAATTATAAGTTAAAAGAGTGTAATACACCTCCTTAATTTTTACAATTCATTACAGCAATATTTATAATAATCTTTTGTGCATTTTGTCTTTTATTCCAAATGTGCTATCTGAGAACTCTTATCTCCTCAGTTAACCTTCCAAAACAGAGGGAACGGAGACACATATGCCTATAAGGAAAGAGCTGACAAGCTCTGATACTAACCTTGCTCATAACTTAGTCCTCTTGTTAATGTGTTTTATTTTCTGTCCTCTTTTTCTGTGCCTTCAACTCTCTTCCACACCAGCCTGTGGACAAAAGATCTGACACATTTAGAGGTCAGTAAATATTCGGATTTTTTGTTTGTTTGTTTGTACTTTCCATCACTAAATAAAACTTGAAAGTAATTTAGTAAATTTCATTTTCCCCTACATGTTAGAAGAAATAAACTCAAAAGATTTAGGTTCCTCTGTAGTTATTAAGAAGGAATCAGGACTAAGACCATGAAAAGAACCATGACGTTTTATCACTAGACCTCAAATGACCTAAATAATCTGCACTTGACCCATAAATCACATCAGTCTTTTCCAGATAGAAGCGCCTTAATGTGAGTGTAAAATATTGATTTAAAAATGTGCTTCAATATTTCACTGTATATCACACAGAGAATGACAAGGTTCACCAAAATTCAACATTTTTTAAATCTTTCATTCACAATTTATTCTTTCTTTTCTCTCAAGAAATCTTAGTTTTGGGATTCAGTTGCTCAAAATTGGGAACAGAAAGGCAGTATGGACTAAATTAGTGTAATTATCTGTAAATGTAAGAAGCAAGGACATCCATTTATCTGATTTATCTCAGAAAGAGTCTTTCCAGAGTCAAAATAGGAGTCAGAACTGCATGATCAACAAATCTTTAAAATATTTTATGTTCCTAACCATAGTAAAATGAAATGCACTATTATTTTGTGATAAATTCTTGATGATTTTATTGATTTTCCTGTAAAGGTACACATATTTTACTGTAAATATTATGAATCTTTGGAACTCAAAATATTTTATACAGTCATCGTGGATAAATATGGGGGAAACATTAAGAAAAGAAACACAATCTTAAATTTACTTTCCTCAGAATTATAGACATCTGAGCTCAAACTTCATCTGCTAGAAATCAAAGTTATTTTAGCAACTTCTCAAGAAAAAGTATCAAATATAAGCATAGTTTAATTTTATGGTTTTCCTGTTCAGCATGGGTCTTAAAGGAACTAAAATTTGAATATCCTATATACACAATATACAGTCAGCTGTAGAGATTTCTCATAAAAGAAGCAATGGCATAGAAAAAAATTATGATCTCTGCACACTAGAAATCCTTTGCAAATCTTCACAGTAGTAGGTTTAATAAAAGAATGCCTGTGGCTTTGTCTAAACCAGTGGATGCAGCAGTGTCTGCAGGTCACCAGGTCCAAATGCATTCTTTGGCTTTTCCTCACCCCACATGCTCTGTATGTCTTGCTTTCCTCTAAGAACATAGTTTCTATTCACAAGAAATGAAGGACTTGAGGTTAGGTGAGAACCACATTGTGCTTTGACCAGGACTGGGACCTCGGGATACTCTAAAGTGTGCATCGGAACACCAGTTTAGAGGTAGCTATGAATATGAGCACTAAAAGTATTTTGAAGTTGGAGCTCCACAAGTTGCAGGATAGTATGTTTTGTGTTTACATTGTGCTGTAAGATGCAAGATGTAAGATGCTTTGTCTCAAGTGCTAACCTTGCATAGCTTTAGAAGCTATGTATGTTTGACAAGTCTCTAGCTATCCTCTTGGAGAAAAAATGATACAGAGACTCTTTTCTCCATAAAACACGTTCAGTTGCTGTACGCATCTAGACAAAAAATATAGTTCATAGGTAGTGAAAGAAAGTGTTAAAATCAGAGAAAAATCAGTTTTAAAAAGTGGGCTGTCTATGAAAGGGCTGCCAGGAGTACTCTTCTGAAGTGCAGGGTACACTTCCTCTTTAGAAAAAAGAATTACTGGAGTATAGGGAGTCTCGCCATTTCTGACAGAATTGTCCTCTCCTACTAAGGATGAATGTTTAAAAGCAAAAAATTAAGATGTCAATTGGTATTGAATAACCGAATAAACTGTAAAGACCCTTTAACACATTTTTGGAAGCATACCTATACATAAAATCCAGATTTAATGAAACAAACTATACCATCTTTTTTTATTAGTAAGAGTTCATTAGATCTAATAGGCCAATATAAAATTAACATGTTGGATTTGAGTGATTGTAGTCTAGTGGATAACATAGCGGGTGAGAAAGTATCTGTAACAAGGAAACAATGAAAAGGGCATAGCTGATGGAAGTGAGGGAGAGGTACGCTAGCTCTTTTGGTAAAGAGAAGGAAAGGTATTTATAACTCACATAACATAGAACATTATATATTTTTGTGTGTTAAAAGCATATTACAGGCTCGAAAAATGAGCTAATAAGAATGTCATGAAGTTCAGCAATTAGAAATGCCAAGTCCTGCACCTGAGGCGGAATAACCCCAGACAGCAGGATACAGTGGGGGTCACACAGCTGGAAAGCAGCTTAGCAGAAGAAGACCTGGGGGTCCTGGTGGACACCAAATTGAACAAGAGCCAACAAAGTGCCCTTAGCTAATGGTATCCGGCTTTGCAACTAGGCAGAAAATTGTCAGCAGGTCAAGGGAAGTGATCCTTCCCCTCCGATCCAAACTGGTGAGGCCACACTTGGAGTGCTGGGTCCAGTTCTGGGCTCCTCAGTAGAAGAGAGACTTGGACATATTCAACAGAGTCCAGTAAAGTGCCACTAAGATGGTGAAGGGACTGGAACATCTCTCCTACGAGGAAAGACACAGAGAGCTGGGACTATTTAGCCTAGAGGAGAGAAGACTCAGGAGAATCTTATCAATGTATACAAATACCTGAAGGGAGAGTGTATGAAAGACAGAGTCAAGCTCTTTTCAGTGGTGCCCTGTGACAGGATAAGAGGCAAAAGGGGACAAACTGAAACACAGGAGCTTCCATCTGAACCTTAGAAAACACGTTTTACTGTGAGGCTGTCCAAGCACTGGCACAGCTTGCCCACAAAGGTTATGGAGTTCCATCCTTGAAGATATTCAAAAGCCGTCTGGCAACTAGATCTAGGTGGTCTTACTTTAGTAGGGGGCTTAAATCAGATGACCTCCCGAGGTCCCTTCCAACTTCAACCATTCTGTGGTACTTTTGTGGTAGAGTTGAACAAGGCTAAGTGCAAGGTCCTGCACTAATACCGTCTGGGTGCAGAATGGATTGAGAGCAGCCCTGAGGAAAAGGACTTGGAGGTGTTGGTTGATGAGAAGCTCATGAGCCAGCAATGTGCACTGGCAGCCCAGAAAGCCAACCATATCCTGGGCTGCATCAAAAGAAGTGTGGCCAGCAGGTCAAGGGAGGTGATTCTGTCCCTCTACTCTGCTCTCGTGAGACCCCACCTGGAATGCTGCATTCAGCTCTGAGGTCTCCAACATAAGAAAGACATCGATCTATTGGAGTGAGCCCAGAGGAGGGGCACAAAGATGATCCGAGGGCTGGAGCACCTCTCCTATGAAGAAAGGCTGAGAGAGTTGGGGTTGTTCAGCCTGGAGAAGAGAAGGCTCCGGGGTGGTCTTATAGCAGCCTTCCAGCACTTAAAGGGGGCCTACAGGAAAGCTGGAGAGGGACTTTTTACAAGGGCGTGTAGTGGTAAGACAAGGGGCAATGGCTTTAAACTGAAAGAGGGTAGATTTAGACTAGAGATGAGGAAGGCATTCTTCACTCTGAGAGTTGTGAGGCACTGGAACAGGTTCCCCAGAGAAGTTGTGGATGCCCCATCCCTGGAAGTGTTCAAGGCCAGGTTGGATGAGGCTTTGGGAAACCTGATGTAGTGGAGGGTTTCCCTGCCCATGGCAGGGGGGTTGGAACTAGATGATCTTTGAGGTCCCTTCCAACCCAAACCATTCTATGATTCTATGATTTTCAAAATATTAAATCAACTGCTGTAAAATTCTTAATTCTACATGTAGGAGTATGTATCTATGATGCAGTAGGACATAGTGCTTTTAGGCTGTGGGAACAGACTGTATTACACTTGTAAAGGTCTCCCAAACGTAGCATTACACTCAAAATCTTGTTATGGGCAAAATGTAACACATTGTATGTCTGTGGAACCAAGACTTTTTTTTTTTTTTTGCTAATTCAAATATTAACAAAGAAAAAGAAAAAACAAAAAACCAAAGAAACAAACAAAAAAAAACACCCCAAAAATCTCCAGCAATTAGCCCAGTTACAGTGATGATAACATGTAAAAGTCCAAACTGACACAGAACAACCTCAATAATAATGTCTTTACAATTGTTATTCAAGAAAGCTTACTCATAGCTGCCTCTGCCCTTTGGTGTTATGTGCACTTCTCTGGATCCATAGGCCAGTGACACCAGTCTTCCTCAATAAGATACATGATGGGGCCACAGCAGGTTGTCAGCTGTCCTTCTTTGCTGGAAGTTCAATGCTGACTGCCTCCTCAGCCATGGGATTGCCATGAATCTATGCCCCAGTTTTAGCTGGGACTGGGTTAGCTCTTCTTTTTAACAGCTAGAAGAGCTCCGTGTTTTGTTTTACTCAGAGGCTCGCTCTGAGAAGAACGCTGATAGCAAGTTGATGTTTGTGGTTGGATGTGAAACTCCAAGGACTTTTCAGTGTGCCGGAGTGTAGAAGCACGGTGGGATAAGGGGGGAGCATAGCTGGGACAAGGGGGCCACGATTCCCCTTGTGATTTGTGGTGGAACTTAAGATTGAGGGCCAAACTGGCCAATTAGTATTCCATATCATGCAGCGTCATGCCCAGTATCAAAGTGAGGGTCAGCCGGGAAGAAGGGCTTTTGCGCTTTGGCTCTTTCGCTGCTTTTGCTCTTTCACGCTTGCTGCACTGTTGCTCTATTGTTTTTCTTTCTTTCCCTCTCTCTCCCAGTACTCCCACCCTTGGAGTACTATCTCTCTCTCTCTCTGCCCCTCTCTATTTCGGGGCCTCGCGTTTGTCTGGGATTGCAGCTTCAGGACGAGACGGGCTTCGCATACGAGGGGGTGGTGAGCATCTACACTGTGTATTAAATCATCTGTATTAAATTGTTCTTATCTCAACCCACGGGTTTCCCGTTTATCCTTTAATTCTCTCCCTCATTCCTAGGGGTGGGGGAGGGGGAGTCACCGGCTGTATGTGGGATTCGACCTAACCCACGACAATCTATTTTTAAGTTTTCTTATCAGAGTCTACTTCCTTCTCTTCAATGTGCAGCTGAAACGCTAAAATTGCACAGGAGCCTCCCCCAACTTCATCTGACAGAACGGGCAATTGTTTCTTTTGCCATGACTATCTCAGTCAGACTTTTGTTATGGATGGCATTCACTGGCCTTCAGTTAAATGAAACAGATGAGGCAGCGACCACTCGGGCAGTTGTAAAACCCAGATAAACTCAGCTCAGCCAAAGGCAAGCTTAGGCAAGTGCTGAGAGATTCTGTGATTTCATGTCGGTCCAATGCTTATGAACTTTAGCTACAAATGACAAATAATTTAATTTACTGGGTACGTTAAAGAAGACAGAAAGTTTATTTAAATTCTATTTTTCAAAGATCTACATTTCCACTGAAAAGGAGCTATGGACTGGGAGAAGACTTACAGAGTATATACATTCTTTATAAATGATCAAATCCAGGGAAATCTAAATGAGGATCTTGAGCGTAAGAGCTTCTCATTTTAGCATAGTATATTAGCATAGATAAGGTTATATTCTAAAGACAACCAGAAGGCAACGCCCTGGGCCAAAACATCCTTATATAGTTGTGTAGTAATGGATCTATTTTATGACTGACTGTTCCTATAAATATATTCCATTAACTAATAGATGGAAAATTAACATGTACTTGCCAACTGTTCCAACTGCCACTAATTGTAGATACCTGGGATTAATTCTGTCCCTCTACAGAAAGAAGGATGAATAATAAAAGAGCAAATAGTGAGAAAAAGACTTTTTTGCCCATTGGTTTTACTCATTTGAAAAAAATTGCTAAAATCATCAGATCATGTAATGCATTTCAACTGTGAGTTCAGACTTTAGTAGTTTCATATCTGTCATTATGACAATCTAGCTGACTATTACAGAGTTTAATATAGGTACCACTCTATCACAGATGTTGTTTCACAGTGTTGGTCAATGTGTTTTGTTGTTAGATTCTCAGTATTACTTCTACAACAGGTTAGATGCGAAACTGTAAATGACCTCACCTAATAATTAAGATTTTAATTTGTGTTAATCCTTGGGAGTGACAAATAGGTAGAATCTGATAGGCACACAGTGCAAATCCCCAGAGGTATAAAATGTGGCAGAATTTGGTGTATCTTGATGTATATAGCTGGGAGCCATAGAAAGAAACGTAAGAGATCATGTGGAACATTACGTAAGTCTTGAAAACATTCAGAGTCCAGTATACCAAGTTTTCTTTTTGCTCAAAACATCTTCAACCAGACAGAAAGATTTAGATTCTTTTAATCATTAATATAAATGATAGAAGACATATACCAATGCACTACATACTTCTCACACTTGTATTCACATGTACAGCTACACCTATATTAACATATGTACCTATGTGGAAGTGCATGAAAGCCTATATACATTTGGTTTTTCGTACTTAAATGTATTTGTGCAATTGCACATAAAAATAGAGAGCATGCTCTATCATAGTATTTCTGTGCAATCTATGTGTTCTAAATTAAACAATTACATTAAGAAACAATTAAATAAATTATCAAATAATCGAATAATGAAAAATTGAGATTTGCCACTTAATGCAAAAGCATGCCAAAATAAAAATATAAAGAATAAATTCTAGATCTTTTAATTTAGCTGATGAAATCCTAGCTTTTCATTATCTTGACTTTTGCGTGTTAGAATACCATTGTATTTATAGTAGATATTTAATTTATCACTTGTCTAGCTCCAGGCATCATTGCAAGATAAAATTAATATCTTTTACTTTTCATGCCAGGGTAGGCTTTTAAATTTTTTAAGTTATTGGTTTATATTTGAAATACAATCATATGGATATTATTTCCTTATTAGAAATAAAAATATAATTACTGCTAATTACAGCAGTAACATATACTTTTCCTGAGAAGTACACATTCTGTAAGTTGGAAGTGAACTGAACATATTGTACTCAGACCTATAAGTGCTTTGGAGTATGCCAATCAAATGTGTTCTTCCTGTCTACACCAGTTTCTGATTTCTGCACAAATATTCCCAGTCCCTTTCTGCGTATTCTACCACTCACCCTATCTTCAACTGCCAGAAGTTGCGCTGAGTAACAGAAAAAGCACTTTGTACTCTGGCTTTTTCTCCAATATGTACACTATAGCCAACCTACTTTCACTTTCAAAAGGAGTAGATGCACGTGATCGACACACTGGGAAGGGATGCCATCCAGAGGGACCTTGACAGGCTGGAGGGATGGGCCTGTGAGAACCTCATGGAATTCAACAAGGCCAAGTGCAAGGTCCCGCACGTGGGTCAGGCAATCCCAAGCACAAGTACAGGCTGGGCGGAAGATGGATTGAGAGCAGCCCTGAGGAGAAGGACTTGGGAGTGCTGGTTGATGAGAAGCTCAACATGAGCTGGCAATGTGCGCTGGCAGCCCAAAAAGCCAACTGTATCCCGGGCTGTATCAAAAGAAGTGTGGCCAGCAGGTCGAGGGAGATGATTCTGCCCCTCTACTCTGATCTCGTGAGACCCACCCAGAGTGCTGTGTTCAGCTCTGGGGTCCATAAAATAAGAAAGACATAGAGCTGTTGGAATGAGTCCAGAGAAGGGCTGTGAATATGATTAGAGGGCTGGAGCACGTATCCTGTGAAGACAGGCTGAGAGAGTTGGGGCTGTTCAGCCTGCAGAAGAGAAAGCTTCGGGGACACCTTCTAGCACCCTTCCAGCACCTAAACAGGGCCTACAAGAAAGATGGAAAAGGGACTTTTTCCAGGGTCATGTAGGGACAGACCAAGGGGCAATGGCTTTAAACTGAAAGAGACTAAATTTAGATTAGAGGTAAGGAAGGCATTCTGCACTCTGAGGGTGGTGAGGCACTGGAACAGATTGCCTAGAAAAGCTGCGGATGCCCCACCCTGGAGGTGTTCTAGGCAAGGTTGGATGAGTCTTCTAATAACCTGATCTAGTGAAAGGTGTCCCTGCCCATGGCAGGAGGGTCTAAACTCAACGATCTTTAAGGTTCCTTTCAACTCAAACTGTTCTATGATTCTACGTAAACCATCTCTGGCATAATTTTGAATAAAAAATGGGAGCTTCAGGCAATGGAGACAGGAGTTTATCCCTAATGACTAATTATTAGCTTGATGAGACAGCTCCTGGTACACCCAAAAGCATATGAATGTTTAATGTTGTTATGAATAACAATATGAATAAGAGAATATTCTGTAAGTATATACATATACCTTAATATCTAGCATGAATAACAAATTACATATGATTCATAAAACTGTTTATGTAAATTTTATGAATTGGGATGCATACAACATGACACTGGAGATTAAATTCCTCAAGTTATTTTTAACAACTGAGACAGCCAACTTTACATGACAAAATCAGGGTGAATTTAATATAGCACAAAGATATTGACGATGAATACAGATGAAGATAGAAGAATCCATTCTACACCAGAGTAGTTTCCTCAGAGTTTTGCTACTTTTCTGTAGAGCAAAAAAGGGAGGGAAACTGCATGAAAAAGTCAGGGCTTCTATTCCCTAGTTACAACATGATTACAGGCACAAAAGCCTATAGAATAAATCATGTTAAATGTCAGTAAACGTATCAAGCTGCAAGAATTTATAAACTTTCAATTAAAATCAGTAGGGTAACATTTTAAATATCGTCTTCAGTTTATGAAACTTTATTGCAGTCCCCTATTGAACTGAGCAGAACTGGTTCATGGTACTTTGACTTGGGGCATAGACTAAATAAGTACCTGACTATCTGCACCTCAACATGTTAAGAGGTTCCAAGTTACCTCTCCTTCCCTAGATGCTCAAGCACACTTCTCTCCCCTCCTAAACAGTAGTAGTAGTAATAATAATAATAATAATAATAATAATGCTTTTATATGCATAAGTAGCATAAGAAGACCAGATTTTATTAAATAATGATATCTAAGAAATTAAGAAATCTAGACAATGCTTATAGTAGTAAATACATTGTGTTCAGAACTATTCCCTGGCACAGGAAAACAATCGTGTCCTCTGCTTAAACTCTATTAGTAAAAGGTAGCCATGTTGGTGTAAGAAAATGAGAAGTGGCTGGAAGTACACCCTTGGATTTCTTTTCTTACATATAGAAGGAAGTATGTGGTATTGGGAATATAAACCTGGCAATGTTAACTTCTTCCCTGATATCTTGAGGAGAAAGTGGGGAAGGCTGTCATGGAACAGTCTCTATACAAAATACAAGTGACTATGTGGATCATTGAGCGTAGTCCCTGATACTGGGACACTAAATCATCTCCTATTTTCCTATATTTATTCATGCCAATATTAGAAGTAATAAGGATTTTAGTCTCCATTGTTCTTACTTTATAAGATTCCATTCCAGACCTTTCTTGCTTTAAAAGTTATGAATTTTGTTTTAATATAAATACATTCATGATCAGCATATCCTCATTTGTTGCTTATAACTGTACCACCAGCATCCTTTAATTAGGAATCTATTTTTTACTTTCCCAGAATTTACAATTGCTGGAATTTTTTTTCAGAGGCTCTCTAATGTTGCAATATAACATGTCTAGTACTTTTATTATTTCAGTGGACCTTCACCACACTCATGTCCTAAGCTTATGTACAAGAACTAGCAGAATTTTATGTTTGAGTGTAAATAAAGACTTTCCAAGAAGCTGTATGCAGTTCTAAAACTTCTCTCAGTACAGGGAGGAAAAACCACACTGAATGCAATAATGAGATCCCATTGTCTTTTTTTTTTTTTTATGGCTCCGTAATATGGCATCTTGTATTAATATTTCACTAGGCAGCACATCAGGCTCCTCCTCTTACTTTTTATCTCCATGATAATCAGTGACAAACTCCCCGGGAGCCTTCAAGATTTAAGCATGTTCCCTAACACCTTTATGCAAGTAAAATTCGTGATTATCACTGAAAAATCACTTTTTCTTGTTTTAACTGAAATACCAATTCTCTACCTGGCCTGCACAGCCTCTCTGGTGACACATTCAGCTTTGGTGATATTCCCAGGCACTAAACACTTGTTAAGCCAGCCCCAGTAACTGAGGAGAATGACTTCGTATTTGTCTAGTAGATGAAGACTTGCTGGCTAGCCATTTACTTTAAAATCACTCTTAGCTTGAGTTTGGTTAAGGTAAAATGCAAATAACTATGTATTTATAGCACCCAAACTAAGCAATGCAGTTAAAATCTTCATAAAATACATGGCTGAAGAAATGAAAAGCCACCATTTAAGATTAAAGGTGTCTCTATTTTTTCCCAGGCATTCCTATTTTAAATCATTTCTAGATATCAGTGTGTGTCTCAAACTACAGCCATTAAACATGTATTTCTGCCTGGTGGAACAGTCAGTCTGCACTCCAAAGTCCTATGATTCTAGACAAGTTTAATTTTTTCCTCTCAAAATTACTATATTTCAGTAGGCAATTTTAATTACATGAAGTGTGGTATCACTTCCTGGAGATGCAAATAACTTTCAGAGATCACATTAATCTTCTGTATTTGACTGATGCTGTGTCTCATTGAGAAGCAAATGTTCTTTCACTTCCTTTTGCAGACTTGGTATTTATTCCAAAGAAAACACCTCATTTCTTGAACCTACTGTTACAGTAAATTTAAAATTATTCTGTATCTTCCTAAATGTACTTAGTTCAAACATCTAGTGCAGGCAGCTCATCACAGGCTCTTGACTGCAGTCTGTGGTTACTACAACTTTTAACCACTTCACCACGACAAAAAGAGTGAGAGAGTAAACTGCAACTTACTTCTTCTACAGGTACTGTAACTCAGTAAATACATTTTTAAAAAACTTGTTTTCAGTTGTGTGATCACAGATATCAAGCCTTTTATTTTCTCAAGCTTGTCCAACACTTTCTGTGGAACATCTTGATTGCTAGTACATTATTGGTATAGCTGTATCACCCACATTTCATTACCAGAAATCAAATGGCTGAAATAGATTGATTTTGAGAAACATGAGTAAATTCAATCCAATTGTGATGAAAAGAGACTCGACTACAAGGTCCAAGCAAACGGTTTATTTGGACTGCACTTACAGGTTTAACTGTAAGGTCCAAGATAACAATTTAGCTGAACTGCACTTGCAGATTCAATACGCCACTATTACAGGTTCGTATAGATACAATGGAGGAATGCACCATTGCAGTTTGAAACCAAAATATACACTATTACAATGCACTATCACAGCGCACAAGAGTCACGGAATGCGCTATTACACACGCGAGAGAGAGAGAACACACAAGCGCACTAGACTTAAAGCATGCTAAAAAGGAAAAAAAAGAAATCACTTACCCCCTCAGGTAAGGGCTCTCAATCCCAGGGAAGTTACCTTGGCCGGCGTCCCGATCAAGGGGGGAAAGAATCTCCTCACAGACCAGCTGTGTAGCTGGAGAAGCAACTCCCGATTTCCAACCCAAATCGTCGGGCTTTTATCCCCTGATGTACGTGACTGTGTAGGTACCATGCCTGAGGAGGGTCTTTGGGGGTGTGACAGGGAGCTTCCCCTCATCGATTGTACCTGGGGGGGTGGGGCGAGGGGGGGGGAGGTTTGTCTTTGAGGGTCTTTGAGGGTCGTTAAGGGTGAGACAGGGAGTTTCCCCTTACCGATTGTGCCTGAATACCTAGGCTCAAATCAAGTTTTGGTTCTTTGAATAATGCAGCACTGACCCATCAGACAACTCAGGGCTGAGCGATCTACACAGCTCCCCGTGGGTCGTCTCTGCCTCAATGCAACACAAAGCTGGGTTGCTTCTACAACCCCCTTGTGTCACCGGTGTGCTAGACATTGAGTCGCCTGTGAGCTGGGCATTGCTGAGAAACTTGATTTGGATCTATGAGCCAGATGATCCATACACCAATCCCAAAATTTCCCTTTAAGATTCCTTGAGATCTCCCTTTGAATCGAGATGAAACTGTCAGTATTAAAAAAAAAAAAAGGAAAAAAAAAAAGCAATTGTCTTTATAATACAGAAATACTGTATGTACTGCATGTAAAAAAATATTTCCTCTCTGTAATGAAAAGGTCTCAATTGGAATACCATGTGTAACTTTGAGCACTGTGTTTCAGAAAAGGTGAGTACTAATTAGAGAAAGTTCAGAAGAGAGCAGTAATAGTGATAAGTAATCTAGAAAAAAAAATCCCCATAAGAAAAGACTGAATTAACTGCGTTTCCTTTATTTAGAATGGAGGAAACCTCATTCTAATGAAGAATCTGATCTAATTTTTGATCTAAGAGATCAAAAATAATAATGTTCACATATGCTAAAGGTTGTCACAAAAAGGAAGGTTCTCTAAGTCCATGAGGAATAGAACAAAAACAAATAAGCTAAAATTTGAGAAAAATTAAATGAGTTGTAAGGCAGGATAAACACTGGAAAATGAATGACTGGATTCTGCTAAAAACAAGCATCTACAAGTTTCAGTTTCTATGTTGAGGAGCACCAAGGTGAGGTTGATCAACTTGTGAGGTGTCCCTCTGAATTATTTTCTATTTGTTTTTGATTCTGGAGGCAATCATGTCTTCTGCTTTACTAAGATTTAACGCATAAAGCTTATAAATGCATTAGTTCTACGTACTCAAAGTACTTTGCAGAAGATTCCAAAGCCTCTAAGAAAAATTGGATTAATTCTATGTATTAAACATGCAAATAGGTTGAATATTTTTTAGAAATGAATTATTAATTATTTTTATTAAAAACTCTAATAAATTTTAGAAATTTGGGATAATCACTGTGTAAGAAAAGAAAACAAATAATAGTTTATAATCTGGGCCTAGTTTATTTATTGCCCTTCAAGTATATCTTCCTAGAGAAAAAGAATGTTCGGTTTTAATGGGGAAAATGTGAAGCAGGCACAGCAGAAGCCAAGCATGGATGAACATGGAACTCATGACTTAGCTAAGACATGAAAAGGAAATAGGTGGAAGCAGGGACAGGCTATATGGAAAGAATAACATTCTTTCCATAAACTAAAGAAAATTTAAATTCTAGGATTTAAACATTCTGAACATACCCAGTGAAGAAAAAGAGTATTTGAAGTAGTAAACAAAGCTAAATGAGAACATTATTTTAAAAGAAATTGGACTGGTACTGTCAAAATAAAGTGAGAAAATTAATATCTGAATTAAAAAAAAAACACATGGCAATAGATGTTCATATTTGAGAAGTATAGTAAAACTATCCATAGTATAAGAAAACTTCATATACGCAATCACACAAAAATACAGATTTCATGCTAGGAGTCTTCTAACACAACTTCCTCCTCAGACCAAACCTAACCTCCATGTTAAAGCAGGTTGCTCAGGGCTTTTTTCAGTCAAGTTTTGGAAATCACCAAGGATGAACACCCCACAGCCTCTCTAGGTTACCAATGCCAGGGCTTAGTAATTTTCAAGATGAAGATTTTTTTTCTCATATCTACTTGGAATTTTCTTTGATGCACATTGTGATCAATGCCCTTGTGCTGTGTGTCTCAGAATAGACTGGCTGCATTTTCTTTATGTCCATTTAGGTAGTGGAAGATTGTAGTTAGCTACCTCTTCTCTTTTTAGTGCTTTCTTCTGTAGTCTAAACAGAATCTCAGCTCCTCCAGCCTCTTCTTGTACATTGTCTCATCCATCCCCCTAACCACCTTAGTGATCCTCTGCTGGACTTGTTCCAGTTTGTTGCTATAGCTCTCATAATAGAGAGACCAAAATGGAGCATGATATTCCAGATGTAGCTTCACAGATACTGAAGACAGGAGAAAAACCTCTTTGCTACCTTCTTGTTAATACAGTCCAAAAATTGGTGAACGTTCATCGCCGCAGTGATGCACTGCTGCCTCATATTCAACTTGTTCTCAACTAGAACCGCTGAGCTCCTATTTTACTCCTGTAGGTATGCACTGTAGCCAGTTGTCTCCAGTATATGTGAATACAGGAATTTTCTTTGCTGAACTGGGAAGCATATGATATATTCTTTACTGACTGATTTCTAAATGCCTGGATCTCACCCAGTATCTTGGAGGTCATGAAAATAGGAAACAGCCTTGGGCAAAAATGTTATCAAATGAAGTTAAACAAGTAACAGATCCTGAATGTTTATCACTAAATGTCTAAACTTTATATCAAAATAGAAAATCAGAATTTGTTTTCAAATTAGTATCACTCATATGGTTTAAATAGATATTCCTTTTTCTACAGGATTGTTAAAACTCAGTAGCATGTGCAGGCTGGGTAAATTGCACCAGCATTTTTCTCAATTAGCAAATTAAATCATATTAAAATCACTGGCAAACTGCCTTTATAATATTTTTGCTATCTTGGCTTTTTCCCTTTCTCTCTGTAAATGTTTTTGGTGTGAAGCTATGTTGTTATGTGCCAGCACAGTAGCTCCCTCAGTCCTCAAAAACCAGACATATTTTGGCACTTATCCATCTCTAATTTTGTCAGAGTACTTCACTTTCTCTCACACTGTTCTTCCTGGCACAGATCTTTGCCAGCAACTGACAAAAAAAAAAAAAAAACAACTGGAAATGAAAAAAAATTACTTTCAGGGGCAATCCCTGTCAGCAGCACTACTTGACTACGATGCTTGCCAGAGACTGTCTCTTCTGCCTGCAGACATCTACATGGGAAACCTGTTGGTTTTGTTGCTGCTGCCATTAATTTCAAGGCCCTAGTTGTCCTTTACAGAATATCCGTTCAAGCCAACTGTTTGTATTAAGCTAGTTAGAAAAAAGCAGCCTTGCTGCAATCGAAATGGTCCTAATTTAATTTTCAAAATTTTGTGCATGTATGAGAACTGATATTTGAGATGCGGTACAGAAGTTTAAAAAAAATCACAATTGCAATAAAACATCTGTTTTAAAAATATAAAGCATCCATGTATACTGCTCAAGAGAAACGGTATTCACAAATCTCTATCAAATACAAAATTACTAGAATGTCCTAAAGCCAGGCTCTGTCTTCTCTACGCTCGCTTTTCAGGCATTTACATTCACTGCTAAGATTCCCCCATGGTCTTTACCTTCTCTAGCCTAAACAGTTCCGGCTCTTTCAGCTTCTCTTTGTATGACAAATGCTCCAACCTCTTCATCAGCTTTGTGGCCCTTCACCGGACTCATTCCACATCTCTCTCATACTGGGGAACCCATGCTGGGACACAGCACTCCAGGTATGTCTCACCAGTGCTGCTGCCTAATGCAGGTCAGAACACCATTGGCTGCCTTTGCCACAAGGGTACACTACTGGCTCATGTCTAGCTTAGTATCTACCATGGTCTCCAGGAGCTTCTCCACAAAACTGCTTTCCACATAGTTTTCGCCCAGTCTGTAATGGTGTACTTGTTTATTCCTCACTTGAACTATTTAAATTTTCTTCAGCTTCACTGAGAAGTGACTAATATTTCTTTATAGTAGGAATGGTGTGTATATATATATTCTGCAATCGTTTTCTTAGACACCTTTACAACGTCTGATAACTTGAAAAATTCACCTAAAGTATGATGCACTGACAGTTGTTTGAACTATAGGTCTTGTATATGCCAAAAGTTTTTCAAAATAGGCATGTTATTTTGGAGAATAAATGATTGGATATACATGACATTCGAGGCATATTTTATGCTGATATAAATAGTCTACACAGAGTCTGGAGCAAAAAAATAAAAATCAACACCAGCGAAACTAATTTTGAATGGAAAGGGGAATTATAATTTCATATTTTGCAAAATCTCTAGTTTCTCATTGTGAGTTTCCTGCAAAAAGACTTTTTACTGGCCTATGATTATTAAAATTAAATTGTCATATTTGCACCGCCTGGAGAATCTTACGGGACTGAAAGAGAATGATGCTAGATAGTGTGTTCTTGAATACTTATGAATTTAATTTTACACACCATAGGTCATTTTTTAACACAAATTGCAATATCTCAAGAATTTCCTTTAGAAAATATTACAATCACACTCTCAATCAGCTGTCTACATGTTCATATTGACAATCTTTCAGCATATTTCAGGGGTAGTTCTCATCTCCTACAAAGAAGCCAATAATCACTATCTATAAAAAAAAAATCTTATTTTGTTGCAACTCTGAAAAAGTTCCCCAAAACTAGTACTAGTACAGTAATCTCCTACCACACTGAGGAAGAGAAGGAGGGAGAGGTTTGACAAAAAATGTAAATAGCTGAAAAAGTATTTGGCACTGAGGAAGTCAGAAGTGAAGAATACAGTAGCAAGTATTTCAAATCACTACTTCCACATAAGAGAGATTTTCAAGCACTCAGCTTTCCATTAAGGTTGAAGGAAAAGTAGTTGATCGAAAAACTCAATATTGTTTAACTGTTGCACAAATTAGTTAAATGACCTGTTAAATTACCTACTAGAGATCTTCTGCTTTTACTTTTACTTCTGCTTTTACTTCTGCTTTTCAAAAAAAAAAACCTCTGAGGAAATCATATGCTTGTTTATATTCAAAACATGTGAGTGCTACAATTTACATAATGACATCACATAAAATACTATTCTGCTTTTCGTTTGCATCTCAATCTAGAATAAAAAAAACAAGTATGAGAGCTCTATGATACACATGTAATACTTCAAAAACACAACAAATGTGTTAATATTGCATGGTGGGATCTTTGAAATTAACCTTGGACATAAATGTCCTGATTTATACATTGCTGTTCCAGGCTTGGTCCTCTTGAAAACTCTGGACAAATTTCAGGTTTCTTTTTTGTATTCAGACTTAGTGGGAATACAGTGTAGATTATGCAGTTAAATTGTACTTAGACTTTCATTTTCTTTTTTTGATGACAGTGGTTTTGAGCTGAGATTTTGTATGTTAACTCCTCAGCAGATATGAAAAACTTTAATTAATTGAGAAATGCTAAAGATATCATAGGTAGCAAATGTCTCCAGAAGCATGTAATTTGTAATGTTCTCAGACAGTTCCTCTCTGTGGGTGTTTTATTACTTTCATATGCCTTTCATCCAAACCTTGTTGATTACAGATCAATCAGACTCCTGAAGCATTTCACGATACAGCTGCTTTAAGTGTCTCTTTTCCCTCTGGAGCATTATTATAATAAACACAACTCTTGCAGTCCTCTTCTTACTAGTATAAGAGGGTTTCATACATAAAAGTATATTACTGTCTTCATTGAAAACTGCCAGATAAGGTTAGTATATATCAAATGAGACATGCCAAAGATTAATTTAAAAGTTTCATGCAAACATCTAGTGTACTCACAATGCTTTTTGAGCCTGAGCAATTTTATTTTATATTTTAAGTGTTCAGTCTGGAGACAAATAGAACTGCTTATCTCTTTTATAAAGAAAAGACTATGTTTTTACATCTGCATAGGACATCAGCCTAACCTCAAAAGTCCTTCTGTTGCATTAAGAGTGCAGAGCTTTACAACATTTACATGTTGTCTTAGAAACTAAATTAATAGAAAATGGAGGATAACCATTTATAGCTATAAATATGTAATTAAAAAATGCCTTGAAACATGGTTAATGTAAGTAAAAGCTATGATTTTCAGTTTGCCATAGGTAAGGAATGCAAGCAAAGTTAATATATTTCTTTGATTTTCATATTTTTTTATTTTGAATACTGAGTCTGTTCTTCAAAGTCAATGGAATGATTTCACTATCTGAACATTTGCTCTTTTTTGCTATTAAAGTATTATCAGCCCTGTGCCAGCTACTTTATTGAAAAGGTAGATGAAAAAGGTTCTTACCTTAAGTACTGTATAACCTAAGGCTTTTTCCCTCTTATCAGATAAAGTGAGTAATCCAGCTAAGTAGAACAAATAATTAAGTCACAATATTTTCCTTTGGGTGTCAAAGTTTTATTTTGCAAAACTCTGAGTAAAATACTGGACTTTCAAGCAAAATATTTAAGTCATGGAGTTAATTCCACAGTTAGAAGAGTATGGAAGTGGCATTGTAAAAGACTTTTGAGAGTTTTACTCTACCACAGATGTCATCAGGAGATTGGCTGAGTAAAGGGAAAGACAGGGGAGATTATTAGGACCTTGCCTTGAACAGAATGAAGGAGGAAAACCTAAAAAAAAAAAAAAAAAAAAAATAATAATCATAGAATCATAGAATGGTTAGGGTTGGAAGGGACCTTCAAGATCATCTAGTTCCAACCCCCCTGCCATGGGCAGAGAAATCCTCCACTACACCAGGTTGCCCAAAGCCTCATCCAACCTGGCCTTGAACACTTCCGGGGATGGGGCATCCACAACTTCTCTGGGCAACCTGTTCCTGTGCTTCACCACCCTCAATGTAAAAAATTTCTTCCCTATATCTAATCGAAATCTCCCCTCTTTCAGTTTGAATCCATTGCCCCTTGTCCTATCACTACACGCCCTTGTAAAAAGTCCCTCTCCAGCTTTCCTGTAGGCCCCCTTTAAGTACTGGAAGACTGCTATAAGATCACCCTGGAGCCTTCTCTTCTCCAGGCTGAACAGCCCTAACTCTCTCAGCCTGTCTTCATAGCAGAGGTGCTCCAGCCCTCGGATCATCCTTGTGGCCCTCCTCTGGACTCGCTCCAGTGCTCCATGTCTTTCTTGTGTTGGGGACTCCAGAGCTGAACACAGTATTCCAGGTGGGGTCTCACGAGAGCAGAGTAGAGGGGCAGAATCAATTCCCTCGACCTGCTGGCCACACTTCTTTTGATACAGCCCAGAATATGATTTGCTTTCTGGGCTGCCAGTGCACATTGCCAGCTCATGTTGAGCTTCTCATCCACCAGCACTCCCAAGTCCTTTTCCTCAGGGCTGCTCTCGATCCTTTCTCCGCCCAGCCTGTACTTGTGCTTGGGATTGCCCCGACCCACGTGCAAGACCTTGTACTTGGCCTTGTTGAACTTCATGAGGTTCTCACAGGCCCATCCCTCCAGCCTGTCAAGGTCCCTCTGGATGGCATAAATCTAAAACCTTTAAAAGCGAGTAAGATCATTTTGAACATTAACAAGAAGTAAAAGACACATCCCATTTTGAGACTTCTGGACAGATTTCTGACTGAAATATGACATTAACAGATACAAATATTTTCTGACATTTGTACTGAAGGCCTTCGAATTTCCCCATCAATGTAAGACTATTAGAAGGAACAGCCAAGACATGTTTCCTGAAAAGAAGCATAACTTGAGTTACTATGGGAAACATAAACAGCATAACCCTTTGTCACAACACCATTCCAGACTTTGAACTTTCTTTCAATTCTCTGTCTGTAGTCTCCTCAAGATGGAAGTTAGGATTTTATGACTCTTGGTGATGTAAATATTTTATTATGTGGTTCACTGTGACCAGATGTAAAGGCACCTTTGCCTTCAAAGACTCATATGTGCACGTATTGCATAGTGAGCTGCCTTTTAGGCAATCTACTAGGGGATTATTTGCTTTTTCTACAGTACTCAATTATACAACATTTTAAAAATGTAATCTTTTTAATTTTATACTTTCAGATGCTCCAGTGAATTTGTGGCAACAGTAACATTCACAGAGTAATTACAACTACAGATTTTCAGTAACTGTACTTTCCATAGTGTTCTCGATTTGTCATTTTGCTAATTATAACTGAACCACAGTTTGGATTTTTCTTTCAAAATTCACGAATGTTTCTGCAATATATAAATTAATTGAAAAAATAGCTTTATGTTAAGTTTGTGTCATCTTAATTCAGTGTAATTCTAACATACTTAAAGAAGCATTATTCCAATTTAATCTCACTTTGCATATGGTACTTTGAGATTGCTAATTCTTAAGATTTCGTCATAAAAAAAAAGTCATAAAAGATCTATCTCATTTTCTGGTACACATAAAATTGGATTATTTTTTCCCATTTGATATTTGTCATAGATTTTCTTAAATAATTGAACACCAGCTTGTGTCCAAATGCAATAAGTTACTTTAGTCATCCGTGTTCTTTCAATTCCATTTAAAATATCCGAAAAAGCGTTCTGAAGTAATCAGATTTAATACTGCAGCTAAGTCAGCATCCAGCCCCCAAAAGCAGAATTAGCTAATCACAAAACATTCTTGTTAGAAGATTAGCTTAAATGCGCATTGCATAGTCACTTTTTTCTATGATTTCTTTTAATCACTTTGATACAGGTTAAGCTTTTCCCCAGAAACTTTGGAGCCTATTTCTTTCTTCTTTCATGAACAAAATGTCATACATAATGCAATGTCTCTCCTTTTCTAAACAGTGAAATGAACCATTTAAAAGAGCTTTTTATCTTCTGAGAATTCTACAAGTTTCAATTCCTAATAGATTACGAGGTTCACTCTACCTCTTCTGCTACTGTTTCTACCTACTGAGTGAAGTATTATCTGTCAAAAGAACATATCATCTAAAAAACACAGAATAACTTGTTGTGTGTCCAGGAGATAAAAAATATTAATTTCTAATGATGGTAGCATTGTACCTGTTTCTACAGGTCAACCCAAGTAGCAGTTCTAAATAGCAGTTACAGGAACTAAAGGAGCTTCCTCATAATATTTTTATTTTCTGGTGCTAAAACAAACCCTGAGGACAACCCAGACCCCACATCACAAAGAAAAAAAAAAACCTCTTACATTCTTGGTGGATGGAATTCCATTGTATCAGTGAGAAAGTAACCAGAATTCAAACTACAAAACATTATCATGAGCTGAAGCAGTATCTTTAAGGGATGGAACAGACCACTTCATGTTTCCCATCTCTAATCAGGGTAAGAAGAAGATAATCTAGAAGAATAAATTCAGTGATTTGGTTTTAATTCACTGCAAACAAATAATAGAATTAAACGGCAAGGCTCATCATTTATTTATAACAGCTTGTACACTCGAAGATCTTCTGCCTAACAACTGGACACTGGTTTCATTCCATTAACCCATAGTCATAAACTCACTATTTCTATGTATACCAAAGTCCCAGTTAAGGACCATGTTATAAGAAAAGAGAAAGAGAAAAAAGAAAAAAAGAATAATCTATTTGAAATTTCAGACTTTCACTTTTCTCTCAAAGCTCTGTGTCTCTACATGTTGAAAATTACTTCAGCCACACTTCAATATTTACTACAAAAGACTATTTTTGGACATGTTGACAGTATCTGCATCACAGACACTAAATTCCTGTAGTTCATTAATCTTTTTTTTTTTTTTTAATAAGATTGGAAAATATTTATGCTCTAAAGAAAACTCAGTCTTTTTCACCTGCTATGGTAACACATCCAGCAGAATTTCCTTGTTATCACTCTAAACTTATAGCTGGATACCTCCTACCACGCAACCTGATGTAGTGGAAGATTTCTCTGCCCATTGCAAGGGGATTGGAACTAGATGATCTTTAAGGTCCCTTCCAACCCTAACCATTCTATCATTCTATGATTCTATGATTCTAATCTATCCTATTTCATTGATTCAGGTTTCAGTGGATAGGCTCACTGGATTTTCAGTTCCAAGTGGAAACTATAGAATGCCATGGAGTTTAAAAGCACCAAAACCTTTTCTTCAGTATGTCCTTCTAGCCTACTGAGTGCTTTTCTAGACCAACTTCAAATCCTTCTTTCAAAGAAAAAACAATACTTTCATATACTGACCAGGTAGAAACACGTAGGTTTAGAAATTTTTACTGATTAATATGTCCCAAAGTCTTTTGAGACATGAGAGTACTTTTTGTAAAGGAAAGATGATTATGTGAATATTTTCACTGCCTCTTTTTTTTTTTTTTGTGGTTTTCTTTCTTTGGTTTGGTTTGGTTTGGTTTGGTTTGTTCGGTTTTGTTTGGGGTTTGGGGTTTTTTTATGTCCTGTTTTTAGCTGGGATAAAGTTAATTTTCTTCCTAGTAGTTGGTATAGCATTGTGTGTAATGCTGTGTTTTGAATCCAGGATGAGAATAATGTTGATAATACACTGACATTTTAGTTGTTGCTGAGCAGTGCTTACAATTTAAGTCAAGGACTTTTCAGCTTCTCATACTGCTCTGCCAGTAAGGAGGTTAGGGGTGCACAAGAAGCTGCGAGGGGACACAGCCAGGACATCTGACCCCAACTGGCCAGAGGGATATTCCATACCATATGGCATCATGCTGAACAATAACACCAGGGGTAGCTGGCTGGGGGCAGCTGCTGCTGCTCGGGGACTGGCTGGGCATTGGTCAGTGAGTGGTGAGCAATTGCATTGTGTATCATTTGTTTTGTGTATTATTTTATAATGATTATGATTATTATTGTTATTGTTGTTATTATTATTTTCCCTTCCTTTTGTGTCCTATTAAACTGTCTTTATCTCACCCTACAAGTTTTAGCTTTTCTCTGATTATCTTCCCCATCTCCCCCACTGGCGGAGGAGTGAGTGAATGGCTGAGTGGTATTTAGCTGTCTATCGAATTAAACCACAACATACCGACAGGTTGTTTTTTTCTGATCTCAACTGCAGTTTTAATTAGCTCCAAGCACTGCAGTAATAGGTATTTGGTTTTATTTTTATTTGTTAAAAATTAACAGGAAGGTAGGAGTATTTTCCTCTCTTTAACAACATTTTACACTACTTGTGCATGAATCCTATTTGTTTCATTTGAATCTTTCACTGTCAAAAGATTTATTTGGATTTATTAAATAACAGATGATCATAACATTTGTATATGCAGCAAAAAATGTATCCTTGGAAACTGTAATCAGCATAAATTAAACATTGCTGAAAGTAAAAGACAGCTGCTTTGTATAATTCCTGTAGCACTTTAAAATGATGGTCCAGTTAATCAATGATGAGTTATAGTGCAAATCTTATATTAATACTTGTGACATGTACATTTATAGCTAATTGGAACATTGTGATGAATGTTATTACAGTAAATACCATGAATTATGAATAGGACATTATTTTTTTTTGCAGTTTCTGACCAAATGATGGGTTCTATTGATTAAATAATCTGTTAATCCTTCAATGTCATGGACTATCATGTTGAAATAATGCCTATTTCTAAAGCACAATGTTTTTCTTTGGTGATGACAGAACCAAGACTAAGTTAGCTACCAAGCAGGGACTCTCCAAACTAAGAATTTGGGGGAAGGGGATATTCATCATAATGCCATAACACAAACACATACCTCCTGTACAATCAAGTGTGGTAAAAGAATGTCAAGGTCAGTATCAAGCAAGAATCATTTTAAGGGACAAGTGCAGTCAGTAGCTGTGTTTTGATTTTATTTTAATCTGATTTAATTGGGTTTAGCCAATTAAATATGAGACAGTAATAGTCTTTCTACTACTTCTTTCTCCTTACAGAAAATGAAAAGGAAAGGGAAAAGGAAAAGAAGAAAAAAGGAAAAAAAAAGAAAAAAGAAAAAGGAAAGGGAAAAAAATAGAGAAAAGGAAAGGAAAAAAGGGAAAAGGGAGAAGAGACTCTTGTTCCCTATTTTTTCGTATCAACTTCAAGATAACTTTATTAATGAACTCAGTTGATTTTATTTCCTAGAGAGAGAGAGGAAGAAAAAAAGAGCTTATATCAAATGCCACTTTTTTTCTGATCTGTATTAGGATAGATGAAAACACTGAAATTACTCTAGACTAAAGGTTTAAGAAAACACTGAAGAAATACAGCTATTTACTGTACATTTTAATTTTTATTCTGCAATCTGTAAATGCTAAATAATAGCTGAAGATCGCATGCCAAATGGTCTTTTCAAATATTCCCAGGTTTTTGTTTTCACCTGTAAAAAATATTTAATCTATTCTGGAATTTACGTGTTCGGGAAGAATGAATAAAGTGCTTGGCAAAGGATCTGGTCTTCTGGTCTTGCATTTCTAAAATGTCTTTCTTTAAAAAGTTGGTGCAAATGTAACCTACAGATAAATACAGTTACCCTTCTATCATTGCAAAATACGGTCTGAACATATTTTAACTTAATATTTTCTTACATCTGTTTTCAGAATTAGAGAATTGAAAAGAAAAAATAAATTAAAGTCATTTAAAATTAAATTAAACACAAGAAATGTTACAAATGCAATGTAAGCATATTGAAACATTTTTTAAAGTCTTGTAAAGAAAAACAAAATTATTTCTTTAACTTTCATGCACAACTCTTAAGTTAAAATAGAATGTTTAAACAGTATGGGTGAATACAGAAGTCCAAAGCTGTTGCCAGTGAAAAAGATCCTGAAAGTATAAATAACAGTAGCCTTTGGCTATGCTTGTGCCATGGAAAAGTAGTCTGAAGCTGAAGTCTGCATCCCTGAAAACATTATAATATCCTTGTTCAGAGGCTTAACTTCACAAATTCATGTATAGGTTTTAATTTTGCATCTGTAGTATTGCCTGTACAAAATGTGTCGTTTTTTCCTAACACTGAAAGTATTTCTAGATGCTTATCAGGTCACTCACTTGGGATTTTTTAATGTGTGTTGATTTTTTTTTTGAGGAAACCTTTTTAGTGAGATGAAAGATTGTAAGCAATCTTTTTCTGAGGAAAGGCTAACGTGCACAAGAAAAAAATCTCCTCCAGGAGGATTTAGTACAGCTGAAGATAACAGGGGATTACAAAGTCAGCTCTGCTTGGCTCCCTCTGCACCTAATCATTCATACTACCTAAACTGCAGTTTGGTTCAGTTCTGGAGCAACTAACTCGTTCCTGAGGCAGGAAAGCTGAGGCACTGGAAGGAGAAAATGGAAAACACTGGCTCAGACTGAGAGAAGGCACAGTTCCAGCCTCTCCAGCTAAATATGTCACTGATTTAAAGTCCCTTGGCATGTTTAATATAAAATGAATTAGACATAACTCAAGGGATCTGGTTTTGGTTTTGTTCAGTGAAAACAAAAAGCAAATTCTTTAAGTTGGGGCAATAGTCATTTATACTTACGCATTTGACACATTTTTCTCTTTACTTATATGACAAGAAGCTTAAATATGAACCTTCTTGACAAAATATGCCAGCCTCTCTCATAAATGTAATCAAATACTGGTAAAAGATTGATAAACAAGATGTTGTCATGTCCCAGCTGTCAGCTTCAGCACACTATTGCTGTGTGGCATGCTAAAGGGCAAATGAGCTGTATTACCCTAATCCCTAGATAGAAGCCTAGAAAAGAGATTTTTATTTTTCATGGTAAAATACTAAAAGTGGAGATTTTAGAGACTTCCTCAGTGAAACATAAATTCTTATTGCAACCCACTAAAGGGCTGAAACTCAGTCTCTCCCAGATTTGGGAAACTATAGTCAAGCAATTTGTGATTTTATAATTAATCGAAAGAAGCAAGTTTCTAAAAAGCATTTCAGAAAGCTGTCAGAAGGCAGCAACGTTGCAATCAACTATTTTCTTATTTCTGATTCACACCACATAATTCTGAAAAGAATCACATGAATCAGACTGTGCAGCCCCCCTATATTTCTGCTTTCTGCTGTGCTTGTCCTCTTGCAGGCTATACAATGTAGAATGCAAATAAATCTCTAGAAAATAATAGGAAAAGTTACATAAAAATATACCTTCCTCTAGAATTTTCTCTAGAAAATAAAAAGCATATAAATCTCATGCTTCAACGACATATTTTCATATAAAATAGTTATTATGTGAGATATCTTGAATACATACAAGAGCAACTGGTCTAGAAAGGCTGGGCTAATGATCTCTCAAACACTGCACATTAACCTTTTGGAGTGTCTCTCAAAGGGACTTCTTAGTAACAGCCATTAGAGAATTGTATATCAAGTTCTTGAAATGTTGTCTAATGACGAGTTATACATATTAATTAATTAGTTAATGTTTGTAAAGTGTTTTCAAAAGGAAAAGGATAAAATATCACTAAGTGCTAACTATTATTATGCTGTATTTTTTGAACTAGCTGTTCCTAAACAGATCTCTGAGGCAATGCAGCTTCTTTGAGAACACTGTTATTTTTCATTCCAGTGCTGTGCTATTCAGGTTTTGCAAATCACTGAATTTGGCACAGAGTCAGGAGTAGACCTGGAACAGTTCCTGCTGTATGGAGCACATTTACATATACACACTTGGCTGTGTATGAAAGTGCATAGTTCCATTCTTACTTTAAATATATGAGACTTGAAAAATAATGGCTTTAAAAATAATAAATGTTTATGTATTTGAGGTCATGGCTTTTGAGAATAACTCACTTTGGTACCCAGGCCCAAGATGATCCAGACCTTGTAACTATTGAAATCTTGGACTAGGCTTTTTCACAGAGAAGTCAAAAATTAGTCTTCCATGAAGTGATGCTTTTCCATGACTTGTTTATGGAAACCAAGTTCTTTGCCAGGTCTGTCAAGTCACCACAGTAGGCAATAGTGGGTGATGCCCAGTCATCCACTTGAAAATAACTACATGAGATATTTCTCTACTGAATGGCTGATTTTAATAGGAGGGCTTAATGTAGTCTGTGGATGATGCCAAAGCAGTCATGAAATAGTCACCGTTTATTGCATATTAAATCCTCCAAATTTCTAAACATTTTAAAGTTTTTTCTTAATGCAGAAAAAAATGTACCTACAATAACATTCTGAGAAGATTGATTTTTCTCTTGTAAACTGTAGATTTCTCTGATCTGTTTACAGTTTATTACTTGGACAGATATAGACATCATCATCATCCAGTTTGTCAGTTTTGATTCAGTTTTACCATTTCAGAGAGGGAGAAAGAGACTAACTCATGCCATAATCCTAGTCTACATCCTTTGAGTCTAAGATTCTCTTAGAAACAGTTTTTCTCACTTTTTTTTTTTTCCTAATATATTTTTGTTCTCTTGAACTTTTTTTTCTCTTTGTTTCTCTGGACTGGTATCCCATGACTGCACTAAATAGATTTTTTAAAAATATATCTATTTCTCATAACTGAATACAGATTATTTTTACAGAAATTTCTAGACAAGTAGAAACTGATAATAAACATAACTGAAAGGAAAAAAAAATTTGTTTATTAGTGGAAATAGTTGTTATTCAAAATCAGTTTATCCTAATAAAAGAGCAAAAATATAATGTTCCAGTAGAAAAATATGATTGTAATTAACCATTGTAAACCACTAAAGCATAGCTGACACTTTTTACTGAACTATTACAGGGGGCATTGGCAGCACCAAGTAAATATTTTTTTTTTGTTTTTTTTTTAGATTTTATGGAACTAAATACTATGTTCTTCAAAATTAGGCCATTTATAGAACAATGATTTATGGGAAAGATTACAGAAAGTATCAAAATTGACAAAAGCTTTAAATGTCAATATAACTTTTTTATTTCTGTGACTTCCTTCTAATTTGTACCTTTCATTTTCTGCTCTAGTATAAAAACTATATGCTGGGCTGTCATAATAACTATATTCATGTAACAGCATAAGATGCAATTTGCTTTTGGAACAGAGAGTAATAATGGAACGGGACATGGCAACAATATATTGCAGATTGTGAAAAACAGGAGAAATTTATAGTCCATTTTCTAAGAAAGTCCTCGTTCATTATTACTGTTGATTTAGAGTAGATCTCTTATTCCACTAATCACACGGGAATTTATCTAAAGCTATTTACTGAACACATGACCATGCAAATGATGACTTTTAAGAATAAAATTGCATGAAGCCTTAGCACCCTGGACTGGAAAAAGTCTAGGTGATCAAAATCAATATGGAAATTAACAAGCTGTAGGGAACTAAAAAGGAAACACAGTGAGACACTACAAAAAAAGCTCAAAGTGATGGGATTGTCCGAAAGTTTTATCTTGTGGGTAATGAAGAATAACATAATAGAAAAAAGTTTACTAAGAACTTGAGGGACAGTGAGACATACATAACTTGAAAAGGAATCTAATCTTAAACAACATTGTAAACTGTTAAGCAAAATGGCTCTCAGTACAAATGCAAGCAGACTTGCAAGTGTCCAAACAACCTTAGGGCTCTTTTAATACATGCAGAACCAAAACCTTAAGTGAAAAATCAGTAAGAGAAATTAAAATGGTGATATACATATGCATAAGGGGGGGGAAACAAACATGCTTTTCTATTTTCTGATGTCATAATCCATTCTCCTCTTAACCCCATGTGGGTTTTATGCCAGATAACAGGTGAATTTACTGCCAGCACCTCTTCGTAAAAGCTACATGCTTTCCTTCAGCAGTTTTAGTGATAATCCATTCACTGTTGTTTTCTGATATTTCTTCAAATAATACTTTCAGGAACTGTTATGCCAAAGAGACTAATTGACACTATCCTGCTTACATCTAAATTCTTCTTCTTACCTGTAGTCTGGCTGAATTATTTGCATAGACTTTAACATTAGTGTCAGCAAATAATATAATGCAGTACATAAAGCAAAATATTATTTTTCTGTAGTTTTATTTCTGCTAATTTAAGCTATGCCATTTCAGAAGCACTCCAAGCCAATGGTGGAAAAATGAGCAGTAAGACTTGGTTTAGAAGATCTCATTAACTACAATTCTCCTGAGTATGACTAGCAAGGTCTCATAAAATGCTATTTTAGTTGTGAACATTTGTTTTAGTAATGTTTATTATTAAATTATTATTATTAGGTTAATAATATATTTTTTCTGACAAAATATATTATATTTATTGTTGAATTTTCTTTATTTGAAGGTATTTCAAAGTTTAAAGTCCTCTTTATCAATGTGTTAATCACTGTACACACACGTAGGAGTCAGCCAACAAGAACAAAAATGTTGAGTGAAACATTATGCCATCAAAAAAGACCTACAAGACAAATTTTCTCCGTTTTGTTCAAATTTTGCCCAGAAAAAAAATAAAATTGAAGCACAAATGAGATTTAACCAAACGGCCACTCATAGAGCGGAAACAAACTAGATGTCTGTCAGAAAACTCCCGGAAATGTAGGTGTACAAAGAAGTTTAGCTATTCTCAATCACTCCTGGAAATGTAGGTGTACAAAGAAGTTTAGCTATTTTCAATCACTAACATACACAGCATCCTTTGTGCAAGAAGTCTTGTCCTTTCAGTACCTGTATGTTTGCGCTCTCAGTTGAATTTCATCTTTTAGAAAAGAAAGTCAATTTTAGTGTTCACCTATACAGATTTCTTAATATAAAAGCACCATTACAGATGACAGCTGGTTGCTTTAATAGTTACTAAATCTGATTCTAATGTCTATTTTACCATGTTCTTCCAGAGCACATTATCATGAGCCCAATAACAACTAGTTACCTGTTCACCTGCACATTCATTACTTTGCACAGAAGAGATAGATTTCAGTGATGAGTCATACATTGTAGGATTAATTTAAGTTTGCCCTGAAATGCTGGGGTTTCTCTTTGCATAATTAGCAAAAAAAAAAATAATAACAGCGAAGACAATAAGCTTGTTAGATTTACATAAGACTTCTTCCCTTAGCTTTAGATTCCATGCAAAAAATGAAGTGTTACTCTAAAGATGAATGCTATAATGAGCTGAGGTGATCTGTATGCAAGAGTAATTTTCCCATGCACCTGATTTTATAATGTATTATTCCCTGTTCAAACGACACTGTTTTTTCCTGATCCTTCTAATCATGATTCAACCTCTTGGGAAAAGAGACTCATCTATTGTGATTCTTTCCTCACAGGACTTTTGAATTGCTTGTGGCTTGCTCAGAATGCACTAGCAAAGCTGTTACTGGTTGGAACAGGTATTTTGCTGGCTGTGCATTCTTTACATTGCTACCCACAGACTGATGGATTGATTTGAAAATGCCACTGGCAGTTTTAAAATCCCTTGCTGGGATTGGCCTGGGATTAGCAAGATCTGAGGCTCACTGACTGAAACTTGTGCTGATGCCTATCAGTTCTCAAACACCACTACTATTTAGTGTTTCTAGTTGCATGCCCAAAATCAGCAGGCAATTACACTTCTGCTGCACTGGACCATATGTTATGGAAGACAGTGTCCACTAAAACCTACCTAATTTGTCCTTGTTTCTTTTCTACAGGAACTTAAAATCCTTTCCTCTATTTCAATTGTCACCCCTCCCCTGTTTCCCACTCCCCCCAGTATAGATCAGCCTCTGAGAACTCTTCTGTAAAGTCCTCTGCCAGTTCCAGTTTCAAACTCTTTCAGTAAGCCCATTTCTTCCAGTAATGCTTTTGCAAACCTTGGTATTGCGAGGAGAAAATGTCTTCTACTGCTCCTTTTCCTTGTGCATCTGTATGCTGTTTTAAGAGGAGTGGGAAATTTCAGATTTCTCTATGTATGAGTTCTGCTGTCAAAAATAAAATCTGGTTTAGCCTGATCCAGTGGCCATACTTTTATTACCTCTATTCACTTTTAATATTAGATGCTTAAGCATGTCATATCTTGGTATAGTTTTATTACTCTGTGTATGTGTACATATAAGCACTTGTAATAATGTGCAAGTGCCATTGCAAAGCAAAAAGAAATGCTAGGAATACAATTAATAACCACAGTTAGTATATAATTAGTATATACTATATCATCTTACATTAGCATTTCTGTATTAACAGGAATTTTCACTATGCACCCTATATTAAAGGGCATCTTACATCCAACAGAAGAAACTCCAAACTTAGTGGTGTCTTTGTTATAGGGCACACCTTTTTAGAGCGCTTGTACTCTTGTTTTTTTTGAGATGAAGCTTGGTTTCTGCAAGGACTCAATAGAATTTGAGCTAATGGCTTTGCCTCTAAGCCTTCATCTTTTAAGGACCTCCTTTTTTAAAGGGCTTGCACTAGACCTCAGGCCAGCCAGGGCTTTCCAAGCACAAGCAATGCTCTTTGATCAGCATGGAGGAAGCCAAAAGGAAAAAGAATTTCAGTTCTAGCAAACTTCTTTGTTTTAAGAACAAGGACGATGAGATCAGTTTTACAAACATAACATGCTGAAATATTAGCTTATCCACTCTATACATTACCACAAGTTTCATAAATCTGAATTCCTGGCAGCTTCATTTCATGGTGCTGCAATATTTGAGTCCCCAGAGGATGTTGAAGGTAAAGCTTAGTAATTTCAACATGTTCTAAGGTCAAAACACCTACTCACTCCCAGAAGGCAACAGAATAGCAAATATAACCACCAAGTCTAATATTGTACAAATAGTACCAAGTGAGAGAAATGTGTTAAACAAACAGGGAACACGCATCAAACCCTGCTATGTTCCACTTGCACAGAGAACAGCTAATAACAGTGTTGACGCTATTCTGTTTTATGTTGCAACATGCACATTTCTCACAGGTAATGAGGAATGCACACTTTGGTTTAGGCTCCTTTTTTTTTCGTTTTTGAAGTTTCAGCACAGTCAGAGTGAAAGCAGTCCTTTGTTAGACTCTTAATGGTACTTCAGTGTTTGTTTAACTTTGTGCAGCAGAGTGAAATCACAGAAACAAAAGATTCCCACAATTTCCTTTGTTGGGTGTTTCTTCTTGATCATCATCCAGTGCCTTATAGAGAAATTTTATGCACAAGCTCACTTAAAGAGAAGGCATCTAAAATCGTCTTGAAATACATCCAAGAAAAAGAAAGGTAGTGCGTTAGCGTATGTTATGTTATATGCATCACTTTCTCCAGTGACTGCAGATTCAAATGTCTTCCTAAGGATGAATTTAGGTCAGCCTTTGCTGTGCAATCTAAATAGTTTAGAGATGTATGAAAGGATGTAGTGTAATGTCAAATTGCTTAAAATTTAAGACACTGACATATTTAGATGCATAATGAAGCCACTATAGCCCAGTAAAAAAGTCAATAGCAAGCGAATCTCACAAAATTAAACTGTTTCATACTGATAGTTTGAATATCAAGGAGAAAAATGTAAAATTTGAACAGTTTGAATACCAAAAATATAAAATATTGTACAATAATCAGTCCTAAACCTAAAAATTATACTTCATTATTCCTTATATTAAAGAAAAAAAAATCTTATTCATCAAATAGCAGAGAGGGTGGTTGAAGATAAAGTAGTGAAACCAAAACGATTTCAAGATTCTTGTAAAAGTCAGAAAAAATATATTTAATCAAAGCCATGAAATGTTATTCTGTACTAATCATCAATAACTTCAATTAATATAATTTCTATTTATTATTATTTTATCTAAACAAAGCTAAAAAATGAAATAACCTAACAGGTATCCAGTATTTTAGGAAAAAATGTCTGAATAATAAACCTCTGTGGAATGATTTGTGAAAGCTTTTATTTATTTTTTCCTCCATGTGATTTTTTCCTTCAGGGATTCATATAGAATGTTAATATTAGAAGTCTAAAAGATAACAAAAATTGGTGAGAAAATTTCTTTAAATAATTCAGAACTAAGACAACTATATATGTCTTAAATGTCTAATACAAAACTTATTATTAAAGATTTAAACTGCCACTAAAGGTATTTTTTTATTTTATTTTTTTGATATGGCCTTCAATTGTCAAGATACATTTAAATAAAGAGACTAAAGGCCAGAGACACAAAGTTTTTGATTTCAATGTTTGTCACTGCCTCACTATATCCAATTGACCCATATTTTGCTTGTGGAACAGAAATATTAATGCTAGAGTGAAGCTCTTCAAGAATGGCATTAGGTCAGATAACATAATGCATGTTAATATAGTAGTAGCTGAAATTCCTCCTTTGGGCTTTGACTCATACATACAGTGCAGCCACAGCTATTACAATTCATTATTGTACACTAGGAAACATGCTAGAAATAGTAAACATAGGGAAAAGGCCAGAAAGACACCTTGCAGGGCGTCATAGCCTAAATCTGTCAATGAATAAATTATAAAACGATTTCCAAAAATATGTTCTTTCTTTTTATGGTCTAAAATGTTCGTACTCATATTAATATTCCCCTATCTCTGCTGAAGTTAGCAACATTATAGGATTACGTCCATTCTTGTTATGGCTTTATAGCATTGTTGGGTTATAGTCACTTTAACAACTGAATGTCAACCAGACCCTGTTCCCTTTAGACAACTTCAAAGACTGTGAGGGTGCAATTTATCAGCACTTGGACACTACCATACATCTTTACAAGATGTTTTGGTATTATCCTTTAGTTTTCTCTCTGCTTTCCTCCAGTCTTTCATGAAACTAATTTCTATCTAACATTACTGCTTTTTTCTTCCTTTTTTTTAAAAAAAAAAAGTTAGTTTCCTGAAAGAACCATAAAAAAAATTAAATTCAGTAAATGAAATACTAGTCTGTATGAAAAACAAGTTCTAAATTCAAATTAAGGAAGCAAAAATGTTCTCATAAGGCTGAATCAGTAATTTAAGACAGCACCATTTGTTCTTCACATTAGTTTGTTATTCTGGTTTGCTATTCTTCGTCAAAGCTCTACATCTGCTAATAGTCACATCTTCCTAAACACATTATCCTCTCTGATCTGTAGTGATTTTAGAAGAATCATGTTAAAAGACATTTTCCCATTAAGTATTTGCATTGATCTCCACCAGGATTTTCATTGGAAAACATCGGTCTTGTATTCAAAGAAGATTCAACTTATATTCATACGGTGAAAGTAAACAAAAATAGCTCTTTTGTATACAAGCATTATTAATAGGGAGTTACAAATCGGTGTTTAGAAAAAGTAATACATAATATTTTCAGCACTTTCTGGTTGTAAAGATAAACATTATACTATTAGCCTAGAATTTCAATATGTCAACATGAAAACCCTTAAATTTACAAAATTGTAATTAACAAATTCTAATGTTCAGATCAGTGATAAACTGCTTGCATTGCATTGGTCCATGGAAATGTCTGTGTGCAAATTTCTAATACACAGGAAATCTGTATCTTTTTTGTCCCGTAAATTAATACATTTCAGTATTTTCTTCACATATGAGATGACTGCAAGAACATCAAAAGTAGACTCAAGTCCTATGTAGTCAAACAGAGGGAATCCAGCAATTCTGGTGACACTACAGCTCATTAAAGATGTAAATTAAAAATACTAACAACATAGATATTTGCTTAGCCTTTTACCAGTATGCAAATCCCTAATCTGATCCTTATATAAGGTTGGTTGATTTATTACAATGTTTAATAAAGAAGTCCCTTGAGGCATTAAAGTTGAAAGTTCGTTGTCAGAGACATTACTTCAGTAGCCTACTTTAGGATTAGTTTCAAACTTGTATTTTTTTTGTGAAAATTATCTATTTCGATTTGGAATATAGGAATTGGATATGTTTCTAGATAGTTCCAAAAAATATTCATAGATGTCCAACTGTAGAATTTAAGTTTGAGGAAAAATCTCTTATATAAGACTCTACTGGACAAAACTAGGTTCTCTGTGAGAGAATCTGTTACTAGTTCATCACAATAACTTTAAAGGGCACATGTTGAATGTCAGTTCACTTTTTGGATGCATCTATTTCCTGTTTGACTTACAAGACTTACAAAAATACTGCGTTTCCAAAAGATTTTTTTTTCCCACAAAATAAATTTCCATAGAAAAACCATGTTCCTATGTTTAGTGATTTTGTCCCATATCTTACAGTATTTAGCTCAAGATTTGAATTTCTGTTTTGTTCTCTTCACAGTGCTCTCTGCTGTAGGTGAAAGTGTGAATAAAATGCTTAGATAATGTGCATTCTCCCATGTATGTTTCTTCCTCTTTCCACCTATTGTATAAAAAAATCTGTCCCTTATGGCTACAGAAAACAATAGTTGGAAATGTGACTTGAACTGAGAAAGACAGAAAATAGTGTCCTACTACCTATGTTTCTCAAGCACTGATTCAAAGAACAAGCCAAGGTTGTACAACACAAAAGTGAGTATGTGATCAAGTTAACCTACTGTGTATGGCTGAAATACTTATTAATGTAATTAAAGCACAGAAGATGATGTTCAGTATTTCATGTGTAGAAGCTCTTTCAATATTTCTTTATCAGCATAAAGAGATAAGCTGAACATATGGATGGGACTAGGAAATATCTCTCTTCATATCTGACACTAATATTCTGTTCCAACTGCCACTTCAAAAGGTATGAGTAGCAACTGTTGGTCCAAGTTTTTCCTTCCAATTTTTACCACACAATTGTCCGGATTAACAGAGAATTGTTCCTGACAGTCTATATATACTTTAAAAAAGTTGATAAGATATGTACGATTCTATTTTCCAAGGCAATTCTTGAATTTGAACAAAATAAACTTAAAGATCTGTACTCAATTTCTCAGGATTTCTTTGAGATTCACTCAGGTATGGCAGCATCTTCATATACACAGATGAAAATCAGAATCCTCTGCCCTTCTCTGGGTTTATCTGTACAGATGCCATTGAAATTCCACTTACACTACACTGTAATTACTCCAGCCTTGCCACAGCTGAAGTAACTCAGAGAGTACAGTTTGGAATCACTCTGTCACATGCCAAACAGCAGGCAGTAAATCTCTGACAACATAAATTAGTCACTTACTGAAATAAGGAGTACCGATTAATCACCTCAGAGAATACCTGGCAGAATTACCCATCCCTGAGACTACTATTCCTTACCAACAAACACTGCAGTAATTCCAGCACATGCTGCATCACCTCATGTAGCTGAAGACATAATCCTTACAAGCTGGAAAAAGGTCAAGGCTCATCTTGATGATCTCAGGAGAGACAAAAGTTCCTGCTAATGTCCTTCTGTGAAAATAAAATTTTAATATTATTCATGATTTATGGTATATGTGAGTTACCTGATGAAATAATACAAATTTTAATTTATAAGAATAATTTTTTTAAAACAAATAAAATCAACAGCAAAGCTATAATTCTCAGTTAATTGTTTTTACAATTTTCCCCCTAGATAATAATACTGTTGTACTTTATGGTCATGATATTCTTTAATTGAATTTCTGACTCCTCATTCATAAAATTTTACAATTTTTTATACCTATGTGTTCACAGAATAATTTACAGTACACAATCATAAAATATCCTGCTGTGAAGAATATGGCATGTACTGATGCATTTCTGAATGTCATGAAGCTGAACCAATCTCAGCTATAAAAGCTGTTCCATTAGGAAAAGCACAACTTTGTAAGCATCCATCCAGTATAAACAACATTTTTGACCTCTATACTTGGCAGAATAAAGGAAGTGCATCTGTTATTATGTACATTTTTAACTGTACTACTCTCAGCAAGATTGAGACTGCATACCTAGATGTTGAAGTGATAGAACAGGAAAGAAAAGATCACTTATTTAAAGCAGTAACCAATCTGCAATTCAGCCCACATCTTGAAATAAACTCAGCCACTATATGGTGTGTGAATATGCCCAATGCTGCAGAGTGTGCACAAAATCATAATCTCAAATATAGTTGGACTCTGTTCACTTTGTCCTAGAAAACTGTTTTCTCCTCCTTGACATTAAAAATATTTTGTTATAATTTTGATCTGTATTGAGTAGAATTTAATCACTTTTTTTTTTTAAATAGATTCTTCTCACAGCATTAACAGAATATTATCAAGAACCTAGAACACACATTCTTTGCAGTTAAAAATAGCTTTGACACTTATGATGGTGGCAAAATAAAACTGTTGAGGATGGGGGTGGAAATTGTCAGGTACCTTAAAGCTAGTTTAACTTCAAAGTCCTCAGTTAATTTCATATGCACATGCTGTGTTCAGTACATATACAAAACTTTCTTTTAAATCAATAGCTGTATTCTGAAATTCCAGTCTTATTTAATAATAATAATTCTTTAATTCCATTATTTGAATTCCAAATTTCTAGTATCAATAGAGATTTAGCATTCCACCATGGAAGGAATGCTAAAGCTTCCCAACAGTTAAAATTCCAATGAATGCTCAGAAAATATTTCTACTATTTGCTCATCTCTGCTTACTTTTTAGAACTGAGAGTATTTTCATTCACGTGGTATAAAAGCATATTTCAGGTCCCCGTTTTTAATTATACAGTCATCAATTGCAATTTCTTTCAGATTTAATGGAAACTGGGAATATCCAGGAAAATCGAACTTTTTTTCAAGAAAATTTTAAGCAATTTTAAATTTTATAGTTTCCAGTTAGTCATCCAATTGTACAAATCTCTTAGAGTCTCTAGATCTTACCTGAGCAAAAGACAGTGAGCAGAAAACAGAAATCTTTCTCATTTGTATTTATTACACTGGAGCCAAAATAACAAATGAAGCTAGAAAACTTCAGACTTTGCCTCTCATATCTGTCTTTAAGGATATTGCATAAAATATTCTCTACTGTGCAGCACCGCAGAGGTAGTGTGTTACCTTCTAATGGCAATGGAAATTATTTTCTTTGGCCTGTCCAGAAGGAACTTGAAAAAATTATCAGAAGATCTGTCAGTAGGAAAACTGCTTGTGAATTCCAATTAACTAGATTTTTAGGATGTTTAGAATAGAAATTATAAGATGTGTCAAAAGCCTCACCCCATTTTTTGATCTGTGGCAACACAGCACTATTTGTCTAGGACAGAAATAAAGGTTAGAGTTTGGATGCCATTCTTTACCAGCTTCCTTATCTTAACAGAGCCAAATACGTATATATAAAATGCAACTACAACCATAAATTTCTTCACCGTCACAGACTTTTTTACAATCATTAGCAAAAAGTCTTGTCTAGGGGTCAACTGTGCATATTTGTGCAATAATTTGAAATTCTGTGTGCTCTGCTGAATAATGTTAGGAAGTAGTTGCTCTGAGACAGGTGCCATTGCCTTTGATGTTAAGAAATGACTCATGAACACTTTCAGCAATTGATCCACACCAACATACAATCCAAGTAGAACTGGATTATTTAACTGAAACCATTTGCAGAATGCTGTGAAAAAGAGGTAAAATGGCTTGTAAGAATATGAAACATATTGTTACAGGATAACTAAAATGTTAAACATAACCAAACACTTAGACTCATTGGACTACTGAAAATCTGGGAAATACATTATGTTGACTTACTACATTTAACTTATTGACTAATTTAAATCACTTGATAATCACTCAAATACTTAGCACAGATATTTAGAACTATTTATTCAATTTCAAACTTTTGGAATAAAATGGTTGTTTTTTTAATGCCCTTTTTAGAAGTCTATTGAACACAAGCGATTTTGAAATACATATCAGTAGTGTATCTAAAATCCAAAGAGGAAATACTTGTCTTTTCCGTCACAAGTTTAGAAAAAGAGTGTACAACTTACGCTGTAGTGTTACTTATGTTTCTTTGTAGTTTATTATCTTAGTTAACTTTTTTCTGTTCAGAAGCTATATCTGGAAAAATATTTCCTTTTTAGTATTTTTTAAACTGTATGTATGTTCAAATATCTCATTTCCTCACTTTTTGCTTCTTTCTGTCACTTTATTTCCATGCATAGTCCAGTTGTTGTTTTGAATAACAGTACTGCAGCACATGGGATGTGCGTGTTCATTTTACGGGCGTTCTGAAGAACCAGTACTAGTAAGTGTTTTGTGCAAGGACTTGTGTTATCCAGATCATTTTGAACTCACACAATTTTTTGTTAATATAGCCCATTTCCTGTTTTGTTTATACCTGAAACAAATCTGCATCTCTAGCTATGACTAAGCTAATGACTATATAATAATGAAATCCCCACAATTTTAGTTTAGTCAGAATTCTCCATCATATGTCACACTGAGACCTTAATTTGTTCTGCTCTTTTGTCTTCACATCTGTGTTTCCATGCCATTTTTTAACACTAGCATAAGGATGACTGACTCTTCACAGGATGTGAATTAGACATGTATGGATGCCTCAAAAAACCTTTAACTGATTTAGAATGGAAAGCCTAAATGAAAATCATCATCTCGTTACACATACTAGAAATATCCACATATCAAAATTATTGTTTCGTTTACCAAGTAGCTGATAAAAAATACAAACACGAAAAATAAACAGGGCTTTGTCACTTTTCCTTAAGGCAGAAGAGGATGAGTATGATTGTTGATAGCTGCTTTTTATTTCATGCCCTTGAAGATTCTTCCCCTGCATTTATTTTACTTGCTGCTGCAAAATATCAAGCACCTTTCTCTATTCCCATGCATTAAATAGAAAGACAATTTTTCCTCTAATTTTCAAGGAGGTAAGCCCATAGTACCTCCATTAATTTTACTTGAAATACATCAAAGTAAGCACTGCTAAGGACAAAATTGGACTTTATGGATTCATCACTGCAGAACATCCACATGGGTTTTACTCTGAAAACAGAAGCCAACAGAAGCCACATCAAAGTGTGTGGAAGACTAAGTGTTGAGGGTCTACAGTTTCTTATAAGAGAGTAAACACACCGCTCAAATGCATAATTAGTACCTATTTCTTCACAGCTCTTTTTTTCAGTGATGTAAATGACTGTAAATAATGAGTTCATATTTCAGATGCATTTAGAATGGTTAAACCTATTGTGCTTCTGTTCATATGTATGCTGCTGTAGAAATTCAGTTATCAGGTCACTAAAAGAAAGTTAAGAAAGTTTGAAAATCATGTTGTATAAGAATAGTTATCAAATAAGAGTACTGTGCCATGTACTATATACCCTCATTGGCAGTTAAGAACATAGGAAGTGAAAATATTCAACACATTGCAGATTTAAAAGTTGTGCTTTGTCAGTGGAGGGAACAGCTTCAGTCATTTTGTTTAAATGTTATTGCTATAGTGTAAAGATTTTCCATTGTAATTCAGCATAAACTATCTGGACCATTGTGTTAACATGCTACTTGTTTTCCAGCTCATCAGAGACAACCTGGTAGATAGAACTAGTAAGTAAATATTTGGTAAGCAGTACTTTTTCATTACTGAAATTTATAATTATAGTTCTTTCCCTCCACAATAATTGAATATATCTAATTGCTCTTCCTTTTAACTTTAATGCTAGGTTTCAAACTGGTGAATGGACAGGAAAGCACCATTAGAGACATTATTCTAGTGTTGCTTTCCCTCCTGTACAATGATTTGAACTCAAGCAATAAAGTTAAATGGAAAAGGCACTATACTAGATTTTCAATTACAGCAGAGGCAGGGAGCCACAATTATCCCTTTCATTACTGAAATACTTCTCATAGCTACACAGGCAGAATCCCTGCTGCTGCTACTTCTGCTATTCCTGTTGCTGTTACTGCTGCTCTTAAATTGAAGTGCCCTTGAAAACAGATGAGGTTATAGGTCACTAAATAGAATTTAAACTTGTGAAAAATTGATATTTAAAGAAAAATGGGAAAAAAAAAAAAGGAAGCACAAAGAGACATTCAGACCCTCTTTTTCCTTGTCTCTGCTGCAAAGATATGATGTTTCTCCAGATCTGTAATAAATAATAATAGTAGTAACTGTGCCACCAAGTTGTCAATGAGCATGAAATATGAGTGCAAGCTCAGTCTGTCTTTTAAGAGCACTTATATCCAGAGATATTTTGTACCAAGAATCCACTGACTGAAAAATCAAGTGCATTCCATCTCTGGCAAACCCATCTTTTACTATGTTACAAATTACAAAGAAAAATAATATCTTTTTTTTTTATTGTTTTGAACATCTTTACATGAAGGATATCATATCTCAGGAGCAGTTCTTTATTTCCTTTAATACCCTTTCTATCATGCACATAAAACTAACCAACCACTTCCAGAGTGTAACTGCAAATCACAAATATTTGCATAGCCTTGAAAGTGGTTTACCTTGGCCTTTGTGAAGTGGACCAACAATTCAGACCTTGCCTATCAGTCTCCTGTGTGAACTGGCTTCTCTGTAAGAACTAAGACGAAAATACGAAGAAAGGGCTCTATGTCATCTTTTCTTCAGTACAGGAGAAAAGACCTATCCTATTAATACCGATGAAGATGGAAAGAAGAATATTAAAACAGTAAGTGCTAAGATTCTGTTTCAGACTGAGCAAAATATGTCAGGAAGCATATGAAGTTTGTGTAAAAGTCAAGAAAAATTTTCTAAGCACAACAGACAATAGATTACCAAAAATAAAAGATCCGTACCTATGCCTCAGAAGTAAAATAGCTAAAATACATTCAGCAAACTGAACACAATGGTTCCTGCTGCATAACAAGACTAAACATCATCTTCGCCTAACAAGAGTCTCAGCACTCATCCATTAATATACAGGCTAAAGGTATGTTGCAAAGAACACATTGAATACTGATATATCGTGAGAGAATTGCAGTCATGCAGAAGTGTTGTGGTTTAGCCCAGCTGGCAACTAAACACCACACAGCCACTTGCTCACCCACTCCCAGGGAATGAGGAAGAGAATTAAAGGGGAAAAGGAAAGGACACTAGTTAGTTGAGAGATGAATAATTTCACAATACTACTAATAAAAAATTAGAAGTAAAATGATAAAATAATAATAATAAATGAATATAAGTATAATGATAGTAATATATACAAACAAGTGATGCACAGTGTAATCACTCACCACTCAATGACCATCACCTGTCCCATCCAGGCAAGTGATGCTGAAGTAGATAAGTAACAACACTGAAATCTCAGATGAGCAAGAGTCCCAAAAAGTCAAAGAGAGAGATAGAACTCTGAGAGAGACTGAGAGCCAGAGAGACCCCTCAGAAGAAGAGTGTCTAACTTCCCTGTCCATCCTCATGTGTATACCAGGCATGATGTTGCATAATATGAAATACTCCATTGGCCAATTCGGCCCTCGATCTTAAGTCTAAGTTCAAATCATAAGGGGAGTTATGGATGCTTTGTCCCCCTCAGCCTGTTGTGCTCCTGCACACTGGCAAGAACATGGGAAGCAGAAAAGTCCTTGAGGTCTCAGTACCAACTACAAACATTAATGCACCATCAACATTCTTCTTATAATGAATCCCAGTCCAAAACCAAAACACAGAGCTCTTCTAGCTGCTAAAAAGAAAAACTAACTCTGTCCCAGTCAAAACCAGGACAAGAAGTCTTGCTGAAAACTTCAGTCAAGAAGATAGAGCTGTCCAATCCTGAAGTTTTTCTAATGAAGTCCAGAGAAGATGTTGCATATAGGAGTCATACTTTTCAAAATACTTTAAAAATGTCATACTTTAATGAGGCAAAAATAAAAGTCTTCTGAAATACCTCAGAAACCTCTTTTTTTTCTTTCCTTTTTCCAGTCTTGGATGACACAAAGCCAAAGATCTTGGAAGAGGTTTTTTTGTGTGTTTCTTGAGGGGGATTTCTAAACTTTTTTTTTTTTTTTGACAAAATTAAACCACACATCATTATGAGTGAAATAATTTTCTTCTTCAGACTCACAGTGGCTGCACAAATAGTCTCACATGTGGTTATGTGAACACACCGTATTTTACTTATGCTAGAAATTATTTACTGTCTAATTAAAATCATCACACACACTTTTGTTGCAGGGGAGCTAGAATTTCAGTGACTTTCTAGTGACAGTTCCACGATAGCAACTATTACTATGAGCAGTGTATGAGCCTTTTCTGATTCTTATCAGGTGAAGATACTGAAGCCTCAGAAACACTTGTCTCTGTCTCTGAGGACAACAGCCTTTCTTAACTCTAAAAACCTTTCTCAATATCCTGGCAATTTACACTCTTGCTGAACTCTGCAACGGAGTGCAAGATACACTTTCTGTCACTGTGTGATAGTGTCTGATCCCAAAATTTTCTGTGGCAAAATAACTGGCAGTTAGACACAGAATGAGAGGGTATTCAGATCAACCACAAAGTCTGCATCTTTGCTTCTTGTGCAAGTAATCATATATTGCGTATCCATGGAAAAGAATTCTTACGTGCAATTGACATAGCTACATAATCATATTTTGTACAGGTTTTATGGCAAATTAAAAACTCTTTCTGTTCTATTATGTTCTGTTCCTCAAATCATGCTATCAAATTTCAGCTTTAAGTACAGTGACTATTAAATATCATTTGTTCTTTCTTCCAGATAGAATAAGCACAAAGAGGGCAACTGACATATTGAAGGGCATCTCAGCTCCTTAAATGGAGAAATAAAAACAACTGTGTACCTTTCAATTTTCAGAGAAGAAGAATGAGGTGAGATCATGGTTTCAAATTCATTAATGAGGTGGGTAAGGCAAACATGGAACTCTTCGTCACCTAATTCTCTGACCCTAGAATTAGGGTAAACTATTTGAGACAACCAGGAGATAATTTAAAACAGGTGAAATAATATATATTTTTTTTTTACACAGTGGCAGAAATTTTCTGGAATCTCTTTCCAAAGGAGATTGTGGAGGTAGATGATATCAGCGGTTTCAAAAAGGGATTAGGCAAATTAATAAATGATAGGCTTGCAAACTAAACGCTGAGGTGAACAGCCAGGATCATTAATTCTATGACTGAGGAGAAGTATGAAGAAAATGAATATCAGATATTGGCCTGATTTGTGTGCCTTCCCTAAACATTTTCTCTTACTGTCACTGAACTTGGACCATTTCATCTGATCCAGAAGAGTATTTCGTATGTTCTTACATTAGTTTCACATGCTAAGTATATGACTTATCATAGTAATGCTAAAGGGATCAATTTCAGCATCTGCTGAAATACTTTTCTGACATTTATGCCCAAAACAAGCATTACTAGTCAAAGCTAAGGACACTAACGATCAGCTGGGAATCAGAAATGTTTCTAACTCAGACAAAAATTTGCTAAGTGAATTCATGATAAATATTCATAGATAAATATTCCAGTATTGGTACTTGGTATCGAAGTCTTCCTGTGAACAATCTGGGAAAAAGACATGAAGAAACATAAGAATATGTCTGTATCTTATTAATTACCGAAACACTCATTTCTGTAATTAATGCTGTTTAGCAGATTCTACACATTTAAGAGAGGAAATAACATTCATGTATGCATTTCTTTATAGAGTATACAGTAAGGGGCAAACTATAGATCCAAAGACAGAGAAAGTATGAATGTGGTCATATTAAAATATTTTTCTTTGTTTAAAAGCCAATAAAGAAGAAATGAAAAAAACAAAACCAAAACAAATATACTAAACTACAGGTTAGAAAATACTGCAAATCGCTAGACATGTCAAGATGTTGCTTCTCCCTCACTCATTATATATATGTTTAGTAGATTTACTGAGTAGATTTACAATTTATATACTAATTACAAATGTAAACTGAGAAAAAAAAGCATAATCTTATTATTGTTTTCATAAATACTAATTAATAATATAAAAAAAAATAAAAAAAAAATAACCCTAACAATCCTTTTCCAAATAAAACCCTTCTCCTCCACCACATTTAGTATCCTATTCTTTGGAAGAATTTTGCAGAGAGTAAGTCTCCTCCTATGAACGTTTCAAGCAGAATCCTTATCATCCTCTACATTTTCAGAAGCATTGATATCTTTAGCACACTCTGTCTTTGTATTCCATCTAATTACTTGTTCTCTCCTTCTTTGCCTTTCTTCCAGGTTCTTAGCTTATCCCAAGTTTTCCCAACTCCATAGCTGTTACCTACCACATTGAGTCACTGTAGAGCTAGAGAAGGATGCAAATGAGTCTTTGCACCAGCTGCCTCTTATCAGCTCAGCCAAAGTAAGGCTGAATGCCAGAAAAACAAGAAACAGGAGGCAGACAGGATAAAAGACTGGAAGTATGGGCAGAATACTAAATACCTGCAGCCAAGAATGAAAAGAGAAAATACTACTGCCCACACTACCTTCATTTTTCTTATCCCATTTTCTCAGAGCAACTTGTATTTTTATTTTTTAATTTCCATCCAATGAAAAGTGATAAGCCAAGAACTGATGCTGCTCTGTAAGACTGCAGGATCTAAGTGATTCATTGTATTTTTTTCTTTTTTTTTTTTCTGTTCTTTCCTTCTATTACCCCTAGGTCAGTAAAGAAAATATTAGAATTTGTGATTAAGGGCAAAAAGTAAACCTTGTTATATTACTCAGAAGCAAAACCAACAGCTCACAGTTTAAAGACAGTAGTTGAAGAACCTTTGTCTCAAAGCAATGATATAGACATCCCTCCATCTTTTTGCTGCCTCTTCAGTGTTATAGTGTATGAACTGAAAAGTCCATGGACAGATTCTGCTCTTAATTTTGAACAAACTGAATTCAGATTCACTTAAAACTTGAATGAAACTGAGTTTCTCCAGCTCCTAACGTCAAATGTTCGTAATTCAGGGAAAAAGAGCTCCTACAAGGTTAGATTCTTTCTGCTGTTCATAGGAGCAATTATCCATAACATACGATTACATTGCAAGGATCCATTCTCGAAAGATCCATTTCATCAAAGATTTTATTGTATGATTTTTCTCTTAATGGAACTCCTAATGCTGGCAGCGGGTCACACCACTTGCAACATTCAGCTATTCACACCAAATCCAATGGAAAAGACAAGACTTCAGCTGCAGTCTGGCATCTAGATACACCGGGCTTATACCTAGGCCTGCTACAGGAGATACATGGAATATGCATTTATGTAAACAGGAGCAGAAGTTATTAAAAGTCGTTTGTATATTTGTGAGAATATATTTCAAAGCATAACTCATCTGTTATTATATCATTTTTTTTACAAATTAGAATTTAAATAAACAAGTATATATCAACAAATTTTGTTCAAAAGTATACCAGACAACAATAAATGTGTATTTATTATGCACAATGAAGTACAAGCCAAATTAATATGGAAAGCAACGCAAGAGGTACTTCCAAACAGCTTTGTGTCAACAGAGGTCTAGTGCCTGTGTCCATCCCTGGCTCTTAGAACAGCAAGATTGTCCTGTCTCACACACATAAATGCAAACTTTCCTCACGGCTCCTTCCTGAGGCGTATTCTAAAAAATATAAGGCAAGCAGATGTGACCAGGTGTACAAAACAGCAAAGAGTCATGGGGTCAGAATGATAACAATTATGCCTTGATGAATCCATGTTACTCTAAGGTGCACTGCCTCCCAGTCAGCTGCATTTCAGAAGAAAATTGGAAACGTCTTGGATGTTTCCCAAGGCAGATAAAAGATTGAGTTCAATTCTGTGTAGCTGATGTGCAGAAATTCTCAGCAGTACTGACAGGGATAAACGCTCTGCCTGGGAAATGGCAGACCCACAGAGCTGTATTTGTCATTAAAATTTCCCAACACATCATTCGTTAAACGTGAAATGTGCTCACCTACTTCTAAATATCAACAAAACATTTGATCAAAAATGGAGATGTAGTGGGTTGTTTTCATGTCAGTGTTTCTTTTGCCATACAGAGATTATAACAAACAACACTATAAAGACAAGTAAACATATCCTTCGCAGGGGTTCACTGGCAGTAATTTAATTTTAAGTATAGCACCTAGAAATCTAGAAAACTGGAGAAAAATGATTGATGCTATATAACTTGTAATACTATTTTCCGAAAAAGTAGTTTTCATTCTCTTCCAAAATAATTAACATATTTTATATGTCCTTACACAGTTGTTTATTAAATTAAAAACACAGTGTGTGTGAAAATTTAATTGAGGGACTAAAATTTTTTCCCTACTTGGCAATGATTCATCATCAGGATCTAATAGAGCACAACTTTCATCTCTCCCAGGAGAGTCCTCACTCTTTGCACTTGCAGTTATCAGTATACTGAACTTCTCAATTATGGAAGCGTGCAGGACATGGCATTCAGGAATAACAGGATTTGTGCCATGTGGAGTTAATATGTCACTTTCTTCAGATACAGCAAAAAGCTTCAAGAAGAGTAAAATTAGGGCAAAATAACATGTTTGTGTCCCAGCTTCCAGGGGCATGCAATTTCATAAAACCTTTGCCTTCACTTCCAAAAAAATAAAATACTAAAGAGTGAGATTTTGTGATACATCACTGAATTCTTACACTGATAGCTATCAGTTATTTCTAAGGCCTTCTGATAATTAAATATTATGGATAGAGGCATACTACATATAGTTTGTTTTGGTGAGCAGTTGATGTATTTGGAAATTCAAGAGCACTTTTGTACTGTTTCCACTTTAAGAGGGCCCTCTTATTCTCAGCATCAGTCCTGATATTATCTTTCTGTTCTTGGCACATACCTGACACCCAGCTTGTGAACCTGCCTGCATCATTTGTCAACAGTTCCTGTAATGGGAAAATATTCACTGAAGTAGATGACTGGGCTTTCTGGACTTTTCAAACATCTACGTCCCCTCTTAGCCTGTGTAGGTGCAACAGAACAGGACAAGGGGTTCGCACTCAATCTTTAGCTTCAAAAAACAGCTTAAAATCATCACTGGAGTGTAACTTGCCCATTTGCAGGCGGCCGAAAAAAATAGCCCTAACATGTGAGACTCTTTCGGAACCTCAGTGAAGCCCTGGGAACAAGCACCGTGCTGGTGGCTCCAGCATTACAGTGACAGAAGTGACCATCTGGCAGTAACTGAACTGCAGTAAGCCTGGCCCATACAACCAAACTCATCAAGTGTGTCTACTACACTAATGAATGGTCCAGAGCAAAGACAGAAGGCACTGGGTTTTATTTACTATGAAAGACTACGGCCCCAGGACCATTCATCTTTACAGTGACGCTTGTTCCAGATGCCAGTCCAATGCATGCTCTCAGCACACATAAAGAATTGGTTATTGGGAGACCACCCACACACACTGCAAGCAGCATGCTCTGGACTGCACCCCTGTGTGTGACTTCAGCCTCAGTACCTCCAGGAGAGATGCTGCTTTGAGCTATCAGTGATCTCGTGGGTGACATAGTGCAGGACGCCGGCTACAGACACTGGCGAGTTCACACCAAGCAGAACCTCTCCAGGGCACTAACCTGGTAGTGTAGATGTTCGTGCCATGGACTTAGTATTTGCTTCCTACTATCTGTGACAAAAATATGTCTATGGAATGAGGAAAGAGCATGGAAGATGGAGCCTTGCCTTTGTTACCAGGAAACCCAAGAAGCCTCTGCAACTTCATCACCTTCGAGTAGGAACAGAACTTTGGCATAGGTGTTGAGTCACTGATTAATACCTTGCTACCTTCAGCAAACTTCTGAAGAGACATGAGTGAAAGACCTCTGTATCTTGGCCAAAGTCCTTTCAGATTCAGGACAAAGTAAAGGTGGGAGTGGTTTGTTCCAAAAGTAAAGATACAAATAGGGGTTTTCCCTGTCCATATTTATTTCTGTGCAGAACACAAAGAGAAGGAACAACAGATGTTGAATTCTATTACAAAGAAGTTATTTAAAGCAAAACATTAGCTCTCTAAATATGAAAAGCAATGGGAAAGAAGAAACATAAATAAACTTACTCTGCTTTTATATGTAGTTGCACAATGTCTATTAGTTTCAGTCTAATCAAAGTTAAATATTGCTAGGGGAATTCTATGGTCTAATCATGAGAATATCCTTAGCTTTTAAAAACACGTTCCTTCCAATAGAGTGTATTTAAATACCTGTGTAGTGCATAGCACAGGATATTATTAAGAATTTATTGGAAGAAATTAATAAAGTAGTCTGGAAATGAAAAGAAAAACTATCGAAATTTTCAGTCTGTTTTGTAAAACAAAGAAACAGGGAACTAGTACAAACTGGTCATATAATCTTGGAAAATTCTTACCTTTCTGGTTTAGAATTAAGACTTTTGCTTTCACCTGTTTCTTGCTGATACAAACAAATTAGTCTGACAGTACTGTAATTTTAAGGATATTGTTCAATGTGGCAATTTTTACCTAACGGTAAAAATAAGAAGATGACTTTGCAACTATACACACTGAATGTATTTGTTGTATTCACTATATTCAAAATGAGAATTAATTACAATTATATGTTTGAGAACATCATTTTTCCTGGTTCATGTTTCTAATTTCCAAATAGAAATTACTTTTGAAATTAGTTTTTAGAGCACCTTTTCGTTGTTACTCTACAAGATGAAGCTCTGATATTTACAAAAATATTTGCATTGTAGAAATCATTTAAGTATTGATAGTGAAATATTTGGCTTAGTATTCATTCATCCAACTCCTTTGTTAAATGGTAACTTATGAGTATCAAATGGAAACATTAATAATCTTTCTTAAATACCAATTCTACAAATTGTTTATCTTTCTAAATTAAAACACAAAAGTCAACACACTGAAACACCTTTAGATCCTGTAATCTCCATTAGGGAACTGATGTATCAGGAATGATTAATTTCTCATAGTTTATAGTTACACTCAACTTGTCTAGATATTCCCGTCATGCTTTCTCTACATTACCTTCTTTAATGGTTTTGGAATAAAATATGCTATAACATTACCATAAACATTGCCTTGTCAACAGCTGTTGTCTGTTTCTCAGGCTCTTTCTCAATATTATATGGTGTTTTAAATAAAATAAAATCCATTGGTTTCTTTAACAACCTTGCTATTGACTTCCATAATTTAAAAAAAACAAAAAAAAGCCACAAAAAAACCCAAAACAAACCAACAAAAATCTGAAGTATAAAGGAAAAACAAAACAAAACTCATTGTAGCTGAATTCCAAAGATCCAGCTGTAGACTCTCTGCAACAGTTTCTGCACAGCTATCAATTCTTTCTTTTATTTGACATATAAGGTTGATTAGAGGAGATTTGCAGATGCAAATGTTTGTTATACCAGTAACACAGCAGTGACATCCAGCTATCTGTTTTTTCTGTAATTGGCAACTGATTCTTGATTCTTGATTCTGTTCAAGCTTGAAAGAAACTTGAATTTAAATGAATATGTATTTTACTAAAATTAACAATAAGTAGTTATTAGTTAAGAGGAAAAAAATACAAAGGCAGGATTTATACAATCATAATTTATACAATTCTTTTTTTAGAGACAAAATACTCAGATTAATCTCTGCCTCTAATTATCTCAATAATAATAATCATGCTGATCAAAAATATATAATAAAAACAACTGGCTAGAAAGGTATGCCTTTAACCAAAACTCTTGCTTTTCTTTAACTTTCCTTTCATTATTAAAGTATATCCTGATTTGCACTAACCACTCATGCCTATGAATTCTGCAAACGACCCGGCAAACAGAAAGCTTACCCTGACAGCTTGAAGGGAGCACATGACAACATTGCTATTTCTAAATTTGAATCCTAAATTGGATATTTGAAAACTGCATTGTAATTTGGGGATATTTTAAATTTGGGTCTATTCTTCTGAACTTTTTAGCCACACGCTTCAGAGGAAGAAAAAAGTCAACCCTATAATATTTCTATATTAGATGTACACAAAAGCCATTTTTTACTTTCGCTTAAATCTAAGCAGGTCAGCAGCAGTCTGCCTCTCATGAGACCACTTTTGTGAAATGTGGGAGAAAGCAAGCTTTGCTGTTAGGTTTTTTGCAAACTAATACTGATATGCTAATACACTTGGACATTGTTTTAGTAATATATTAAACCTGAACTACGTCTCCCTCCTGGAGGCCTTTTTTCTTAAACTAATAATTACTGTAATGACATGATGTTAGCATGCTTAAAACCAGCAAGGAAAAAATTGTGTTTTATTAAAAAAATCCCAATTTGTTTCTGAAAGCTGAATATTTTATTAATTAATGGGAAAAAATATGAAAAAGGTACAGTAGTATTTGTAAACTATGTAGTGTTAGAAGTAAATAGAGGTCTGGATAGCCAATAGCCCTACAGTCAGAGTCCTCATTCCTGATAAAACATATGCTGACTCATGTCTCTGCTGTTCATAATTCAGATGAGAAACGAGGATATGGGTTTCCTACCACAATACCTTCACCATTTTGGATCATCTGTGATTGTTTTGTTTTCTCTGTTTGGAAAAGAAACAATTCCATCCTGACATGGGTATTCTTCCAATTACATTTTGCTGTAAGATGGACATTTTAAGTTCAAAGATTTAGTTGGAAATGTGTCAGCTGGGGTGAACACTATCTAGAGGGGCAATAACTTTTTAAGTTCCATTATGTGAACAAAACCAGATGATACATGGTTTAGACGTGCATTGCACGGTGTCTCAGTAAGATGACAAATGAACAAGGGATACAGCTGCATTCACTAACAATTCTGTAATTCTAACATTATATTAAGACATTGTTGGAAGGTTGTAGCCTGTATGTTTCATTTCTCTACTGTTGTGGGCTGTTATTTCAATACGTAGCTGAAATGATCTGCAACTTCTGCCTCTACAGGTGTACAGTTTTGTGGTATTTTTGGTGCCTTGCTGCTCTGTTCTTTTTTTCTGCTCTGTTCTTTTTTTTTTTTTCTTTTGTCTTTCCTATGATAATTTGCAAAAGGATGGTGTAGACAATTGTCAATTTCTGGACTTTATGCATGAGCTTGTAAGCATCAGACATAATTATAAAAATTAGGAAAATACATCACAAACCATGTTCTCAAATTTTTTTAATTTATTTTGACAACTGAAGTTCAGTTTCAATAATTTGTGGAGCTCCATAACATAGTCTACTATGTCTGAACACTATAAGATTTTATACAATCACTCTTTCCTTCACTCTTTGCAAGGAAGTGAGAAAGCAAAAAAGACTGGTGTAAAGTTAATTTATGTTAATTTGGTCCAACATCTGTAGCAGCAAGACTGGACAGCACCTCAAAAACATTGCTCGCTTGCTCATCTACTCAGGAAACAGAAAGAATACATGACATCTCTTCAATCGCGGAGCTTGAAAGGTGACAGCTGAATATCAAACAGGTGCTGAGAACTACTGACAATCAATTCTAAAAATAAGAATGTTTAAAAGATTCAATACAATTGGAGCCTTGAGTAGCCTGATCTAGTTGAGAGGCGTCCCTGCCCATGACAGGGAGGTTGGATTAGATGATCTCTGAGGTCCCTTCCAGCCTATACCATTCCATGATTCTATGATTTTCTGATAACACATTTAAGTAAATCTCTGTCTACTCATTCTGCAAATGATGAAATGAGATGAAAGGTCTCATTCCCTAAACTCAACAATTTGTGTCTACTCCTTATGTCTCTCTTTCACCCTGCTGAAATTCAGCTAGTTTCAGAGTCTTATAATATACTGAAGTGACTGAATGGACAAAAATCTTTGGGGAAGCTCTTGTACTGCTGACCCAAAATGCACCCTATTACACCATCCAGACAAGCACCCTTGCCTGCTAGTGACTCCTGAAATTCTCAGTAGGAAGTTTCTTTCTAAATTGTCTTTTAGTCCAAGGAATCAACTCATTGTTTCAGGTATTTATTTGTATAAAACCTCTACATCTGCAAAGAAAATGTTGCCAAAAGATTTCTAACTGTACAGTTTGAATTTTCTCTGTCCAACTCAGAAGCTTTAGTGGTTTTCTTGAAAAAAAAAAAAAAATCAGCAATGCATAATTTATTTTTTTTCCTGAAACTATATTTTCTGTTCCTAATCAAGCTGAGTTCTTCAAAGTACTGTCTCACTTGATCTCTTAAAATAGTTTCTGAGCCTTTACTCACAACATACAGCTATAGCCTAGTGCTCACGTAAGTCTTATCTTCAGTTAATTCTGTACAGTAGTTTGTTTTGAATCTTCAGGACTCGTTCCAATCAGTGAATACCTGCAAGAATTCCTTTTAAAACTTTTCCAATATTTCTTTTGATGTGTATTTCTGTTCAAAAATTGATTTTAAGGAATACAATATTTCATTATGGACTCATGCCACAGTCAATTAGCAATTTTCCTAGCCTATGAAAAATAACACAGAGACTTTGAGCCCACACTATTTATATCCTGGGTAACTACCCTCTCCCTTTCAATACTTTATGGTTTACTCACTACCTCCTTTTTTTTTTTTTTTTTTTGCTTATCTTCATGACACAATGTTGTGGGTTAGGCCGCTCCGGCAACCAAACTGCCCCCCGCCCCAGTCGTTGACTCACCCTCCCCCAGCCGCAGGGATGAGGGAGAGAATTAAAGGATAAATGGGATACCCGTGGGTTGAGATAAGAACAATTTAAAACAGATGATTTAATACACGGTGTAGATGCTCACCATCCCCTCGTATGCAAAGCCCATCTTGTCCCGAAGCTGCAATCCCAGACAAACGCGAGGCCCCAAAATAGAGAGGGGCAGAGAAAGATAGTACTCTGAGAGTGGGAGTACTGGGAGAGAGGGGGGGGGGGGGGGGGGGAAAGCAATAGAGCAAAAGTGCAGCAAGCACAAAAGAGCAAGAGCAGCGAAAGAGCCAAAGCGCAAAAGCCCTTCTTTCTGGCTGACCCTCACTTTTATACTGGGCATGACGCTGCATGATATGGAATACTAATTGGCCAGTTTGGCCCTCAATCTTAAGTTCCACCACAAATCACAAGGGGAATTGTGGCCCCCTTGTCCCGGCTATGCTCCCCCCTTATCCCGCCGTGCTTCTGCACTCCGGCACACTGAAAAGTCCTTGGAGTTTCACGTCCAACCACAAACATCAACTTGCCATCAGCATTCTTCTCAGAGCGAGCCTCTGAGTAAAACCAAAACACAGAGCTCTTCTAGCTGCTAAAAAGAAGAGCTAACTGTCCCAGCTAAAACCAGGACACACAAGATCAGTATTTTACAGATAGAGAAAAGGAAATATATCAAAATCTCGCAAGTTTTACTGGTAAAAGAAAAGCATTCCCTGTCAGCTCAAACTTAAACACTTTAAATGCTGTTAATATTTTCTCCTTTATTACAACCATACATCCAATATAGCTTCAAAAGAGTCATTTGGATCCAGAACAAAAACAAGCTACAAGAAGTTAAAATGGGTTCAAATAAATATTCACGCTTTGTATGCTTATCTAAATCAAACCTTTCAAGTTTGCTCAACATAGACTTCACTTCAGCTTGTAAACTGTTTCCTAAATAAGTCTTTAAGATTGCTTCAGATCATTTTGGTCATTCTGTGCAGTGGAATAGAATAAAATAACAGAAAATCTGAGACTGTCACACAGAAGCCTATTTATGTATTCAGTAATTCTTATTCCAGTCAGTCACTCTCACAGTAACTCAGATCTGTCAAAATCTCTACTTTTTGGCATAGTTTATCAATTTATATATTTTCATTTGATTTCTCATTTTATATACATTTATGTACTATTCCAGTCTTTCATAAACTGACTTCAGAGTAATAGCTATCTTTATAGAACATGCCATTTCCTGATTGTTAACTAAGCTAACAAGTCACTTTTTTCACCTGTGTTCACTGTCAGTTACCTTTATTTCAGCTGTCTATATTCTAGGATTTTGGAAAGTGAGGATTGGAGCACTCATGCTGCTTTTCCTCAGTTCTCAAGCTTGTGACATGGACAGTCATTGAAAGCAAGTGAAGTTTTTTTTCATTATCTTAAATTTCATTGAATCCCAAGGTGAATATTAGCACACCTCTTCAGTCTCTTTAATGACCCTGTGAAATGAATCCACGCTACTGATTTTGTCTAGGGAGCAAAGAAGTCTAGAGCAAAAGTTAAACATCGTTTACTGAAGTTAAAATTTTATTTATTTTAAAGGCTTATTGGGAGACCTTCCAGTACCTTACAAGATATTATTAGGAAAGTGGATCATGCAGGAGAAAAATGATAAGAAAATAAACAAAAGAGGTTCTAGATATAAGAAAATAATTTTTATTAGGAGAGTCACTATAGGAACAGGTTGGGCAATTGAGCAGTTACACAATTTCCATCCTTTAAAGTTTTTTAAGAACCAACTGGATAAAACCTTTAGCTATGTTAAAATATGTGACAACACTATATAGATTCCTAAATACCACATATTCATAATCATAGCAATCTGAATCAAGGATGAAATAAAAACCTGACTAATTTGACAGGTAGTCTTGATCTATCTGCTGTAGTCTTGATCTACCTTGATTAATTCTTGGGACATTCTAAAGGCTTTTCAGGAATTCCAAAACTTCTGCTCTTATCCCAAGAGAAGAGCAGAGCTGGAATTATACCTTAGACTACAGTCTTCAAAAGATTTACTTGCTGAAAAGCTTTCTGAGAAAAAAAACAAACTCCATCCTTTCGACTAGGGCCTGGAATGCCGCTTTTTGTGGCAAGCTTTAGTGTTTATACTTCCACTATTTTTTTCTGATTTAATTACTATTTAACTACTCCTTGCAAGATTAATTAATCACAGGCACTAAGGATGCTTGACGATAGATATCTATGGCTTAAGTAAGTATTCTTATGAAAATTTAAACAGGTTTAAAAATCGTAGGAAAAATAAAAAACTAAATCGAAATTTTACGTCTGCACTGCAGAGGAATAGAACTCCTTCAACATCTGGGTTTTCTGAGAAAGTGTGTAGGCCCATAACCTAGGTGTTGATGGACCATAACCATCAGTGCTACTTGTCAGAGGCATGAACTTTACTTGGAAACAATTAACTAGCAGTGTACCCCAGGGGTCAGTACTGGCTCCAATACTGTTCAACAGCTTCAATAACGATCTGGATTATGGGGTAGAGTACACCCTCAATAAATTTGCAGATGACACAAAACTGTGGCTGATACACTAGAGGGTTGTGCTGCCATCCAGAGAGACCTCGACAGGCTGGAGAAATGGGCTGATAGGAATCTTATGAAGTCCAACAAAGCGAAATGCAGAGTCCTGCGCCTGGGGAGTAACAACTCCATGCACCAGTAAACACTGGGGAGCAAGCAGCTGGAAAGTAGCTTGGCTGAATAGGACCTGGGTACCCTGGTAGACATCAAACTGAATATGAGCCAGCAATGTGCTTCTACAGCAAAGACGGCAAATGGCATCCTGGGCTGCGTAAGGAGTAGTGTTGTCAGCACACTAGGAGGTTGAAGGAGGCAATCCTGCCCCTCTACTCAGCACTGGACACCTGGAATGCTGTGTCCAGTTCTGGACTCCTCAGTACAAGAGTCATGGACATACTGGAGAGAACCCAACAAAGGGCTGCAAAGACAACAAAGGGCCTGAAGCACCTGTCATACGAAGAGAGGCTGAGAGAGCTGAGACTGTTTAGCCTAGAGACTAGAAGGCTCAGGGGCATACCTGTCGGTATTTTTATACATTGATGAATTCTCAAAGAAGAAGATGGAGCCAGGCTCTTTTCAGTGGTTCCCAGTGACAGGGCAAGAGGCAACAGGCACAAACTGCAACACAAAAGGCTGAGTCTGAACAACAGCAGACATGTTTTTACTGTGAGAGTGCCTGTACACTGACATAGGTTGCTCATAGAGGTTGTGGAGTCTCCATCCTTGGGATATTCGAAAGCTCTCTGGACATGGTCCTGAGCAGCTGCCTCTAGGTGGCTCTGCTTGAGGAGTGGGGGTTGGAAAAGATGAACTCCAGAAGTTACTTTCAACCCCAGCCATCTTGTGGTTCTCTGATTCTGTAGTTACAAACGTTGTACAGCAAACAAAATAATTCAGAGAGAGTGAAAAAAAGACAGAGACTCTTCCATGTGGGCACAAGCACACATTTCCTCATTTTCCCCCCTTGCTACTTTAGGCAGCTTCAGTTAATGAGGGAACTGCTTTTGTTAATCCCATTATTAAAAGTCCTCCTTGTCTCCCTGCATCATGTATCAAGGCTGTAGATTCCACCAGGGGAATATGAAAGTGCCTTTTTGAGATCTACTCTTTCTTTGATCACATTTTTTGTTTTCATTTCTTTCCCCTCTTTCAATTTTAATATCTTTTTAGAAACCTTCACTTTGCCTTGAAATAAACTGAAAACGTCTTTGCAGTTAGTCTTCTTTCTAATGTCAGCAACACAGGAATGAAATTATTTACAATTTGTGTTAAATTTGACAATTAATGAAGAGAATAAGTGACATACCAATATGTCACTTCTGTTATCAATCTGGATGTGTAAGTTAAAGGACTGGCTTTGACTATATAATTCTTGTTTCTGAAACCTAAATTTGTAGGTTTATTTTCCATGAAGAAAAACTGTCATGAAACAAATCCTCTCACATGATTTGGATGTATTAAATTGTATTTTTCAATGAGATTCAATTAATGCATTGATATTTTCAAGCATCAGACCATTTATCTTAGCACATACTGCTGTCGTTTCCAACTTTTATATTTCTGCCAGTGAAAAACTTGCTCTTTTGAGAATAATTCACTTTAAAGATATTTTTTAAAACTCCAGAAGCTTTGGGTAATTATTACAGCCAATTTCTACTTCCTGTAGTTAGGTTATGAGGAAGCCTTCTTTTAGGACATTACAATTTACTTCCTTTTTGTCATAGTCACTGAGTAATCTTGTATTGTCATATCACTGAATTTTTTGACAAAATATTTGACAATTTGTTTGACAACATTATTGCAATACCACTGAATTATTACTAGCATGTATTATAGAGCAAGTAATTTGATTCTTTTGTGTCTCACCAAATGTTGCTAAAAGGGTCAGACATATGGGGAAAAGCCATTGCTGAACTGTTCCCATGCAATGCATCTTTAAAGTCAGAACGGTAATGGTGACACTTAATTTTATGTATTTAAAAATATTTCCTGCTGGGAACTGATTTTTAAATCAGTTTTTCTGAAGCTACAACTGGTTTGGCATCTTTTTCCTTTATTTGGTTTGTAAACTCACATGGTTCAGTTATCTCAAATTGTTTGTTTTAATTTTGCAGCAAAAGATGTAGATAAAAGGACACCTTAAACTACTGGCATTTTATGGATACAGAAGGACAGCTCTGAGCCAGTGATTCAAGCCATTAATTTGACTAAAGAGAGTTCTACTCTATCATCAATTTCTGCAGTAAGAGTCACCTTCCTTGTCACCTCCTCAAGCTTCACCTTTATCCAGATGTTCAATGGGGTAACAGTGAAGTGAAAATATAACCTTAGGAGATACGGATGTGCTTTTCACCTTGGTGTTACTATAACTGTTCCAAAGGAAAACAACCGAAGGTTATTTACCAAAGAAGCAGTTAATTACACTGAGTTTAAGCTTACTTAATTATCTTATATTTCTTTGTTCAGCTGCTTTGTAATGAAAGGAAATAATGATTTACATATAGAAAGATAACTTCTAATTTCTCATCAGAATAATCAAAGTGATAGTACAATAATAGAAGATATTTACGTAAATACTGCAAAAATATTTGCTATCTTGATGTGGGAATTCAGGTAGGAGACCTGTTTTCTCCTGCCTCTCCTTCCAATTATAATATTATTTTCAATCAGTTTTGATCCCTGTCATTACCATTATCACAACAGCAGTAGTACTAAAACTAGCTAGATACAAATAAAATAAGTATACATAAGAAAATTATCATTATCATAAACTTTATTTTATTATCAATAATTCTTTTTTCTTTTTCAGTAAAAAGATTAAAAGGCAGGGAGGATTCAGTAAAAAAATATAATTTTGCAGGCCATTCAATGGCATTATTTCAGTTAACATTTAAAAAGAAAATATTTTTATTTTCTATGTGAAACAGCTTGTTAAAATCTCTTTACTTTTATTTATTTTTAAAAAATATAATCAACAGTGAAACGAATACTTAAATGATTGTTTGTTTCTTAAGTAATGAAAGAGCTATTGAACAGAAAAGAGTTTTGTCAAAACTTAAATAACTGTATTGCAATATGACTAGAGACAGAAAAAATTAATGGGAGGATACGTCCTACAGAAAAAAAGAATCACAGTTTTTAAAGTTTTGATTGTTTAGTGAGTGGAGAAACAAGGTAAAACAATCGGTAGGGGAAAAATTAAAAAAAAAAAAAATGGTACTAAGGATAGCCTAACAGGCTTTTTTTCATAACCCTCTACCAATCACTGGCATATGTATGGTACACAGGCAAAAACAGGCATAAAGACATTCTGTTCCCCTCCTCTTATCAGTACTGTTGTCACAGAATAACTGCTTGCCTGTTCACCCCTGCAGTAGGAATTCATGTGTGTCTGAGAACGTAATGCGGTTGTCAAAATGACAACAATCTTGTGTTTGGCACTTCAACATCTAAACAAAGAGCTAGTGGAAAATGTGTGAAATATGTTAAAAAAAAGCTTTTTGAATGTTAAAGTAAAATTCCCTTTGGACTTTAAAGAATAACGGGGTCAGTAAAGAAAAAACATCGATGTTGCAAGGCTTTTGGATAAATATCAGTAACATCAGACATGATCTGTTGACTTGAATTTGATATTACAGCCTACATGCCAGCCAAATCATTTCCATTTTGAACTAAAATTAAATGAGGCACTTGCTGCAAAATAACAGTGCATGCTGCAAGGAGTTTTCGTGTCAGAGATACTTACACATCCTCACCAGGCATAAATTAAAATAGCTCCAATTTAGTCAGTGGAAATCTGCCAATAATACCAATATTGCTTGCCTACCATCTTCGTTTTGTCATCCCCACCCTGTTTTTAAGCAGAGGATTTTAATTTTTTTTTTTAGTTTTTGTTTCCTTTTAAATCTTTTTACAGACAAAAGCATCTCTCCCAACACTACTTTAATTCTAAGAGTTGGTATATATTCCCAGGACAGCATTAAATTGCTTAAACAAATGTTAACATCAAAAATGCTTAACTTGGAGGCAAGGCATCCAGGTGGAGAAAAATCTGTAAAGTAGGGAATATGGGACAGCAGTTTTCTTATTGACACAACACGAGTACATCAATGATAGTTTGTTAGAAAGAAGTCTCAGTCCACCTGCTGTAGGTCTTCTGCCAGCTGTGAACTGTAATGGCAGGAAGACTCATTATAACCTTATTAGCTAAAAAGATGATTGCTCTTTTGGGCCAGTACAACACCGGCTAACATCAACTTTTGGCAAGTAGCATTTTGTCACCTACGAAGCCTGGATAGGATACCGGGAACTAGAAGGAAATGGACTTAGAATTTTTGTCATTGCATCTTTTGCTATTTCTCAGTAAGATATGAGAACAGTAGGTAGTTAAAGCTTCCATATTATTCATTCAATTCATTAATCATTTTCTGTCCTACAATAGTGGGAGGTGTGTTTTTAAATAATGACTTCCATTTTTTTTCTTTCAAAATGCCTATGCTTAAGTAGTTAGGGAAGTGCTCTCTAATCTGGGGCCAAATGTTTTGCTCATGTAACTTCGCTGATATGGTACAAAATCTCCTTCTCATTGCAGGAGGAATGTCATCCAAGTAATTAAATGCAGTACTTATGAAAGGAAAGTAAAACGAAATCTCCTACAGTTCCCTTAGTATGGCAGCAAGCTCTATTACCTCAATCTATTACCATAATGGCAGGAACTACAGTGATTTTTATACATCTGTTTCTGTGGTCAAAGTGAACCATAGCACCCAAGACTTGCTAGTAAAGGATTTCCATCCTGCCAGAAGATTAAGCTGTGAGGTGAAAAGCATTGAAGGTACTGATACAATATGTTCCAATGGTTCGGGTTTTTTTTATTCTATTTCTCTTCTTGGATGGCATGTGAATACAGATGACATTAGCATACTTTGCTGCAGACATGAGCATATACATTACTACTATTTTCGCTTTATCTACGTTGAGGTGGTTTTTTTTGTGCCATGCTACCTATAAAGAACAAAGATATCCAAATTCTTTCCTTATTTCTCTCAACCCTTTTACTATAAAGAACACTTTAATTTGAGAATCTCCTCGAAATATAATCCCTTCTCACTGTTATTTGGAAAGCTCTCAGCCTATAAAGGACACTATCATAAATTGCTGATAATAGAAAGAAGACCAAGACATAAAAGCAGATGCTGAAGGCTGTTATTAGAAGATCTTGCATTACTACTTCTTCTTTGGTGAGTTTTGTCAAGGGAAAATTACACATTTGCTACATGATGAATAGAGTTCTTTCTCACCTTAACCCTACAGTTTACATTTTTATAGCCTGTATAATATTCTGATGAATTTAAAATCGAGCAGTCTGCCTTACTACTCCATTGGAAACTATTCTGCCATTAGCATAAGCATACTAGTAGATATAGAGGAATCTAGAAGCTTTTCTTAAATCATGAATTCAAGTTTGCCTTTTTCTTCTGCTGCACTTGGACTCAGAATTGGGATGGGTGCCACATACACCATTTAAGCCAGAAGCGTATTGTCTAAACCTGGCCTCCATGTTCTGAGTAGAATTACCTGAACAAAGTTAGACAACTGTTTTCAAATTCCTAGCAATCTGAATTCATTTTAAGTCTCTTTTTGCAGCCCTTATTTTTTTTCAGACCTTACTCTGCATACGGTTTCTATACTATAAGCATTCCCTTGTACACATCCACTTAACTTTCCCAACTTTAGGTGCATTTTATTCCCCTGGTTCCTCCCAGGCATTCATCCATCCTTTTCCTCACACTACTGTAGAAATACAGGACAGCTACCTTGCTGTTACTTACACTGTACCTTTTATTTGGATGAATAGAGATGACTCTGGTCTCTAGGGCTGTCAAACTAGAACATTTCATAAGCAGTACATTCAATCAGGGACTTTGTTTGTTTTTAATAAATTCCACCTTCTGAAGAATTTTTTTAAGCTTTGATCTATTCAGTGTTAACTCACCAGGACTTAGAGACTTCTACTCATTACACAGAACTTCAATGGACTCTGGTGGTTTGATAGTCTAATTCTAAATTTCTTCTCATCCCAAAGAAGTCTGTCTTATTAAAGTATATCCAAAAGGTATCACAAAAAAAAAAAAGATTTGATATCTTGAGTGCTGAATTGATTAAGATGTATATTTTTCCCCCTAAAGAAAACTGCAGCTGTTTCCATGTCCTAGAACTGCACAAAATCCGTTCATTGTAGAAAAGAAAGCTTCTGAGTACTGTTTTCAATTGATCCACGTGCAACAATTAAATAACTGGCCTTCAGGTAGACATCTGATTCCCCTCAGAATGTTACTGCACCTCAGTTGTTACAGCAGTTCTGCATAGGGGTAGATGGATAAAATACAGAGGAAAAGAAGTGCGATGTAAGGGTAAATATTTATCTCCAGTTCTGCTTAGAACATCATTGGACAGATGCTGCATGGTACAAAAATGTATTTTGAAATTGTTTGGTAGCTGGGAAGCAACCAAACACTGGGGACAGTTTGGGATCTTTAATAATCTGATCTTTCAAGCTCCTTATAAATGGAACCAGATGTTTAGAGCAAACAAAGTGACATTTTCTGCTTGGCTGTAAACTCCTAAATCCTTTGCTAGATAATACTGACTAGGAAATGGAAAGCCTGTCGATGTTATCAGTAAATATATGCCCAGGGAATACAAGAATCATTAGGAACCAGAAAAACTGTATGAAAAATTAAAAATTTAACTTCACAATAATGTTAATCATAGATGAGAGCTAAATTATCCAAAAGATAACATACCTGTTCAGGGTCAATGTTAAGTAAGTACTAGCATTTTAAGAGATAAGTAGGATGTGAATTCTGGGCTCTCTCCCTGAGCTGGCTATCTAGTAAGTGTTGTTATTCCACAGGGCATCTAGTAATCTAGTTCTCTGAAAAACTGCAGTGGAAACTTGACTTAAGGTGAAGCACTCTCAAAAGCAGCTTGGGAATGAATCTGTAATCCCTTGCTGTCTGATCTAGCAAAACCAATCCAAAACTTCAGAAAAAGGGAGATTAGCAAGGTCCCTCATAGAAGCTGAGTATTGTCCATTAAGTGATACAGAGCTTTCCATCCTGTAAGACTTATGAACAGAGGAATCATGAATTGTGCTAAATACTAAATTATTGCAAGGGATTCCCATAAGAATTACCTTAATGAAGATGCTGTCTAATTAAATACCCACTCCTGCATTTTGCTTTTTTTCCATGTGCCTGGAACAAAATTTACTCTTGTACATGAGACTTTTTTCAGTCCTTAGTCATTCTAATATATCTGTAAACTCTTTTTTTACCTGATTTTTTTTTTTTGCAGTGAATGCACACACACAAAGTTGTTACTTCATCTATTATTTCAAGGTTTTCATTTCCCCGGTGATGGGTTATACTGAACTTCTTTATCCCTTGATCTCTGGTTAAGGTGTACTTTTGTTCTTGGAGAACAATATGTCTCTTAGATTTTAGGTATTGTTTGTTCTTCCTTGTTGGTTGAGAACAAGCTTTTTACCAGAATGTCATTTATAAAACAGAATTCTAGCTCCTAGTTTCTTTGTGGCATTAGCAAAGATTAAATATTATACAATGTTTCCTTTCCACAGAATATGAAGCAAAAGGAGTACCCTATTTACACATATCATCAAACCATGTTATGAGAAATTTCCTAACATAAGACGCATTCAAAACTAAAACAGGAAATATTCAACTTAGTTTTTTAAATAGACTGTGAAGATCAGAACTAACACTATTGGATCTACGTTTTATGATGAAAGGAGTCCTGTTCAAGGGAAATTAGCCAAAATTAAGTCTGTAATTTCATAATATTTTCTATGATTCAGTAAAACTATTATGTTATCCGAGTTCTTTGATCCTGGGATTGATTATCAGCACTATTCTGTAGTCATTAACATGAAATAAAAATCACCTGGTAAAATTTAGAGTGTGTTACTAATCAAAGGCATGCCCTTCTAAAGTACATAGTCTGTATTGTTTTTTAGCAACAGTTAAGTTCCAGAACTCACTGGCTTGATATCTCCCAAATGTTTCAGGGGAGTATAATTGCATGAGATCTTTATATCATACCTTGTAAATTGACTTATGGTCACTGTTGTAGATAAAATATTGGATTAACTGGATCTTCAATACAATATATCTATTCCAGTGTTATGATGTCTCATGGATACATAGATACACCCATGGTTCAAAGATTAATCCTTACAAAACATAAAACTTCATGTTGTTCTTCTTAACAGCTTAATAGCTCTCTCCTATTTATATTTAAAAATGAGATTAGAATTTATTTCAAGTATATTTAATTTATACAGGACAAAGTGTATGGTAGTGGACTAACATGTAAAACAGCTATGCTATGAAAAGCTCTTTGAAGAACCTGACTTTGTAAATGACTTAGCACAAAACAATTTAACCTCCAGGTAAAGTCTCATTTTCAAGCATAATTTTTCTAAGGATATTCCCTCCACCTCCCTGATGGCTCTAGATCATTTTAACTAAAATTTGCCCCATCTTCTTTTACATATTGTCTGTCTTTTCTAACTTTCTACAGGTCCTCAGAATCCAGCACAAGATAAGATTATATTAACATAGTTAAAGGAGAGAAGGCAGAGAAAACAGCTGTCATTATCAAAAACTAACAAAACCCAAAATGTCATAATGACCAACAACTCAGACCTCAAACTATTAAGTTTTAAAGAGATGGGTAAGAGGGGTAAGAGTCAGAGAAAAATGTGTTATGGGACACTGTTATCCACTAACATACCATATACAGTCTGTGATTCTGCATTTAGGACAATAGAAGTTGCATGCGGTACATCTACTCAGTGATCATAACCATAAAATCCTCTAATGCTGTGGTAACAACAAATTATAGAATCATAGAATGCTTAGAGTTGGAAGGGACCTCAAAGATCATCTAGTTCCAAACCCCCTGCCATGGGCAGGGACACCTTCCATTACACCAGGTTGCTCAAAGTCCGATCTAACCTGACCTTGAACACTTCCAGGGATGGGGCATCCACAACTTCTCTGTGAAACCTGTTCCAGTGTCTCACCACCCTCAGAGTGAAGATTTTCTTCCTTATCTCTAATCTAAATCTACTCTCTTTCAGTTTAAAGCCATTGCCCCTTGTCTTATCACTATATACCCTTCTAAAAAGTCCCTCTCCAGCTTTCCTGTAGGCCCCCTTTAAGTACTGGAAGACTGCTATAAGATCACCCCGGAGCCTTCTCTTCTCCAGGCTGAACAGCCCCAACTCTCTCAGCCTGTCTTCAGAGGAGAGGTGCTCCAGCCCTCAGATCATATTCGTGGCCCTCCTCTGGACTTGCTCCAGCAGCTCCATGCCCTTCTTGTGTTTGGGACTCCAGAGTACTGAATACAGTATTCCAGGTGGGGTCTCACGAGAACTGAGTAGAGGGGCAGAATCACCTCCCTCGACCTGCTGGCCACGCTCCTTTTGATACAGCCCAGGATACGATTGGCTTTCTGGGCTGCAAGTGCACATTGCCGGCTCATGTTGAGTTTCTCATCAACCAGCAAACTAGTTTTGTAACAGTGTATGTATCTTGCTCCTTTCACTTTTGCCGTGAAAATTCTTCCAAAAGATGAATCCTTAGTTATGATCATAAAAAGGTTGTATCTTATCCTTAAGTACAAATATTTTTAATTGAAATATGGTCTAATGTCTCCACCTAGAGATCTGTCTCCCTGAAAAAAAAGTATTCTGTATAGTTGGGTTTTTTCCTTCTTCTTTGGAAAAAACACTTATAAATTAACATAACCATATCTGTCTGAAACTGAGAATAAATAATGGAACATTCACACTTAGACTTGTTTGACAGCACCTTATAAATTATGGTTTTCACTATGAGCAGAAGAAACAGTACAGGCCACTATCTTTTCCATTGCCGCTTCCTGTGGAAGAGATCAAAAAACATCACAACAATTGATAACTGTCTCCTGGCAGACCTCTTAGCAAATGAGTATGTACTGACCATATTTCATGCATGATTAACTGAAGTATTTTAAGGGTGAATGATATTTTAAAAAGCAATAGGGAAGTGAAACATAGTGGTTTAGATCTTGACTCAGCAAGAGTTCTCATGCTTAACTCCGTACTTGAATTACAAGCATAAACTGAATATCAGTAATTTTACCTGAGATAAGGTTATTGTTCTAATTCTTTTGGAAATAAAGAAAGGAAAAAACAATCTCTTTTACTTCTTAGCATTTCTTATATCGCTATTTCATATGTTGTTGTAATTTCGATTTCCAGCAATCCCAACACAATCCTAGTCAATGAAAGAGGTGACCTCTGTACCACAATAAAGCCAAGGCCAGAATCATCAGTTATTAAGTAAAGATTTATTGTTTTTTTCAGAAACACCTTTCACCTTCTCTATCATGAGAAAGACTCCTACAAACAACATCTTAACTGAGTACCATCGTAACATGCTTTATAAGAAACAGGAATATAAACATACAGAAGTGATAACAAAATGAATTGTAATTACAGTTTAATTTTATAATTACCTCTGTAATACTGTTTATACCTCAAAGGGTGAACGATCCTTAAATTATGCTTAAGTTTTACTCTTTTTGTAAGTTTATTCCTCTTTCATCAGAATTTTTCCAGATGAGACAGGTCAACTGATGAAAGAGGACATAAAAATATATGTTCTCTTAATGGTAGAACATTATTGATTACTATACTACACAGTAACTTAATACTACTTGAATATACTGTCAAATCAATTTCTTGCTGAACTAATGTCACTGGTTTTCTGCTTATGGAATATTCACCAAACAGACACGTAAATAAAAAATTATTATATCTCACACTTCTATTTCCACCTTCTAGCTTTTTAGGGGTAAAAAAAGGACTAACTTCCAAGATTTAGGAAGAGAGGTGACTTTGTACATGGATCCAACTCCGTAACTTTTTTTAACAGCTAACTAAAAATGCAAAAAAGAAATGCAAAATCACAGTCAGTCTGAAGAAACAGTCCAGCAGAGGTATCTACTTCTAGCTATAAGCTATAAACAGTGACTTTGTGGAAAGCCTATGTAGAAATATTCTTGCATACATGCATGCATACACACATATACAAACACAGATAATAAAGATATTTTACCTTCTAGAAGAGAAATAATTATCTGTAACATACTGAGAATTTTTATAATGATACAGGGATTCAGGTTTCTTAAAGTAGCCTCCCTCGGGAGAATCAATGTGATCCCATGCAACCTCTCTATTTGCCAGTAGAAACCGTGTCACTGTTGGTAATGGAAACTGGTTCACCAAATAGTGAAATACTAATGGCATTCTGGGTTAACTGACATGGCAACCATATAATCAACAAGAAAGTGCTTATCTTTTTTCTGATAAGATTTGTGGTTGTTTGGCATGATGAGTTTTTTGTTGTTTTTTTTTTTTTTTAATAGAAAATGGTATTAAAACTCTATCCTGATCTTCTTCACAATGATACGAGCTTTGACAAAGCAAGATATTGAAACATAAGGTAACATTTATTATGAAAACTGCATTCATGAAAGCTGCCAGGTGACAGCTCCGCAGCTGATGCTCCAGAAATGAGGCATGGCACAAGCCAGCACTGCAAATATAGAAAACATTCCTCCTCCATTTCTCACCAAAGATCCCAGTCAAGGGCCTTTAGAGTTTGATACAGTCAATATTTGATCGCTTAACCCAGAAAGGAATCGGTTTTGTTAGTTTTTTCCCCTTTACACTTGCCTTCTTGCTTTCCAGGAGTGGGGTGGCCATTTTCTTCTCTTTTCCCATAAGCTCAGTAATATTCACATGTTCTAAGCTTAAACTCTCCCTAATTTTTTTTTTCAGTAAAATGTGCTATTGTCATAAAAACTATAATATAAAAGGTATAGCTTCAAATCATATGACCCATGGATAAAAAGTCCTGGAAATAAACTGTAGGGAGTAGAGTCAATAAAGTTTTAGGTTATCTGCTAAATATCCCATTTTTTCAATCCAGCTGAATAAAATGATGCCCTTAATATTACTTTTACCAGGTTGTTTCAGTCACTCACAGGCACAGTTTCCAATTTTATATGTAAATTGGATAATAACTTCAACATAAGAAGGAGAGAAATAGGCAGAATGAGATCCCCTTAAAGCCATTCATAATGTAAAAACAACTGTTGGATACTTTCAGTCTCCAACTAAATGGGTAAATAAAATTTCAGTCAAACATAAAACCAAAATTAAGACAGTAATTTCAGAGAAAATTAGAGAAAATGACATCTGGATTTTCAATATATCGCTACTTTTGGCCAATACTCAAGATATACTTGTAAATTATACATTTAAAAAAAAATCCTTGGTTTCTTTCCTTTTTTCTCAAAAGCGATGAAGAATGTCAGATTTGAAAAAAAAAACCTTACTCTTACTGAGACTAACAATCAGATTTATTCCATGATGTCACAAACCTATTTAGGGTTAATAGGAATCAGGCGAGTTATTTTATGCATATCTCAAAAGCTTTAATTGCATCATTTATCATTCAAAAGCTGAAGCTGTCAGGAAGATATCGACATTAAGAGAATATGCAGCTTCCCATAGGGATTTTATTATCCAGCATCATGGAACACCTGCCACACAGTGGTCACTGTCACCACAAGCATCTCTGAGCAACACAATAACAAGTTTGCTAGGGGCTAAGAGTGAAATTTCCTTGTATTATGTGCAGATTTGTTGTAGAGCACAAGTGCTACACTAAACTTTTATGAAAGCTTGCCAGAAGAAAAGCTATTATGAATCATAAAGGTTTTAGACTATACCGAGGCCTCAAATCATAGTTATTAGTTTAAGTAAGCATGCTTTTAAAGGAATATATTAAAGGGAACAAGAGAAATAGAAAAGGAAAAAAAAAAAAAAGCAGTGGTATTCCACACACACTGTAAATAAGCTGAAACTTGCCAACCATCAGGTAGTAATGTATGTTGTACTATTGCTTTGGTAGGTTTTATAACCTCTGATTCTAGCAAGGGGAGGCAGTGAGAAATGTGGGTTATACACAACTTGTATAGAAGTTTACAGAATCCATAATGAAGCCCAATCCCAAAAAACATTGTGTTGGTCAGATGAATAGCTTTGCAGGGGTAAATGGGGTTACATCTTAGAGATAACAGATAAAAAACCTCTTTATAGCCCTGGTGAATATGAAACTCAGCAGCATAAAACAACACAAAAGGAAAAGAATAAATAGATCATGGTCATGGTAAAATTCCCTCTCTTGATTACTTTCTGGTCTTTCCCTTCTTTTTTTTTTGTGCATATGACATGTTTTTATGCATGAAAAAGGTGTTAAAAAAAGCATAAAGGTAACATTTACTTTTTAACTGGTACTGATAGCAGCAACAGAGTCAATAACTATTATCTTACACAAAAATTGCAAAAGAAGTTTTTCAAGCTGATTGTTTATATTATTCTCTCTGCTCTTTATTAAAATTCTGTAATACTTTCCCCCTCCTGACTTAATTGCCTTTTTTCCCAAACTGAAGAGTCCTAGCCTGCTTAGTGATACGATGACACTAGCAGGTAGTACACTGGGAACAGATGTGAAGAGCAAAACTGTTGATGCTAAGAGCCTGACATCCCCACTGAGTGCATTTAGCAATGTTCTACTTCGGACTAATACTAGACTGCTTGCACGGACTAAACTCAAAGATCAGTGGAAATCTTCCGTTTAACTGTATCTGAAGGAAATCCAGCTTGTGATCTCCCAGACTGCTTGGCAACTGAAGAAGTGAATGGCAAACAGAAACAATCTGAAGATTCGCTTCCAAAGCACACTTTCAAGCCAAGCTCCAGTGCCAATGTAGTTGGCACCCTGAGTTGTCCTTTCATGGAAAGTATGTCAGGCTTTTGATCATTCTTGATGCTCCTTTCAAAAGTTTTCCAGTGACACTATATCCTTTTTGAAATCATACAGATCACAATCTCACAAAATATTCAAAAACAGTGCCAAAACACTGCAGAACAGTGGCACACTGATATTTCTGAGTTGGTTCCCTGTCCTTTTTCTAATAATTTGTGCCATTCGATTTTCTTTGCTAATAGTTAGCATTGTCTTTGAAATTTTATTCAGACATTCTGAGTAACCCTTACACTCAGTGGGCTAGTGTAATTGTAAATTTAATTGATAACTTCGGAGAAAAATAATTTGTAAATATTTTTGTGTGAGAGAGATGTTAGAGTCATTTTATCTTCATTGTTAGCTGATCTAGAAAACAAAACAAAAATAAATAAAACAAAACAAAGTTAACTCTACCCAAATTATTTTAGTGACATTCATTTCAGGTGATCTACAGCTATAGTAATTTGTAAATGAATGTTATAACTAAATGACCACAAATCCATTTTAAATACTAAAATTCTTCTTAGATGTACTTTCCTATAACCACTTAGAATTCTTTTCAAACACTGAAAAAATTCTTTAATTCAAATCTTTTGTAAAATACGAGTCTTTCAAATGCAGCAACAGAAACATAACAATCTCCTTCAACGATATCAACTCTATCCTAAAACACTCTTCCTGTTTAGTAACAGAAATTTCCTTGAAGCTGTTAGCATGTCTCCTTCAACATCATATTTCTATTTTTATTTTAACAAAGAAATCCAATTTACATTCTAACACCTATGCTGTACCACAAGTTTTGTGACTTAAAATCAGCTTCATCAGCAACATCAGCTTCTAGACTCAGTGAGCAGACTTCTGCAGTGCCGAGACCTCAGACAACTGCAGAGCTCACACGGTTCAGTGAAATTTGCTGTAGGACTTGAAGTCCCAGGGAATATTGCTCCATTTGAGAGAACAATAATTATGGGCATTCAAGCAAAACATGAATAGGAGCCCAGCTGCTTTGGCTTATGAAGTCTTACAAGAGAAAGTGATGGTTATGTCATTTTTTTCTACTCATCGTAACAACTATATCCTTAACATTTTGTAAATAGGTTCCATTTCTGTCAGCCTCCGTAGCTGCAACACCACACCTGAGAAAGCACTATTACTTATTTCAGAGTTATACTTCTGCATGAAAAACAAAGATGGAAATGGAACTAAATCTCTCCTAAGAGAAAATAAAAGCTAAGGAAAAAACAAATCAGGCCACAATCTTAAAGTTTGTGCAAGCAAAGAATGTTCATGGCAAAATGGTGGGATGTTATCCAGATGCTATGCAACAGCTCCCTCATCTTTCCCTCCATGTATTTCTCTCATATGAGTATCTTCTCAGCGAATACTGGAAGCTCTTTCAGTGTGGTGTCTGATATTCAGACACAGATATCTGATATTCTGATATTTGACTTCACAAACCATCCAGTAAAGAGTGTCCACTGAGCCATGTCATGAATAGTATGGTACACAAGCAGTTCTGATTTAGGAACATGGAAAGCTTTATATTTGTTCAGTGCCCATCAACTAATTGTCCTTTGAATGATTAGAAAATCACAGAGTCAGTGGTTTTAATGTTATTTAAAACTGAGGTATAAGAGTCTGAGTAGGAAAAAAAGAATAAAACAGAAACAAAAGGCTGACTCTCAAGATCCTTTTTTATTTTATTTTCAGAGCTCTTAACAAGCTTGCCTACAGAGCTCAGAGAAACAAAAATATGAAATGTGTCAAAGGAAAAGAAAGTGGTTAAAGTCATGTATTCTGTTAGATCTAGAAAGTTTTAAATCTAAATAGAATAACTCTCATGGCATACTTTCATTATTAAAAATTATTCTTATAAATTCCCAAGGAATCTTTTCCTTAGCTTACTGTTAACAATATCCATTCTTTCTGGATGACAAAACAGTGGTCAACCTATAATACTCAGGCCTTGGCATAGCATTGGTAGGGGAATAAAAACCTGTAGCACGCAGCAATAAAGACATTTCATTTGTCTAGTACCAGCTAAGGAGAGTAGGAGTATCTACTGATTGCAGTGACCTTTAGTACAGTTTGTGACAATGATCAGTTTACAAAAGAAAAACATAAATAATGCTTCTATGCATATTACTGATAGCATCATCTAAACCTTTAAAATAAATAAATAAAATACTGGACCTTCTGATTCCAGGACGTATTTGTATATGTCACAATTACTTCCAGTCTGAATATATCAAAGTATATTGTTCACTAGCTTCCACGCAGTTATTCAATATGCGTCATGAACATTTAGTTTTCTAGATGTTTTGTAAATACTTTTTTGTATAGTGTTTGAAAGTCTGCTGCAGAGAAATGGAAATTGAAAACACTTGCAAGTTTACACTTAATAGTCTCGTGGTTCTTCAAAGCTCAACATTTTAAAAATGCTGAGAGTTACTCAAAAAAAGAAAAAAATAAAAAGAGGCGTTTAATCCAATTATTGTTACTGAGATTACAGAATGTGCCGCTTTCCCTTCCCCATGATTTAGCACACAGCGAAAAGAATTGCAGAGAGAATGAAAAAAATGACAGCACAGTGGTTTTGAAGATTATTTGATCAATTCACTTCCTGTGTTTGTAAAAGTCACTGAGCTCAAGACTCTCAAAAGCCTTCTGCAGAAAAGAGCTGGATAACTTTTTTTAATTATGGAGCTGGTGACAATCACACATTACTCACTAAAGGTACAAATCCCCATGACACATTCCCTTAAAACTCTTTATCATAAACTAGATGCATTTTTTTTAAGAAAATCTGAATTCATGATAATTTAATTCTCTTCAGATTTTCCAGTGTACAGATCTACCTTACTGAATAAAATACAGGCATCTCCAACTGCATAGAAGCACCAGATTTTTGAAGTATTCTCATGTTTTTTATGTGGCATTTTTATTGCTGAAACTGCATCTCCAATGGATTAAAACAGGAATTTTGATTATTAAGCTGCTTTCCAGTGATTTTTACATATTTAAATATGCAAGTCTGTATTTAAACATACACAAAACAATTCATCAATTTTGAAAAAAAAAAAGCTTATATTTTTTTTGTCTCTGTGGACACCATTGTGTAATATGTTAAAGAGGCACAATGGTTTTCTATTCTTTCTAATTTTGTGTTTTTGCATAACCAATAAATTAGTTTGTTAAACTTACACAAGGAATGACACCGTTTTCAACACTTTGAGTCTTTTCCTTTATGCTTTTTGTAATTTCTGAATCTCTCACAGCTCTTCAAAGGGATTCAGCCTCATCGGGCTTTCCTAAGACAAAAGCCCTTGAATGGTGTGAAAACTAGGACTCTCTATTCTTGTGACAGAAGCAGAAAAATTGCATTGGGATATTAATACACTCCAAGACAAATCCTACCTTACATTTCTGTATAATAGTGAACAGTACCATGTGGATGCATCAGCTTACTGGCAGCCTGCGAAGATATCTCTACAGTGGCTTTATGTTTCTTTGTGTATAATTAGAATAATTTTGCATTTCTAGTAGAACTCAAAGCATGAAAAATACATAAATGAATGTGTATAAATGGTCAAATAAAATGGTCTATAAATGGTCTATAAAAGATCAAAATTCAGGGACCATTTTCATCCATAAGCTTTTGATGATAGACTAACATTTCATCTGGTCTTCTAAAAGAATGAATGGAAGTAGGTAATGAAGTTGTATTCTATTCTATTCCCTTTCCATTCAGACATGCAATGAGATATGCCAGTAAATTTCCCAAGCAAAACACACTGTGTGAGTCTGATCTAGGCTTTTGGTTTGGTGGCGCATCTCTTTCTTGATCTAAATTTTCCATATTTCAGAAGTTACAATATTTGAGGAAAAACCAAAACTATACTTGAAAATAAAAACATTTTTAATATTATTTTTACAGAAGAATAGAGTATCCTAGCTGTCAAATGGCTTTAATAACCTTTGCCTTCTGCCACTCACTTGAACAGCACATAAAATTAAGCTTTATTAAAAAAAATATTTAAAAAGTCCTTTAAAATCAAGCTACCAAGAAGGTGTTTGCTCTTGTGACTACGCAATCCTATGACTACATATCCCGTGTCCTTCCCAATTTATTTTTGATGCCTATTCTTGATTAAAGTCATCATTTATCTTTCTGGTTAGAAAAATAAGTGGATAATCACTCTTATTTTAGAGCATCTTTGATATCAAGTTGCTGTTTTGAAGGCAAGCAGTGGGGTTTTTTATACATGTGTTGATTACAAAGCACACATCTTACAGGTAATTTCTAAACTAATCCACTACCTGAAGCACATTCTAAGAGGAAATTGCCTTCTTAACAAAAATCTCTTCTAGTTACAAATATGAAGGCTGATGTCCCTTAGTAGCCCTGCTTAACTATCCAGAAGAAAAATAGTCATTTCTTAAATGGGCAACTAGTACTATGAAAGCACCCAGTACATTTATACCACATCCTTAATCGAAAGAAAAGGAAACAAGGAAAACTCCATCGAGTTTGGATCTCCATCAGATCTATAGACCACTATTCTTACAGCACATACATATGTTGTTTTATTTAATTTTAATTAAATAAATGCGTATCAATCAGGTATGTGGAGAACCTCATTTTTTAAAGATAAAAGTACAAAAGTAAACAAAATGCAGGCTATCATTACTTCATTGAAGCTGGCACCTGTACAAATTCCAGTCTTCAGAGCATGAAATCAGGCTTCTTGCAAAATCCTTCATCTTTTCTTTTAGAAAGTATGCTACCAATATATGTCATTGTAAATAAAAACGCATTAACAAGTGTGTGCTCAGGTGAAATGAAAAGACAGAATGTATATTCTACTGTAAATGCTCTTGGTGAATTACTAGTATAAGTAAATCAGTCTTTACTTTTTAATCTTCTTAATAAGGTAAACAAATTCTTTCTAGGCTGAAGAAACAAACAGTCAATTAGTGACCAAACATTTATTTTAAAATTTAAAGCAAATCTCTTTTTAATAGAATCTTTTCTCACCATACTTTGATAAAAACATATATCATAAGCCCCACCTCACTTTAGACACAACGAAACAAAATATGACATTATATTTGTGTGCAAACTATCGTATTTTTCTGGTTCATTTTCAAGATCTGTGGTATTTACATATGACCTTTCCATTTTTATTAACAGTTTATTGGATTTTTGCATTCCAGCCAGCAGAAGAGAAAGGTAATTTACACAGAGATTTGACAGTTATACACACAGCTATAAACTTCAGTCCATTAACTTATTTCTCATGTAACCTTTACCTGATTCTACCCAAATAGCCAAATAAGTAGTATATCCTGTTTTTCTTTATGTTAAAAAGCCCTCATTATAAGTCCCTGCTTATAGAACATCAAGTGGAAGGAAAAGCTCTGAACAAGCTTTTATTACCACTTTTTCTGCCTCCTAGCACATATAGATCTCAATTTAAATTATATAATTCAAGATTAAGTTGTTTATATATTTCTAAGTTTTGTGTCTTGCTTTAGCACAGTATGGCAATATTTTTATTCTTTTTTAAAATACAGTTGGTTACACTGATTGAGCTATTACGTGGATATTTGATGTACCACATATAATCAAATACATGTATATTTTTGAATGTGAACATTGTCAGATGTTATGTAAACACAGTCATATACAATATGCAGATAGGAAGGCAGTAGGGAAACTCTAGAGTGGTGGCTCTGAATACACTAAGGCTTTCTGAACGATTTTCTGACATCATCTCCACAATATGGTTGTCTTTCAGCAAAGCATTCCTATAGCTACGTTATCTCTGATGCAGGATGAGATCTTGTGAAAGTCATCCATTGCTTTTATTTTTCCTCTTTGTATGAAGTTTCCTCACAACATACTTAAAAATTTCATGATGGCAGATCTTAACAAAAGTTCTTCTTTCAGAAAGTGAAAAGTTTTCTTAGCATTTGATAGCTCCAAAACAAAGTAATAAAAAAGGGCATAATTCTTAATAGACTTCAGAAGGATTTTTCTCTAATTTTCTTACATCAAAAGCTTTTCCTTAGCGATTGTAAATTCATATCTTATGTTGGATCATGAGGATAATTTTGTCTGACTCTTGGATAGCAAAGCCTGGATATATATCCAATGATCTGGGATGGCCATAATTAACAGTTTAAACTGTGGCTGGCATTTCTTTTAAACAGAAAATTATAATTTATTTACAAAGACACCAAGACATCAAGAATACTCTGTTTGCCAAGACAAAATGTAAATCGTGTTTTACTTTTAATGTAATTAGTGTCAATTTCTAACCACCACAGTCACTTCAGCTTGGTCTCCTCAGTCAAAAATAAAAAAGTCTCTTCTGCTGGAAATAGTTTTAAAATCTAAATAATCTGCTCTCTCCTGAGTAAGTTAAACAGGTAGAGTTTTTAAACAAAACAGGACAGAAAAATATTACTTACATTATTAGATCAGAAATCACTCATAAATAATTTTTGTATTCTTTCCAGGTTTTGCAACCTGTTTTTTTTTTGTAGAAAAAGAGAAGCCTGATTCAGTGCTGATTCAGCAGACAGTTTGCTAAGGAAAAAATGCTGCAGAACTGGATTCAATTCCTGGATTTACTATCACTTTCCCTTTTTCACTTATTTTTGCTAGCCATTAACTCAGAACTAGTTTTTCATTGGTAATATGAAGCCAGTGGTTTTGTCCTCTTCTTTGCCCTTAATTTGTTCTTACTGTTTTGTTTTAAAGATGAAATTTTACAGCACCAAATGAAGGCACTCCAATCTTAATCAAATACAAATAATTTCATGATAATTTTTAACAGAATCACTACGGACATGCTACTGAGCAGACATCCATTTTTCTGGCTTCTTAGATCTTGAATTCCAGGGAATTAATTTGCTGATAGTTTACCAGAGATAATTAAATTTTAACACACTTTAAAATAGATTTTAATTTAATAAAATAGTTGGTTTAGATGGTAAAGAATATATTTGTTGGTTTAGTCTACTTCATATTCATTTAGTGAGGAAACACATATGTTAAACAGTGTTACGAGGAAAAAACAATCCTGAATTTTAAGATATTTCTAAAACACAGCAATAAATTTGAAAAGGAAGAATATAAAGTGATATATTCTGTTGCCTTTGCTTATTTCATCAGTAAAAATTTCATTTCAAATTCTACATTCAAATCTTTTAATGATCAAGTGAAACAGTATATGGACTTCCTTCTTGATTTGGCAGATAAAGGTGACAAATAATAGTTCTTCAATCCTTACAGAGTATGCTGGGTACAAGAGGGACAGAGTGGAGGTTGAACAAATGTCTTGATTCAATTTGCAACTTTAAAGAGAATTCACTCTTCTGCAAAGGTGCATCATCCAGAGAGTGTAAAATGAAATGACAGATACCTATAGAGATTAGACAACTCCAACTTTCAGCTTGACCTTTATGGTAATGCACATTTGGTTCACTGTGCTCATTAAGTTAAAGTAGCAAGTCAAAGTGTTTTACCTGAGCGCATACAAGGAATGGACATGATTCAATAAAATAATATGTAGTAGTAGTGACTGGTTTTAGCAAGGTTAAGGAAGCGTTATCAGGCTCATTTCAAGTGACATAATATAGCACTGTATAGAGAAGAGAATTACAGTCAGAACTAAAAGGAAATTTTGAATAATCACTTCTAGATGACGAGCATTTTTTTGCTATCAAAGAAAATATTTACACACTTTGGTCTACCCTGCTATTGTTGCCAGGATTCTGTGAAGGCACAGAATGAACAGAATGGCTCATATGTTATGCTTTATCAAAACCTCAATAAATATGCTTTGTCTTTTGAATAACTATGCCAAATTCATCCTTGATAAAGAAAAACAAATAAGAAAAATCAATTTATTTTAGAGGAAAGTTCCCAGAAAGGAACTTACTTGATTTCTGGGCAGTTCTAGAGCTAGAAATTGAGATAAATATTCCAAGGAGTGAATTAAATTTTAGCCAAGCAGGAGTCAACATTCAGAATACTGTATACTTTAAAACATAAGTCTCTAAATTAGGTGGAGGAGGAGACTATCTCATCATTATAGGCATCTAAAAATTAAGCTTCTGGATTATTATACTTAGGTTGCATTTGTCATCAATTGAGAGATAACTCCTTATAAAGATAATTCTTCTGAATACACAAGAATGTCTCTGAAAGATAGTAAACAAATCATTTATTTATTCTCTCTCTCTGTGACTAGCTGTGACTAACAAGATAAATGTAACTAGTTTATTTTATATGCTTAACTTTTAGACAGTTAAAATCAGTAGAATGTAATCAGAGTTCTGAGAAGTTTGATAAACGAGATAACATATTTGTGAAGAAGCAGTGATTGATGTCTTCTAAATGAAGATATATAAAAATACAGCTGAAGTCATTAAACAGAAACTCTCCGAACCAAGTATAAATTAACTTTTTGAGCCATAAGGTAATGGAAATTGCTACCGTAAACTTACTGTAAAATATTATTTATTGGGAAAGAGAATGATAATTACATCAAACATAATAAGTACAAGAAAACATCGTACTTGAGTGTAAGACTTCAAAGAGGTGGATACTCATGCTGGTCTGAAATAGTCTGATATATCACCACAGCACAGTGTATTGCCAACAGAGGTACTAACCCAAGCCCCAGAAACACTTTAGCCATGCCTGTTGCTCTGTTTCTCTTCACAGTTTATTAAGACCATTGGGCATTTCTGCAAAGCACTAGATTGAGCAAGACAGACTTATGGGACTTACATACAAATAAGGTACTCACGTGCTCTCCTGCTGTATTTAATATTGCTCAGTTACTACGGCATGCTGCTCACACAGAATATTTTCAGATCAATAAAAAATGGGTGGGATCCCTAACATGTTAAAAATGGTCTCACTTTTGCTCTCAAAGGACCGTGCCAATTTCATACCTTTTTTTTCCAAAGGAATTTTCATTCCTTTTTTCTGTTTATTTCTAAAACAGTTTCTATTCACATATGTTCTTTCCAGTGAAAAAGTCAGAACGAGCATGAAACCTGATTTATTCTTCCCTATATATCATCAGTTCCTGGAACTGAATGCACATTTATGTTCACCTATGATAAAGTATACTAGATAGCCCCACAATTAACCTTTTACTCTATTGCAGCTATTATACTGCTAGAAGAGGCAAGAGGATGAGATAAATCAGAATGTATGCCTAATGCACTGCAGAACCAGCTTGTCTGGAGAGAAGCGTGATGGATTAACTATGGTAATGCAGCTGCTGAAAACAAGCTAAGACGGCCCTAGTTCCTCCCTCAAAGATGGAGACGCTAATTTCAGTTCTTATAAGACAAATACCAGAAAAATGATCGAGCCACTTACACACTGTATTATTACCTCTCAAAAATACAAAAAAAACCCACCTATTTTATTTGTAATATCGGCTAATATTTTCATGAGCAGCATTTTGAAGCTTCAAAATATGTGTTTACCTATTAATTTCATATCCATTTCTTAAAGGACTTTACACGCTATAGCCTAAAGAGTTAGAAATTTTTCTTAGGAAACCCTCTCAGTGATTATAATCTTGAAGTTTTTCTCTGCATCTTTCTCTGCATGTTTCAGCTCTGGTGGGACTGAAATGGGCTTCTGGGACGTGGCCAGAGGGTAATAGTTTTGGGGGGCACAAACAGTCAGGCCTATGGGGGCATGCAGGGCTCTGACAGCTACATTTAACAAATCAGCTCTAATGGCTAGAAATTGTTATTATTTGTCCAATAAAATCAACAGATACCCAAAATGAGCTACTGTCTGCTGTTCTAAAATGCTCGGACAATCCAAATTTGGAGTTGTAAATGATGAGGTTTAATAAGACCATGCCAGAAGAAATCAGCTAAAATTACTATATAGAGACACCAGATTTTCTGTAGAGTATGGAGTGTTACGCATTTGAATTGCTTGTACAAAAGCAAAATAACTTTGGGAAACTGTCCAAGCTTTGCTAAATCATTAGTGCATAATACTGCTTTGCTGTCAACAGCTACACAAAAGAATTCCCATCTTGTGACATATGTCACATTTGCTGGGGAAAATAATACCCTTTCACCTGTAAAATCCCATGGTCACCTTTCAAATACATTAATTTCTTATTGTTCTTAGTTCATTATTCTTATTTACAAAAACTGAGTTGTTCAGCTACCCACTTAATATAAGTACTTCTCTACTTGCATGACTCTTCCTGCCTAAAACCTCACTTAATCATACCTTTGTTTTCCAAAGGAATGACTCTGGATATGTGACAGCAAATGGCTTGTTCTCTTTCAGGTTCTGCTACCATATGGAGTTATGGGGAGAGTCCAAAACTTAATGCATATACGGGTCTGGGCTTTCATGAGTGAGGATTAAGAGAACAGAAGTAACCTGATCTACACTCAAAGTAGCAATTTTTTTCCCCCTCATTTCCATTGTTTTCAGCATTCCCTAAAAACTGAAGAGGTATTTCTTGGTCTTTAACATGTATATAGAGATTTTTGTAGGAAAACAGAACAAAAAAAAAAGCTGCTCATGGCAGCTTAGCTGCCAGCTGGGCTAAATCACGCCAGTACTTTAATGGCACCCAAAGTGGGGCTGAGGAATTTGAGATAAGGACAGTGATTGGGAGAGCTATCAGGCAAAATATGGAGAGAAGAATCATCCTTGGGAATTTTGATTGTTGCAACTATGGTGAAGGGACGAGGGGTGGATTGTGTGTAAACTGTCCATTCTCGTTTGATACTGTGATGACACCATTGTAATGTTGATGTGAGTGAAGTTCATGCCTAAATAATTAGGCACTATAACAATAACTAATAATAACTAACCATCTTACTTTACTAACTCAGCAAGAGACTGAGAAAGAATATCATTTTCAGAGGTATTTTGTTTTCCATGAAAATGTGACTGCTGTAACAGCACAGGTGAATTTGGTAAGCTTGAGTCACATAATAAAAGCCAGTATGCTAATGTAGTATCACCTGCGGTTCAGCCAACCAGTATAGCCTGTCTCAGGCAGAAGTCATCAAATAAACACAGAAAAGTAAAAATGATCACCAGAGAGAAGTAAGTATGTTGGATGTAAGTGGAAAGAAATTTCACACACATTCATGGCAAGGTGTCTCCTTCACAAAGCAAATTAACACACCACCACTATAATGATTGCCTGCCTTGGGAAAGCACAAAACAGTACACAAATGGAAAGGGGAAAACAGCATCGACAACTGCCATCAGAATTAATGTAGAAAAGACAATGCGGAGCAAGAAACAAGGCAATAGACTGTCCCAAATATCATATACTGATACTCCAAGAAGAATCTAGATAAATATTGACTTCAAAACAGCAGAGGCTTGCTAGTGTATTTTTCTAAATTAAACGTCCTTAAAGAAAGTTGAAAAAAGCAGTTAAAAGCTTAAAATACCCTCGAAATTAAAAATAAAGCTATCCACTGCAAGACAACTGCTGAGTAATATTTATCAAATCCCAAGTAGTTCTCCACAAGGACCAGAAAATGGAGATGATTCTATAAATGCTCTGCAAAATGGAAAATAGTTTTGAGACTGATCCTACTTCAAAGCCTAATTTTATTTTATGTTTGTTCAAGATCTCTTTTTCTGCACTATATGAATAAGACAGATTGCCAAAATAAACAGCTGTCTTAAAGGCACCAAAAAAAATACATGTAGCTGCTTCTGAATTCCAGTACGGATTATAAAGAAAACGTAAAATATAAATAATCAAAGAATCAAGCATTAAGGAAGACTGGCAAAACTAATACATATATCTTATGAAGCAGCATATGGAAAAGGATTTTGGGATTAATGATTAACTAAAATGAGCATAGCTGCCTTACAATGGATAAGTTATGTTTAACTCACACCGACTCAGAGAGGACAGGGAATTCAGGACTAATAAAGAGTGAGAAAATAAAACAGGGCAAGAAAGATTTAGGTTGCATGAGTTCTCTGGAGGAACTGAAATCTATTAAAATCTATAGAATTTACCATAAAAAAAGTCTGAGTGTGCAAAAAGCAGCAGATAATTTTCTGTAGATTTCCTACACTAGTAGAGTAAGTAAAATTTTTGCCATTATTAGTAAAAGGCCACAGATGTTGGACTGACATGACACTACAGGATCCCTGTCAACTGAGGTTGGGGGAAGGTCTTATGCAACTTTCAGACTTGAGCTGGACACCAAAGAGAAGGGAGCAGATTGCAGTATCCCAAGAAGACCCCAAGACTGAGGAGGAAGAAACCTGTACTATGAAGATCATGAGCTTTCCTCGAGAGTGATTGTGACAACTCCACACCCCCACCACTTTCTGCTTGAGGAAAACTGAATCTATCAATCTTGAGATCCAGAGGGATATTGAGAAGGTGAAAATAACACCAGAGAAAAGGGGTAGGTGCTAAAAAAAGGAAGGGAGAGTGGTTGGGTTTTCATTTCATTAATAACTGTGCTGTTAATGGGTCTTTCCTGCATTAGTAAAACAAATTAGACTGCTAAAAAATCCATTGGACTAATACCAAATTCTTAGCTTCATACATACAATGTGTTCTTTTGCCTGTAACAAGATTTAACTGTAATGTTGTTTTCAATGTCAGAAAGCTCCAGAAGGTCAGAAAGTGGAATGAGTTTGACAGAGAGATGCCTAAGGGTGTTATGGGCAGCACAAACATACCTAGTGCTAACACCGATTAGAACTGCTGATGGTGGCTTGGGAAAAGGGAGAGTTTCACCACTGCAAAGTGCTACCAAGAAAGAGGGAATTTCGTAGGCTGTACAAAATACTAAGCAGCAAACAACATTCCGTTCAGGGGGGTTCTATATATTTAAAACTCCTCATGGATCTACCACCAAAAAAAAGGAACATCAGAAACAAGAAACTTCTGATTATTGTGACCATGACATTTGTGTTGGGTGAAGAAGCAAGGAAGGAGGTAAGGAAGAGGTGTCAGGACAGGCAGTTTGATAAAAACTTCTATAAGACATTACTCAATATAATATGAAATATGTAGCTATCTGATGAGTTGAAACAAAATAAGGGAAAATTTAGACTAAACTTCAGGATGAAGTATTGTTGAAGTATTATAACTTAGAATAAGAATCTAATTATTTTTTCCTACCACATTCTGCCATATCCTGCTTTAATCTTGATTCTTTGATCTTGTAGTCAAGTCAATACTTTCTGTCAATATGCTTTTTTCTTACAGATATCTAAGATAGCTAACTAAAACTGCAGCAATGAGAAACCAAATTAAAAACAGCAGCTCTATTCTTAAACACTTCACAGTCCTTCAGAGAAGATTGCTCTCTGCGTAATATCAGCAATTGCTTTTTAATGGATTTGTTTTCCACAGCTTCCATTTCATTTCATTGAGGAGAAACTTTGGTGATTTTATGCGATTTTAATTAGATATATGCCTAAAGATTTTGGAACTGGGTCCTTAAATTTCACTCCTCAGATGTTGGGGTTTATACTACAATGGAAAACTAGTTAACAGTGGAAATAATCTTCAAAGGATTAATTCTTTCGGTCTGTGTTCCTACTTCTTTTTCTTTTTTCTTTCTTAATGTGTAATTGAATAGAGAACAGTTAATTAATTCATTCTATAGCTGAGAATGACAAATGATGATAGGGACGTTTTGTTGAAATACAGAAGCTAGTTTTCCATCTCAGAGTTGTAAAAATTGGACTGTCTGTTGGACAATAAAAGTGTATGACAAACCTCAAAAGCTAGCAACTAAATCTTTCATTTCTTCCAGGTTCTCGCATACTTCTAAACTTGTGCTGGTCTCCAGTCAGAGAAGTTTAGTTGAGAGTGACTTATTCCACCTTAAATTCTCTATCAATGATTTTTTCAGTGTGATTTCTCTAGTCTTTTTCTATCATATGACCTCCAAATTGAATGATATGACCAAAACCAATAAGTTATGATTAACTGACACTACCCTTAGCCATAATCAATCTTTTTTTTCTATTACAGCAATTTTTAATTGTTTCCCTACTTTTCTTTAAGCATTTCATATTCCTATTTTTTCACGCATATTCTCTCAAATCTCACTGCCATTATATGTCATCCTTCATAGGAGATCTACTCACTGTTCCCTAGCAATCTGTTCCCCCTTCCAAAGATTACATTCTTGCTCCAAGGATTTATTTATTTAAAATATAGATCTCCAGCTTCTGAAACATTCCCAACATACAATGCTTTTGGTTGCCCAAATAGAATTACATTGCTTTTATTTTTGAGAAATGAAGACTACTGTTACAAAAGAGTTTACTTATATTTCTTGTACTTGTATATATTTTTATTGGAATCTTAATTAAAGATAGAGGGTATTCATCTTGTCAACCTTGTATAATGTGACAACTCTTTAATAAAGTTGGGAAAATAAAGATAACTAATTTTAAAATATCTTTATCTTCCTTTCAATTTGAGATCATGAAACAGTGACTTCTGTGGATCATCACAGACTATCAAAAATCACTCAATGTACAGTCTGGTTCATTATAGACTATCTTATATTCTCAAAGGATAAATCTGTGACACAGATTCTTATTACATATAAAAGAATGAGAACCAAAACACTACCTGCTCAACAGATAATGAAATATTAAATTAGGAAAGAAGAATTGGCTCTATGCTGCTGCAATTTCTTCTTAAGCAAGCAATGTCTCCTGGTATACAAACCCTTTTCATGTGTAGTCACATTCATCTTACTAACTTTGTGATTTTTAGTACCAAGAAACTTTTGATATTTTAGGAAATAAGATTTTGGTTTGGGTTTTTTGTTTGTTTGTTTGTTTGTTTCCCCCACAGAGAACAGCTTAAACCACTGATGCATACAATAATTCTGTCAGGGAAAAAACAGATTACATGATTTCCCTATGTCTGTTACTAAACCTATGAAAACATAGAGAACAGCTTATTCTTCATGTTCCAGACCATCCTCCCTATTAAATTTATCTCAAAGTCTGCCTGAATTAAATGTGACTAAGGAATGTATCCATTTCTCTCTATGAAGTTTTCAGATATATCATAAACAAGCTAGCTCATTTGAGATATGATGAAGTACAAACAATCAGGAAGGCATCCAGCTACTTGATAGGAATACGTCCAGAAAAACTCCAGCTGTTTATGCAAATGCTAGTACTGAGTGGCTGGCACCTTATCAAGGACCAGAGGATCAGTGGCATGTTTGTGTACTCTTTTAATGTGTAACGGATGTTTCCTGCATCAAACAGGAAAAATCAATAAAAATTCCCAGCAACGTTTAAAGGATTTGCTGAACTGGGACATGCAATAGTGCCTCATCTACTCTTACTCGATTAAACTTGCCCAGAGGTTATACTTCTGACATCTCTTCAGACTTAAAGTATTTTCTTTTTCTCAAAGTAACTTCTTAAAAGCAGCTACTTATGAAGTACACGCTGCCAACAGACCTCCCATTTTGTTCTGTTTTTTTTTTCTTCAGTTTGGCATCTGAATATTTTTCTGTGTGTCTACTTTATGGTTTTATTTTGTTACCTCTGAAGATAGCTAAATTAAAAAAAAAAAATAAATACAAGGATGAATTCTCAGTGCAAGCCTGCATTTACATAATTCAAACGCTTTCCTGAGTTTCCTGTTGCAAAAGTAAGTGAATAATACATGCGCTTCAGAATATGAAAACACTGAATATGTAAGTATTAACTGTAATATTAGTGGTTCAAGGGCCACAGATACATACATCTACCTGTCCTGAAACAGACAGGATATGGTCCATGTGAAAATAATATTTCTCTGTGTGACATTTTGGAAACTGAGAATTTCTGCCTTTCCTAGTATTATATTCTGTATCTTCTCCTCTTTTTTTAAGTTTTGAATGTAACTTTCAGTAATAACCAAATACAATATTTTTTTGCCTTGGATGAATGAGTGGAGTAATAACAAAGGTTATTGAAGTTAACAACTGCTTTATTTAATGGAAGAAATACTTCAAAACATAAAATATATAATTTGCTTCATCAAAAACAATAAAAGAATATTTCAAAAATATGTGTTTTCTTAACAAAAATGTTTCACCCAATCATAATTTGTATTGATCTTATCATACGAAGTTACAAAAACCACCTGCAATATTTGAATACACCTTTATATAGTAGGTAATTAAAATCATATTTGTTTTACAAATCTATTAGAAGTTAGTAAGAATATTTTTTATATGCTTTGAAGGAAAATTATCCATATAGTAGATATCTTAGCATGTTTGCCTGTATCTGCTGCATACAGGGACCAAGAGGTCAGTTTTTGAGAATTTCTCCTGCATTGGGCGTGCTCAAATGCTAAGCAGTGATTGTTGGAAATGTTAATGTCATCTTAACTGATTAAATATATTTTCCAGATATTTATAGCTGGTTATATGTGTATACATAACTTCTACCTCTATATTAAATCATACCACAAAGTAAGCATGTAATCTTGTAATCGCAGAATGTTAGTATGGAATGCAGCTGCAAATGTTTTTACAAGATAGTATCGTGTGTGATTACAGTTCTGAAAATACGATCAAAAGACTCAATTATTTATTCGTATTTTAAATGAAATATATTGTGGCTTAAGAGCCATGTAATAATAATAACAGTTCCCCATTATTACAAAATTAATGTTTCCTTACATTTTTTGAATAATAGAACTTTTGTACTGATAAAGCTGTGTTTCAGCTTATAGAGAATTTCTGTCTCAACAATTTTTGCTGCAATCTTCCTAGATTTTTAAATTTTGTAACATCAGACTTGTCAAGCCTCTCTTTACAGAGCTACTACTTGTCCTATATCATATAGGATTGCTATATTCTTCTGACAGCATTGCTTAACAAGTAGAAAAACATCTAGGAGTATTAAACTTCTGCTCCAGGGAAGGAAAAAGTCTGACCTGACCATCTTGTTAATCATCTGCAGAAACTAAAGAGGAAGTAAAATTAATTTCTTCATGAAATAGAGAGAATTGTATTACAATACTTTAGTTTTTCTATATTTGCAAAAATATATTAATATTCTGAAATTAAGTTCATTGGATCGAATACAATTGTATTATTTCTTTCCTCCAAAGGAATGCATCATTTACACTGTCTGGATTTTGAAAGTCCTATGATGTTAAAGGTAACATGAGAATGTGTTAATTTTTAACAGTTATGGAAGACAATAGGGAAAAGCTTATTTCACTGCTTTTTTTTCTCCAATAATTGAAGTCCACAAATTCAAAATATTAAGAGTTTTGAAAATAATGGAAGTAATACCTGAAGTTAATCACAGTACACAGTACATGGAATGTCATACGTAAGAAAAATAAAGTTTAACATTATCATAACTATTTGAATTGGAAAGTCCATCTCAAGGGTGGAAAACTCTAAGCCCAAAGGTCTTTAATGAAAAATTCAATTTAGTGCAGAACAGCTATGTTCTGTTGAGTTAGCTTTAAAGACAAAATCATTGCTGCGGTCTGAGAAAGCCCATAAGCTAAAGCCATGCAGGGTAAGAAAAATAAAACCACTGTCATGTAATTGTTTAAAGAATAATAGCATTGCAGGGAGGAGGGAAACGCTCACAAGAAAAGATATTTAACAAAAAAAAAAAAAAAAGAATATGCTACAAATGCATAGAACATTCAAAGCAATGAGGCCAAGCAATACTCAGCCTAACCTTTCTGCAGCTGACTAAAGAGCTCACCCAGTGCCTTGCTGTGTGTGGTGAACACATTGACGCATATTCTAGCAGTTTCTTAGTGCTATCTATTGGCTGTATCAACCAATAAATAATTGATCTGAATTCATAAACTGTGTATATCCTTGCACAAGTCTCCTTGTGCGTGGCAAAAGATATCGAAACAAAAATCTCCCAGGTTTTTGTTATAAGAGTGCACTCCCAGGACAGTTACAGGGGTGCTTGAGGGGGATAGATACAATTTTCACAACCTTTTAGTGATGGGTGAGCGCACACTCTAAAAGAGATCAAAATTATTCTGTCTAATCAATTGAAAATTAATTCACCTTATCGCTGCAATGTTATCAAGAATGAAGAATAAACCACGTGCATGAAACGACCAACATCTGGCTCTGAAATGTTGCTAGCACAAAAAGTGTCTCATAAAGCACTCAATCATTGGCAAAGTATTTAAGGTTCTCCCAAACGCACGAAAACCAAGGCAGTAACACCTCGAGAATGAAAAGTAAATGTTTTTCTAGGTGTTTCAGCTGTGCCTTGTCAAAGACATTCCCCAGCAGCAAAAAATACTACCTGACTCTCAAATACAAAACTACAAAGGATGCTGCTTTCATTTAAAGGCATAATGGGAAATGAGATGTGTTCAAGCAGATACCATTCTTTTGCTGTAGAGATAAAGACGTATGAGGGATATTATATGCTGTAGAAATGAGGATCTGATTTAAATTTACTTATCAACACTGGGTATCTAAACATGATAAATCTGAAAAGGTTTTGGTATTTTTAAAAATCTGGACATGAAAATATTATCTAGGTTTTCAAGTCAAATGAAAAAGTAGAATTAAAATGCAGGACTGAAACTGCACATCAGCTGTTGCTTGTTCGTCTGTTATAGTTAGACCTCCGTTCTTCACCAAGATTAACATCCAGTACAATAAAGCATTCTTTTCATCCGGTAGAAAAACAAGGAAGAAAACAGAAACATTTCTTTTTCATGTTAGCTTAAGATATTCTTGAGTTGGCCTTGTACACGATCAAAATCAAGCTTGTAATGTGTTTTTCATCTTCCAGAAAAACCTGACAACATTTTCTTCTAAAGCTTCATTTTCCAAGAAAAGAAGATATCGTAAACAAAGTTCCCATGTTTAGTTCTTGGGTTTTATTTTATGTTGTTTTATTTGGTTTTCTGTTCATTTATTTTTTGAAACCTTGTTTTCTTCACTTCTCAGTAGATTTCCTGGCACACTATATGGGTCTGGAAGTGACCAAGAGACATGGAAATTGTCATTAGTTGCTACAGTTAGTGTTCTTAAAAGTTGCTTTGAAGGCTTCTAGCTTTCTCATGATAACTGTGTCTTGCAGAGTGCAGGTCGGATTTAAGTAGGCAGTAATGGAAAGGACAAAGTTTTGGTGACGAGGATGGTTTACAAGATTTTATTCACATTCATTCATTCATTATTTGAATGCTACCATATGGCACACTGCTGACCTCAGTTCTCAGAGAGAAAGAATTATTTTTCAGCATCGTGCTTAGCACCACAAAGTCTTTGATTATTGACTGAGATATGTATAAATATTGATATGAAGGTATAAAAATAAGTATTTGCCTTGAGACACTCCTATAACACAAAGAAAAAATTCATTTGTTGCTATAATAGTAATTGCTGTAATAATGTTCTCAGGAAGGGAAAAACTCTTTAATATGTGAAAGAATGAATGAAAGAATTTGCACACTACTAAAACATTTCTCCTTTTTGTTCGCACTCACTGCTATATAATCACTGTGTGGGGGACAATCTTGTAAAGTGTGGAACTTGTGTTCATATAATACTTACCTGAAGAGTTTTAGCAGCATACAATTATGTAAAAATATGTATATGGAGGAGTTCTAAGTTCTTCCTGTCTCCTTCTCAAGAAATGAATATTTTTTACAGTCTTAGTAATTCACCTTTGCTCTTTCAAGGCCTTCAGGAAGACGTTGGCTTATCTTTCTGACTTTTTGATTTCATGGATGACTAGCTACAAATTCAAGTTTAATATGTAAAAAAATTAATCTCTTAATGTTTTCACCTCCCAACCCCTCTCTGCTCTCTCATGCTCTGATTGTGCAAAGCAGTAATCTCTCAGACCTGTAATCAGGCTATCATCTGCTCAGACTTTTCATTGATGTTTAACATCCAAGCTATACCATTTTTATTATATCCCTACATAATAGATTTTCCAATCTGTTCTGTGGCAAAACCTGTGCCTTAAGCTTTTATTCTCCTGGATCTCTATAGCATTTAGCATGTGCAATTCACCTGTTCCTGAAAGAAAATAGTTACTGTACAACTATTAAATCATCAGATTAATACATTTTCTATACATTTTCTAAAAGGTTATGTGTGCTTGTTTGTTTTAAATGACTGTCATGACTATCCTTTTAAAATCTGACCCTGTTAGCGAAGAGTTTCAATTCCTCAAAAACTGTAAATTCTTACTAGGATTTTAACTACCTGGACCAACAAATACTGTACTTCATCATAGCATAGTGCTACTGACACAGGACGATTGAATACTCATGATAGGTATCTCTTCAGTTGTCTCCTGATTTGGAGTTTGAAAACAAGCAGGTAGAAATAGCAGTGACATGGAATGCTCAGGAAAGCAGTAATTAAACACCTACAAAGCTTAGATCTGAGTTCACTTGATTTAGGAGCACACATGCCAGTTTTAATAGTCTGTTGTGTAAAAGTAATCCTTTGAGAGTCGAATAGATAAAATTCAACGAAAATAAAAAATAATGAAGAGACAAGTTTTGTGCTAAGAACAAGCTTTTCTGTTCTAACCCTTCTTTCCTTCTCTCAGACTAACATTTGAATTTCACACCTGTGCAGCTGAACACCACTGCCTTTTCACTACACCAGGGCAGCTTCTTGATTAGCAGCACTTAGCTCTCAACTTCCCAAACTGGGAGAAAAGCCATAGTACAGATGTGCAGCTAGGTCACCATTCCCTTTGAAGGTGTGTACAGAAGAAGCAACCTTGTGGTGAGAGCTCTGCTTCTGCAAATGACTCATTTAACTCGCCAGTCAGCCAACATCTGAGGATTGTGTCTGAGGATTGTGTCTGACACTCAGTGTCTGAGGATTGCACTAATATAAGACGTCTAAAAAAAGAATAATCAGAAAACATAACAGAGAATATAGCTTCAAAGAATGTCAAAGTGTGTTTCTGTTTGTTTACATCAGTAAGCAAGTCTGGTGACTTTTAGCTGTGGGAAAAAATTAATGATTAGTATTAATTTATGAAGATAAGAATTTCTCTATGCTCTATTTTTACCAGATCAGTACAAAGAATATCAATAAAATAATAATGTCAATAGGAAGACAATTTTGCCCAAAGTTAATGGTGATAAATGTAGAAGTAAAAAGCCTTACGTTCACAATTCACCCATCCTTGATTGTCAATGAGATATTTTGTGTGTTTCAGAATATTTTATCTTTAAAATTATTATTTCCATTGAGGAAAAAAGGAACTGGAATAACTTGTTCTTGTTATAGACTTCCCTAGTCTTTCTATTTGCTTACTTCATTTGAACCTTGTTGACCCAAAAGAATCCCAAATCAACGCTCAGAGTTTTGAGTGAAGTTAATTGCAATTTCAGAATAACTATTTGTGGTTTTGTTGTTTGGTTTGATTTTTTTTTATTATTACCTATAGAGGTATTGAGTGTTTGAGGGTGAGGAAGGGACAGGATTTATTTTGATTAGCTTCAATTTACATTTCTTCTTTCCCTTGCATGCTTGTTCAGAGGAGTCCAGGCATTTAACTTCAGGTAAGCTTGATACTGTATATTAAGGACTTCAGACCACCGCAATGTATAAGACACTTTCAGTGTAGAATTTTTCAAAGACCTAGTACATGTGAGTGCTTAATGTGTTAATGCCATCAGATATTTGGGACATTTCTGTCTTATTTTTCCACTGTTGTAAACTCGTAATTACAAGAAGTTCAAACTACATTTCCAAGGCTAAAACTTTCTTGCAGGTATCATATTTTGGCATTAGAAACCGAAATCCAGTTCTGGCTTAAATAAATATTTAAAGGTTAACCTTGGCTAGGAATTTCAAATCATGATTAGATTAAGCCTGTTACACTTCTGGCACACCACTGAATGACACAGTCCTATTTAGTAGTTTGTACTGAAGCAATGGAATGGCTTGACCTTTCAATAGGTAAGATATCGACCTGCAACAGGGTTCCTCACAAGCCTTGTGACCTGAACTGCCTAAGTTCTATTTAAGTCATCGACGAAGATTTCTGTCCTTGTCCCATGAGATACATTTCATTCTTACAGAATATACAGAAAGTTTCACTTTAGTCCTCTAGATTGGAAGAATGCAACAAAGGAAAACTTTCTTTACAAATATCAGAGGTCCTAACATTACCCTCTCTACTAGTTCGATTTTTTTTAGAACAGGATGCTATTTCTTCTGTGCCTGTAAGTGAGATAGTAATTAATGTAAATGGTGTTTCCTTCTCTCTGTCTCTGCCTTAATATTTTTTTTAAACTAACTAAACATTGTAAGATGTTTTTAGATCACTTTTAATGGATAATCTTCATTTTTATTGCGCTCTTATGCCTTGTCAGCCTGCAAAGCTGGAGGAAAATGACACTACTTTCCTCCTCTTAAAAAACAATACTGTTCTCTGGCAGTAACATCTATAAAATGCTTTATGCAATCTTGTGATAAGAGTATATTTGTGTGCTTTCCTCAGTTTGAAACAAAATGCTCATTCATATGTTTGTAAAGGCGCTACATAAGTATGAAATACTATGGGTGTTTTTTTTATAAAAAAGGTTCATTGTTTAGAAATCCAGGTTAAGAAAAGAAGGACTCAAGATCCATTTCTCTTTACTCTTACCTAGGAGATAATTTCCATGCTCTTCATCAAGATAGAGCATCAAACTCTCCTTCAACAGTTTAGGGCAAAGCAGGGGTTTGATATCACCTGATGTCTCCTCCTGAGAAAGGAGAGCCACAGACATTTAGCAAAGAATTTCCTTCTTTCCTTCTCCACCCGTTCTTCCACTATGCAGTAGTGAGGATTTCTCTTTCCATATTGTTTCCTTTCTCAACAATACATACAACCAACTACAGACTGCTCTTTCTCATTATTTTTTGTATTCCTTTTCCATACGTTTGCCTTATTAGAGACCAAGTACAGGCAAACAGTCTTAGAAACCATCTCTAAATTAATGAAGAACAAGGGAATTTGAGGCAGCCAGTATGGGTTTACCAAAGACAACTCCGTTCTGACCAACTCTTTTGCTATCTTAGCTGAGTGACTGGTACTGCAGACAAGAAGAGGGAAATGGATATGGTAGACCTTGACTTTAACAAGGCCTTTGACACACTCTTGCAGTTTTTCACCAAATTGGAGGAAGTTGGTGGACAATACCAAATTGGAGGAAGTTGGTGAACAACACCAAATTGAGAGGAACTGTCAATACGCTCAGGGCTGCTCTTCAGATGAACTGGAACAAGGTGGAGAAATAGAGTGACAGACACTTCATGAAGTTCAGTAAAAGGAAATGTAAAGCCCTTCATCTAGGATGAAATATCCCCATACAACAGTACAAGTTGGGGACTGACTCTACGGGAAGCAGTTCTGCAGAAAAGGACCTGGGGATGTGGCTTGAACAGAAGTTGAAAGTGAATCAGCACTGTGCCATTATAGCAGAGGCAGTCAAGCACATCCTGGGTTGTATTAGGAAGAGTGTAGCCAACAAGTTCAGGGAAGTGATCCTTCCCCTCTATTCAGCATTTGTGAGAACATACCTGTAGCACTGTGTCAAATTTGGGGCTCTCCAGTAAAAGAAAGAGTATACAGGAAAGAGTAAAAAAAAGATGGCCACCAAGACGGTCAAGAACTTTAGCACTGAATGTATGGGAAGACACTGAGGGAATTGGATCAATTCAGCCTTGAGAATAATAAGCTCAGGGTAGACTTTATTGCTACCCATAAATACCTGACCAGAGAATACAGTGAAGATGGAGTCAGAGACTCTTGCCAGAGGTGCATAGCAACAGGCCAAGAAGCAAGGAACATAATTTGTTACAGGGAAAAGATTTTTCTTGTAGCCCAAGTGTGTTCAAATACTCTAGGAAGTTGCCCAGAGAGACTGTGAAATCTCCACCTTCAGAGGTGCTCAGGACTTGATCAAGCATGGCACTGAGTAACCTGATCTGCTTAAACCTGCTTTCGGTAAGAGACTGGATTAAGTGTCCACCAAACATCCTTTCCAAACTAAATTATTCTATGGTACTGTATTTAGTTCGTCTGTTCCTATCAGGAAACCGTTCAGTAAAGATGATGGAGATTATATGCTTTGAAATCTGCAGAATGTAAAAGAAAACCATGCAAGAACAGATTTGTAGTGTTTTCCTGGCCACACTACTTAGAAATGAAATAAACCACACAAAACTGTAGAAGCATTATTTTCATGTTTCAGCACTTTTGGTACAAATAAAGGCTAGGTTTAAGATCAAAATCTGCAAAAAAAAAAAAAAAAAAGAAATTCCAGCCAAACCAAATACATGACTGCATTCCTACAAAACTTTAAAATTCAAAATCCCATTGAATAATCAGGTAAATGCTTAAGATCTACTTTTTTTTTTAGATGGATCTTGCTAAATTAACTCACCTATTCTTCCATAAAGATGCAACTCATTTCCATATAGACAATTATGGTTTGAGTTTATTTGGATGCTATTGGCTTGGATTTTTTTGAAGAGAGTGTTTTCAAGAAAAATGTGAGTGTGCAAGTGTGTGGAAGTGTTAGAAGCCAGACGTGCTTTTATTGCAGTCATAGATCTTTAGAAACACATTTTCATAAGCAAGTGTTGCAAGAAGGCTATTGGGTTTAACAAATACACATCAGAACGGAGAATGCATTCCAGGAATTAACACGCTGTAGTACAGAAGGAAAGAAGAGAACTAACTGCTTCAGTGATACCCACACCAGCAGGCTATAATGACAATAGCAGTATCAGCAGCAAAAAATGCATTATTTTCCCCTCCATTGTTTATAGATGAGATCGAGCATATGGATAGGTAATTAAGGTTATTTCATTAGATCAGACTCGAGCTCTCCAAACAATCATAAAAAGGGTTTTCCATGCATAATGGTTTATACAGGCTTCTTGAAACACCCACTAATACATTAAAAAGCATAGATTAATCTTGAAAGAAAAGTCTTACACCTGCAGATTTTGCAGAGCCTTTTTTCTTTATGAGCAGAATGACTTTCATAATTGAATGTACAGCTGCATTTTTTAATATATATTCCTGTTCTGCCTTATTCTCTTCTGTTCTTCTAACCTCAATTTCTGGACAATCTATTTACCACCTTATAGCTCTTGATCTAATTGGGGTGATTCCATTCCAGTTGAGGTGCTCCAAGAAGCCAATTTCCTTTTAGTTCATACATGCAAAACAACCTGTTCAATTTTCCCTTTACTACGCAGCTTCCAGATCACATCCCCTTTCCAAACCAGACCCTTTTAAACCTTCCTCCTAACTTTCAGTTAGTATCCCAAGGTTCCCAGTTCAACCAGTTCCAACCTTCCTCCTCTTGGTTTACAGTCATTATCTTTCTGAAAAATAACTCTTCTTCTCCCCATTTCTTTTTAGCTTTTCAGCTCTAATTTATTTTCTTAGCTATCTCAGCAGATTCTGAAGCCTAGACAGTTCCAAGCCTAAGGTGGCAGATGAATAAAAAAGGTTTTCTTTATTTCTGTTTGTAAAGACCACTTTGACTCTCACGTAGGTGCCTAACTTTTATTACATTAAATTTCTAAACCTTAAATTTCTAAACACTAGAAACCTAACTGTATCTCACTAGAGATAATCATGTTCCAAAATCAAAATTCCACACTGGCTGAAACAGGACATCCTCCCATGAAATTATGACTGCAGAGCATGCAGTAAGCTTGCTTTCTAAAAGGATTTCTTTCAGGTTATAAGAAGTTTTTCAACAGCTTATATCTTGCTACTGAAGTCTGGAGAGGAAGGAACATTAATTATCAAAAAATATGAGAAATCATTTGTGAAATTATTTGTTTTCATTAAAATCCACATACTCAATGTCATTCAGGAAAAGTTACACGTTTTATGTCTTGTACGTCTTATGTTCCAGGTACATCATGACAGAATTTCCAAAGGAGATAATATACATGCAATATGGTAAGTGCAATAGTTATAAAGAAAAGTCAGAAATGTATATTTTATTTAAAGTACCCATATTTCTAAAATGTGGTTATTCTGCGATCATACAAAATGAATTAATTGTATGGATTAACCACAAAGACTGAATTAACAAGGAGACAGCATTAATATTGCAAGATACTGACATAGTAGAAAATATAGTTGAGGGAAAGACTAAAGGCACAAGAAGTTATTTTTGTTTTAACTAAAGTTGATTGCTAAAATGTAGGGAAAATTATATACACATATAAAACATTCCCTAAAATTCTGACAAATTATAGAGGAGTACTGAGTTATTAGATCAATCTTTATATCAATTTGTCCTTAGGATCCAGTGTTACTTCTTATTCTGAGAGCTTGTCACTCAGCTCACTGCTGGAACTAGGTGAATCGTGTGATAAAACAAAAGTTTGAAATTATGTATAGGCTTCTGTTTAAATTTGGGGTTGTACTTTCATTAGGAATCCTACCTAAGATTTGTACTTTGAAAGGCCATGTTGTAGCTGATGTTTTTAAACATGTCCATTCTCCAGGACTATCTAGATTTCTGTTCCAAAGAAACAGGCATTTTTAGCCATTGAAGCCCAATTTAAAATGGTAGTTTATACAAAAGTTATTTCACTCTCAGATGTCTGACTATATAAAGATACCAAAAACATGAATTCTTCTATATTTGAAGGAAGAAATTAAATGTTTTTTTTCTAAAGTTAACATCACTGCAAAATGAATGCTGGTTCTACTAGTTTCACTATTGATTGCAGCTTCAGTCCACAGCATATAAATAAGGAGTAGAGCCAAACTTTTATATTGCCTCAGAAAAGGTCACAGTCTTATTGTTCATGGCATGTTTTCCAAAAGCTCTTCAAACGTATGCTGCACATAATGTGTTTAACCAGCATCTTTCAGTATCTAAATATACTCGTGACTGTTTGCCTGAAACTCACTGATGTTTCCCGTGCTTCAACTTCGGTGTCTCAAGTCCTATTAAGTTAATTATTCATCCCTACTCCCACATACCTTCCTCTTCCTTGTTTTATAGCATTGTATACTACACAGACCCTGGCATTCCTGGTGAAAGAGCCCTGAGCCTGGCTGCTTCTACATCTTAACTATGAAGGACTGTTTCCCCATATAGCAACATGTAGGGCAATAAGGCATCACTTCAGTGGCATTGTTTACTCACAGTTAATTTAGGATATGATTGTTGGGGATTAGCTGCTTAGATTACATAGGGATAATAAATGATGATTAAGAACTAACCATTTATTACGAAGTATGCTGTCAGTCCAGCAAATTTTCATCTTAAACTCTAAAGCTGGCATGATTTATCAGTTTTGTAAGCACTCTTATCGTGGTCACCTTTAATTCATCAAAAAATATACAGATATCCCTATAAATAGTCAGTCGCAGCAATTGCGTAGGATGCCACTGCAAGGCTGTAAAAATTTAAGGAGAAACAGAGAATTCACTTCAGTCTCAGTATCGAGGTGGTGATCACCTCATGCAAAAATAGACAGACTTCTGCAGCATGACTGGAGGAGGACACGCCTGAGAATGGACCACAGTCTTCTAGGCACACAATTCCCAGTCAAGGTAGGGTCTAAATTTTCTGCCTCAGGCTGGAGTTAATAGCTTTCCCACACTTCTGCCTTCAGAAATAGAGGCCTGAATATCAACTACCCCAAACCCAAGAAGCCTCAAAGCTCTGGAATCTCTAGCATCTCCAATAACTAAGTGAACAGGAAGGAAATGAAATAAAAATCTATCAATCGCTTTCTTAGGTCTGAAATTCAAATGAGCAATCCCTCTCCATGAAACTATTTTCACTTGAATACCTGGCATTTTCAATTAAACATTGCTTCATGACAAATTCAAACAGTTTTAATAACAACATTTCTTCCTTTACTGCTTCTGTCAAAATAAAATCAACAATATAAAGTAAAATCAGTAGCAATTCCATTTAGCTTGATAGATTTTCATCAGATTAATAAACATAGACAAGAAAGTGAAGCTTGTCTATTAATTTCCCTTCTGCAAAGTCTAAGGTACATACAACTTGCCTAACCTTAAACATTTATGACCAATTTAATTGATTTCCTCAGATAATCTGCAGTGACTTTGGAGTGGCAGGAAATGGACTTTGTGGCAACATTACTTTCCATCATTATTCAGTTATACTTTTACTCTAATAAATAAATAAATCACCTACTCTAAAACAATTACTAATTTTAACATGAGGTTTCACACTTTCTTATGCAGTAGAGGAATGAACGAGTGGTTCTAATGTCTTCCTTGTTACTCTGGAAAATCATAACAGAGCAGGGCAGCTCATCAGTAACAAAACTGAAATTACCTAATCTTTCAGAACATTGTTCATACACTCAGTGATACCCATGTTATCAACTTGGAGCATTTAATACTGGACGCATCTACATGATACATTTTGCACAGTGGCAAAATTGGCTGAAGGAGTTTGTACTTTTTCTTCATGGATTAGTTTCACACATAGTTTACCAGTTGTGCTAACACATCCGTGTGTATGGTTGATTATGTGAACTAGATCACTAAAGTGATTTATGTACAAAGAAAAGACAAATTATTTTACATCAATTTCTACTTTTCAATTACTCCAGTAATTGGGGTTATTAGATGGTTTCACAAACAGTTATCACTGTACAACTACATGATAAGAAAGACAAAATGCAATTCAGAGGCAGGATAGGATCTGAAATATTTTAAGTTTTCTGTTAAAAAAAAACGATGTAATGATACTCTTCAACACAGTTTAGGCGACTGGGAAGAAAACTGTTATGCAATTATGGAAAAAGAACAGGTAATAAGAGCACCAAAAATACTTGCCTGAAAAAGAGGCAATACCAGTAAGAATCAAATGCTTACTTTAGGAATATTTATGACCTCCCAAAGTCTGGTATAAAACAAAAATAAATAGTACAAGCGAGAAGTGCAAGAACTTCCACAGAAATTCTCTGAATATTTTACCATTCCAGCTACATGTGGTATTTTTGTTATTGCCTTTGAAAGAATGAAATGTTGAACTTCATAATTTGTGTAGTTTTGGATATCAGCTGATTAGAAGCTTTTGTTCAATTCAAATATTCTGATTTTGTGAAACCACTAAATTTGATTAATCTCTTATCATTAAAAAAAATCAACAAAACCCAAAAAAACTGCAACTCACAAATAGAAAAAAATTGACATTTATTTGAAGTCACACTTGAGAAATATTGAAGCTAAAAGAAAAATCTCATAGTCTTCTTTAAATTTCCTTTAAAATACATAAGTAAAGTAAGTTTTGGCTTTGTGTCTCTTTTAGACTTTTTAAGACATCATGACATTTCAGTTTTTCTGGAGATAGAAATGTCTACTCTAACCAAACTTAATTCTGAAGGAAACTAAATATATGATTTTATGCTATTTTGACAGGATTGTATTTTTTAGTTCTTTGTATCAGTTACTATGAGTAAAAATTAAAAAATAATATCTTAGATAGAGTATGCGCAAATTCTTACTGTTTCAAATTAATTCCAATAAATTTGCAGGGCAATACAGATATGCATGAGACCTTGATCATCCAAAATCAGTGAGAACACCTATGAACCTCTTTAGTTTCTCCCATTTCAAAACTAGTAAAGTATTTTGTTTCATCTCCACAGCAGTGTTAAACAAATATTAATGAAAAACTTCTGTCACAAGAGAAAAAGCTGGCTTTGGCCTGGCTTATTCAAGGTAATCAGATACTGAAATTAATCAAGCTGATAGTAGAAGTATCCTGGTTTATCATCTCAAGGAATCATATTGACACATTTTCTTCTCTTTTTATGTCTGAAAAAAGTGAAAACCTGTTCAGAAAAAAAGGATTCTCTCCAAACACAGTGATTAATACGACTAATATACTTTTTGTTATTGTTTTACTGTTCTCATCTTTTCTAACTATAGCATATTATATTTGCTAAAGAAAGTAGGAATGTCAAAAGGCTGTTCTCCTAATCAGCTGCTGAAGTAATGAAGGCAAAACTTGTTGCCACTGAAAAAGGGAAGATATTAGGAGCCAGGTGAAATCTTGATTTTTCCAGTTGCTGCTTTCCGTACGGTTTTCATTCCGTCATTTCCAAATGAACTGCTAGTCTGGAAAATATGATGATTCATTTCACTACCCTAGATTACATACTTACTCCATAGATTCTGGACAATGTGAAGGTTTTTAATAACTTTCTTCATTAGTGACTGTTTCCTTTTCCTAGATAAGGAGTTATCTAGAAAGATTCTTCATATCAGCACCAGATGACATGTCAGAGTCTCACAAGAATTTGTTGGAGAACATCTCTGTCTCCGAGGTTGCAGACATTTAATCATTTCTTCACTATTCTGGGCAGCTGCACACTGACCTCATAGCCATCACCTGCTTCTGGGCTGTCAGCCACAGTACTTTGTAATATAAAGGCTACTTTGCATGCTGCTTTACCAAGAAGCAATGCCGCTAACTGTGACAACAATCCTAATTAGTTGTTGAAATACCATTGTGAAGATCTGTCACCAGCGATTACTCATCTCTTTAATGGTTCCTTCAAACAGAAGCTCTGTTTCAGCTATTTAGAAAATGGCCAATATCATTATCATTCCCTCAGGGGCTTATCTAAGCACTCTGAAGGATTACTGTCCAATTTGACTTTTAAGCAAGGTTGCAAAAGTCATGAAATAGACACTTTTCACGGGGAAAATAAAACATCTTCACAGCAAGAGTTTCAGCCGCAGGAGGTTGGGAGCAGTTACATACCTCTAGGCAAACTATAATACAGCAATTAGAAGGAAAGTATCCTCTAAAGGATAGAGAAGGAACAAGATTTCAAGAGAATGAGACCAGTAGGGGATAAGAAATAAGAAAAAGATTAGATTCAGCACTAGAAACAACACATTTGATTTCCAAAACTTCCTGTTAGTATCGCAAGCTAAAATTATACCACAAGGCAGAAACAGCCTGACTCAGTGTAGGCCAGGAGGGTAACTGTCTGCTGTAACAGACAAACCATAGACAGCTGTTTGAGTTTTAAATAGCTGCTAACAACGGCAACATTAACAATTTAGTTACAATCAGAATAGTTACGATTTGACTACAACATATTGTTGTTTCTAATATATCTATACATTCGTATTCCTCATTAGCATCCTGGAGAGTTATACAGAAAAAAGGAAAAATTGATTCCTAGATTTACATAATTCTATGCGTCCTCAAAATGTACTTCCCTATGAACTATGTGTAGCACTTCTGTTGCTCTGAGCAGAATTCAGGCCTTGTGATTCTTGTAAATATAAAAACAACCCAAAAAACAAAAACCCAAGACAAATTTCTTCATAGTCTGCAAATATTATGTGTTTGAAATAGAAACAAAATACCTGCTCTTGTTCTCTTCAGCTATCGAAGACATGTTTCCATGACCATTATTATATTCCCAGTTCTACTTATTTTGGCAGAGTTCTTACTCTGAGTCCTGTCTTCCACTCCTCCTGATTCTTCTTTGTAATTTCCAAATCCTTGCAGTCTCTTTCCAATTCCTACTTTGACCTGTGTGATCTCTCACCTGGTTTTCACCTTGTCCATCTCTCTCATTCTCTCTCTTAGTCCACACTACCTGTCTGAAATAGCTTTCCTGACCTCTCCCAGTCAGCTTTCCTCTCCTTCCCATTTCCATGGTGGTTTTCAGTCCTCTTCTCTAACTTGTCTTTGTCTCTTGCACACACAACTTCCAGCTTCCCTGTCTTGAAGACTTGTTCTTCTGGTCTCCATCCTCAAATATTGTTCCTCATGTTGCCGCTTTAGCCACCCTTCAGTTCTTACTCCTTCTAAGATCTCAACTGGAGCTTTCTAACCATCACAGCACACAGTTATCAGCAAAGAGATTGTAGAAGATGCAAGGTTTCTTATGTGACTTAAGCCTGGCCTGTAGCACACAGGGGTTGGAGTTGCAGGGCAAATCATTCCTACCTTGCTACCAGGATTTGTTCCTGCAGCAGTGAATATGCAATGCTACCCGAGCTCTGCAGTCCAATAAACCTTTATGCAACAACACACAAACTGAGAGTTTGACCAGATCTGGAAAATCATAGCCCTGACAAAGATTGTCCCCTTAAGGATTTCAGGCTCTTCCCCAAAGCAGGAAAGTTGCACAGCTTTGCAAACAATAAGTCACCTGTGTTTAAATTAGAAAAACACTAAATAATGTATTTTCCCGATAGCCCCATTTTTTAGAAGGAGCTGCACTGTTCTGGTTGAAAAGTTTTACCTGAATTTTCTGCAACTGTTAAGGAATATTTTAACATATCCTAAAGGACTATCTGAGTAACAATTAGAAAACCTAGAAAGGGGCTGCCTCCTATTCCCATGTCATTGCTGAACTTCTTTTCTGAAAGCTGACAGATAGGACTATGTCATTGTAATAGGAACCTAAATCATTATTACAGCTGATCATGAAATAAACAGATAAACCAACCCGGTAAAATAAACTTGCAAGTTAATTCTAGCTGCTTTCCTATACCCATTTAAAGAGCTAGGAGATTTAAAGATGATCTACTCAGCCATCAATACCTGATACTAGAAAAGAGCTCTCCAGTTCCAGGCACGCAGGAAGGAAAATAGATATTGACATAGCAGAAGGTACCAGCTGAGGATCTGCTGAGGACTGTTATCACATAAGCCTACCGTCAAGAGAGATTGAAGTGTTCTTTTCCAGCTGTCTGGTATGTCACTGCTATGAATCCTGGCAAATTTATTATGTCTGGTAGTAGTTCACATTATGTGAAAACATCCATTCCTGCAACAGTATCATTACATGACAAGGATAGAAATATTCTTGGAGCAACACTCCAGTATTATTGGTTTGAAGACAGTGATTTGTTCACTTGGTGTTTTTTTTACAGCAACAGTATGCCTTAATAATATTGTTAAGACAGATTCGGGGTTCTCCAACACAATGACCTAGCAGCACAATGCCTTCTACAGAATATTCACCAAATTCCAAAGGATAGGAGGTCCTAGGGGTTGCTAAGACCAAGTTTGATGAGAACAGTGCTCTAACCCAAATAATACAACATCATTTCAGGTCAATCAAATGCAAAGAAAAACATGAACAAAAGAACAAAAACCCCTGTTTCACAAGACTCGAGCCATAGAGCTTGACCTGAAATGAAATAATGCCACTTTATTCTGCATTATTTAAACTGTAAACACAAAAAACTTCCCTTACTATTTAAAAGGAAAATAAACTCCATCATATTTCAGAATTCCTACTACTTGTAACATTTTTTTTTTTGCATTGGTGTCACATTTGACCTGTGTTTGTTTGTGATTCTCATGCTTCCAATTCTATGCCTTTCTACAGTGTTTTCTCCTTCTCCATTAATTACACACAATTCATGTAGCTCTCTTCTGTGGAACATTATGCAGTATTAATTTAGTCATTACAGAACACTCCTCTTTTTAAGGAAATAGTCCAATATAAATTATTTATTTTTCTGTGGATAATTTCTTGTGAAATGCTCTCAAAGGGATATCGAAGGGAAATAAAACTTGATTTTTAAAAGGAAGCTGTGAAGGATAAGGTAGAATAAAGCAGAAAGAAACATCTACTCTTACCCAGAGATCTCAATCAGTAAGTAAACCAGAAGAGATTTCTGTAGGGTTTAAACAACATACAGGAGATTTTGATCAGATTGGCGTGGAGTGGAGTATCTAAGGATCACATTAGAAACTTAAAACTATATGAGAACAGGCAGGTAGCAGGTTCTTTTTTAATACCTGCTTGTCTCTCATTTCAAGATACCCAAATCACACAATTTGTAAATCCCGTTGTCAGAGCATGAAAATGTTGAGACTTCCGAAGCAGAAGTCACTTAGCCATCTGGCAGGCAGCAACGAAAGCTGCAGAATAAAGCTTCTCCATTTCATTTCAGTAACGTGTTAAATAAAACAAGCGACCAGGGACACCTTGGCATATAAAGCAAGGACTATATACATATAAAAGTCATATAATTTAGCAAGCATATGAGGAACAGCTCACCCAATGACAGCTACAACAAAAGAATAATCCCGTAATGGCTCTTTGACAGTTTATTTTCAGTGCATATGCTTAGGCAGTACATACTGTTTATTTTCTAAGCAGCTTAGCAGATGGGAGGTAAGTAGGATGATTATTATAATTTAATATAAAATACATTTAAATAAAGTTGGGGGTCTGACTTAAGCCCTTAAAAGTCAAAATATATGAGTTAAGTCTCCAGCAACATCCTTAGCTCAGCTCCTATTCTTATTTTTCAAATGTGAACAGTCTCTTATCACAGGCTGCCACACCACTGGACAATGTAGAATTGGTATGAGGGAAGAATTAGTTCCAGCAGCTCCTGAAGAACAAGATTCCACATCATCACAGGCAATTTGATACAACTTCTAACAGGTTGTTTTCCACATATTTTTTCGCAGTTGAAATAGAGGTTTATACTTCTCTTTGTTTTTCTAATATCTATTTCACACCTACCTGATTCAAATTACTAAAATGTCTCAGTGGATTGGTATCTCAAGAAAATACTATTCTCTCTAATTTAGACAGGTGAGGAACAGAGGGATTATGTAGTTTGCTCAAGTTTACCCTAAAAAGTCAGTGCCACAATACAGCATTTTACCAGTCTCCTGAATTCCAGGTAAACCCTTACAATCACTCTAAGCTTTTTGATGTTATCAAAAAAACATTGTTTCAGGGAATATATATATATGGTAACATGCCTCTAGAGAGTTTAAGGGAAAGGTGAAAAGAAAATTCTGAAGATGAAATTGTATTCCAATTTATTATTCCATTTCCATTAAATTATAAGCTAACAAGGCACGAAACCATCAAGGCAAGTGCAGCATTGTATTGCAGTTACAGAAGCTGGAAGGTGGTCCTTAGTGGCTTTGACGAATTATGATACTCAATTGAGTATCTGCCACTGCAAATATTAATTTAGGGATGAAATGTCTCACTCAGACATTCAAGGCTTACACCTGCAGACTGCTGCTTACTACCCACTGCCACAATAGGAAAAAAGGAGGAAAACCGCAATTAATGCAGCTTGTTAATATTTTTTGATAGATTTTAACTGTTTCATTGATTAAGGGCCAGGATGCCTATAGGTACAGATCTCAGAGATAGAAGGATGGAAGAAGGCTTGAAAGCAGGATACAGAACACAGAGATGGGGGAAGACTGGATTTTGTCAGATATGTGGATAGCATGTAGAATAAATGAGTATTTCCAAGAACCTGAAGTACAAAAAACGATGCTTACAAAAAATCAATATCACATCCTCTACCGGTCCATAGGATGAACATTCATGGAACATTCATTTAGATAAGTTAATGGGACATTTGATAAATACGTGGAAGAATAATCCATCTTAAACAAAAGAAACTATCTCAGACGCAGGAAGCATTGGAGCTGCATGTTCTTAGCACTGAGAATGTACACCAATAAAATCTGTGTGCTGGCTTTGCTCTTACCCTGTGGGCTTCCTTCCAAATCTGCTGCTATGCAGGATATTGGTCTTCATATGCATTTGATTTCTAATACACTGATTTTCACAATAACTAGAGGTATCGGAACAAAATTTGAAAAAATATTAAGAGAAATAATTATTTCTTCCAGAGACCCTAAGTTTAAGAAGCCTACATGATTTGGAGGGGAGATTTTTTTTGTTTGTGGTTAGGTTTTTTTAAGAGTATACAAATTTTTTTAATTACCTTTTTTTTTTTTTTTTTAGGAGTCTCTATTTCTGTCTCCCTGCAACTTTTTTGTGGTATTACCTTGATTTATAAATATCTGGTATGTTATAAGCTCAAGATTCAGGTTACCATGTCACATCATGTATATGACATCAGTATATGAGACTGGGCTATGAATTCTTAATAGGAGTCACGAAACATTATTCAGCATGAATAAATTCTCTGTAAAGAAGATTAGAAATTGCAGAACCAGAAGTACCTCACAGGTACCTTACTGTTCTTGTAAGATCCACTGAAATCTATAGACCTACTACAGAGTCTGTTGCTCAAACGATAGAATGGATAGCATCAAAATAACTCCTTAAGCCCAACTAAGCTTCTTTGCACTCTGAACAATATGTTTGATCTGGTAAACTTAAAGTAAAAACAAATTACATACAGTTCTTCCCCTTCCAGCATTACATTAGAAATTCCTTTAAAGGCTTGTAAGTTCAATTCCAGCAGCTAAACTATGTAAAACCCAAATTACTTTTCCCTGTAACAGCATTGTTGTTTTAAGTGCAGACAGTTTTCTGTTTATTTATTTATTTTTATTTGTTTTCTCAAGTTCTAGGACTGTATGAACTTACTGTTGCAAGCAGCCATGGTAGCAATCTACCTGATGGAGTTCTGCCCTCTCTGCTGGAGGCAATTCAATTTGTAAATAACAAGTATTTATTTACATTCATATCCCTGAACTCAAAGTAAGTTTCAACAGTTTGCTTTCTCCAACAGGTAACAGGAGGAACTCTTTTGTGAAGAGATAAGAAGTTTCTGCAGGGAGACTCCCATCAGACCTCACTGCTGCATAGCTTAGAAACCTGAGATTTTTGTAGAGATTCTTAATATTTAGCTGAATTTCACCTTTTAAAATTAATGATTACATTTCAATATTTTTACAATTGCCTCATTCACAAGACACATTTGCTTCCACCATACCATCAGAATGATTAACTGTCATCATCACAGTAAAATACAAATGCTCAGTGTAGTACTTTCACAGATGAATTTACTTCCAGAAGCATGTCTTTCCATCAGGTACATAGCTTGAGATACATGTAAATTCTAAAGGAGGAATATTGGATACCATAACAAAACCAACAGAGAGCATAATCATAGAATCATAGAATGGTTTGGGTGAGAAGGGACCTTCAAGATCAATCTAGTTCCAATCCCTCTGCCATGGGCAGGGACATCTTCCACTAGATCAGGTTGCTTAGAGCCTCATCCAACCTGGCCTTGAATAACCTCCTCTTGTTTTATGCTGGTAGGTGGAGGCTTTTTCTCTGGTAATGTGTAATACTAACCAAAGAGTATAACTAACAGCAGTTACCAACTGTTAACCAAGAGAAGTTACCAACTTGCACACATGCTATATTGAAACAGTCACCAGGACTCATGCCGAGACATCGTCAAGTAAAAGAAAGGCGGGGGGGGAGCCATAACGACATAGTCACTGATTTGGTTTATTGATGAAGCATCTGTTACTGAAGGAGTCATCTTCAGGTCATTAGGAAACCAGTGAGATATTTTTAACCTAATGAGACAGGAACTTTGTTATATCTTGTTTCTGAAAATACAACACTCCAATCCTTATTACTAAATGTTAGAACAGAATGTGTACCCAGGCTAATAAACCTTTCAATTCTGATTTATTTACTACTTCAGGTTCAGCAACAAAACATTCACGTATCCCTGAATCATATCCAGTAAGTAACTCAAAATATAATATATACCTAGTGGATGCACAACTACCTGTTTCTGTCTAACACCTTGCTAATTGACAGGTCAATGCACTGGTTTGTCTTTGTGATAAATTCAATTTTACAATATCTGTATCATCTTACTGTTATCCTAACAAAGGTTAAAAAGCTCATCTTGAAGAAGATCAGTTAATGAATTGATGAGAACACAAAACAATTAGCAGGACAGAGCTATAGGTACCAATAAAAAGAAACAATATGCCAATTCAACTTGGCTGATGTTTTGACACATTTGTTTTTCCTTTCCTTTTCTTTTTTTTGTTAAATAAAAACCCCAACAGCAGATCAACGTCATATTCCTTTCATTAATCAAAACCTTACAAAGTTTCTGCCATTTTCCTGTGTCTCCTAGATCAAATTTTCCAGAAGCTCACTAAAGTCTGAAGACATATTCAGTAGCCAGACCTTGGAACGGAACACATTTTTACTGAGCATAATAGGACGTATCTGTCTCTTCTGCACTCTGACAGCAGAATGGTATAGCTTTAATGCTGCTTTTGCACAGAAGAGAATAAGAAAGAGAAGATCGGTGAAACATGCTGAAATTAAGGTTCATATTAGCAGATCTAACATATACTGCCTCCTAAAAGTATATGAATATTGCTATGAACACCAGAAGATATTCAACGCTATGTGGAAAGAGATTATATAATTAATTGACTAACTACTTCCTGATGGACTATTTGGCGTACACTTTCTGGTAGCACTCAAATTAGGTTAACAGCAAGCTCCTGCAGGGAACACATGACAGTAACAGCACATACAGATATGACATGGCCTCTTCAGAATAAAGTTTAATTTATTTTGTTAGAAGTCCAGAGAACTCAGGAAATTAGCTTAAAACAACAGAAAGACATCCATTTGGCTTCCTCAAATAGACACGGTGTGGATTTAGGGAAAGCATTTCCTGTCAGAGTTCAGTACTCTATGACCAGGTCCTTTAAGATATTCCACATGAAGAGGATCATACTCATACAGCACAAGTACATGTGCATATGAATTTACTGTTATCTATAGGCAGAAGAAATGCTATCCACACTCCCTTTTGAAGGTGAGACGGACAATAAATCAACATATGCTACAATTTTGCTAAGTATTTGTTCTAAATGTGCCATATGAACTTCCAACTATTTGGAGTGATAGACATACATGTAGACACATAGGAAACTAGATGGCCTAAAGTTCTAAGTAAAATTGAAAACAGCTACAGCACTCTGCAGGTACCCAGGATTTCACATTTTAGACTTCTCTCCCATCTTCTGGTGACTTCCCCAAGGTAAAGTTCCATCTATCTCTCTCAGGTGGAAGTACTCTGAAGTCAAGATAGTACTTAAGAAGATACTTAGCTTAAGAGTTTATTAATTATTATTGTGATCAAGAACAGTCTTTTACACATGACCATGTGCTTTTTTGGTCTGATGTCATAAGCTGAAACTTTGGCACGAGGCAGACACCCATTCTCCAATGCACTTCATAGCCTTGGTTCCAGCCTGCACCCTGTCTCTGCCCTCCCTTCACAAGAAGAGGTGTCTATGCTGTGTGCCTCACCCTCACCCATCCAGGTCTCCCCTCAGAGAAATCCTGGGTGAATAAGGCAAAAGCACGCTTTTATACCCAAAGCACAAGTATGCTAAAGACTATACCTCTGCCCTATAGGTCTGTACACAGCTGGAATGCTCACCCCAGAGCAGGGATTGCAAGAGAGCAGAAGGGTATACCCTTTATCTCAAGGCTGAACCTATAGCACAGAGGAGAGATACGCTTTAGGCGCAGATCATTCAATTACAAAATGTAAAGTCAAGCTATTTCGAAACCGAAGAACTCAAACAGTCATAACTCAGGTTGGCAAACACAGCTTAAAACCTTGACACGTAAGACAAATTAAATTTGTAATAGGTCAAGTATACACTCAGGGTGAAATGATTAGTCTCAGATAACTTAATGCAGAGAGGCTCGCTAACACTCAACCAGCACATATTTCTCCTACCTTTTCCGTGTCTCCTCCTTGCAGGATCATGGACATATCCAACATAGACCAAAACCAACTCTATATATATTTCCCAGAATCAAAGAGTAACAGAGCGCACTATACAGTCCATCAAGCTGGCTGAACATCTGCCAACTAAGATCTCCAGTGACACCCAGCCCTGTTAGCTCAGGAACGCATTTGAGCGCTGAACTCTGCCTGCTCATTAAGCTAGATGAGCCAATAAGGTGGTACAGCTATGCCTCATCTAGACATCAGTATTGAAAACAAATGGTGCTCTTCTCTGTTGATAAAGCAACTGGGATTTCTTGCTCAGATGTCTCTAGAACATGTTTCAATGGTTGGTTTGTCTCTGAAATCAGAATCTTTTAGGTTGGACTAATACAAGTCTCTTGTATAAATTTAGTCAAGGTAGAAGTTCAGCAAATCTTCGAAGTTGATAAATTCAGATTGAAAAATGTACTCTGAAAAAAAAACTGTCTGAATGATGCCCTAAGCCTCCATCTTGATTTTAAGAATGGAAATGGAATAGTGGCCATGCCCCTCTAGCCCCGCTACCCTTTCTCGTTGCACTTGATGCATTGAAAACACACGTAATCCACCATGACAGCACTGTAATCTGTACCACTCTCTTTTTGGCACATGTTCCTTACTTTCCTATCACAGAAGTATATCAGTGTTGGGGCTTCATTTGCTAGATAGCATCTAGTCAGAGCCTTCCTCAAGCACAGCATGGATCTAATACTGTCCTAGGAAGGAATTGGAATGGGCAGATTCATGCACAAAAGGGAAGTCTACAGGGGGTGGAAGCAAGACCAGGCAGTCTGGGAAGAATACAGAAAAATTGTCCAAGCAGCCAGGGATCAGGTAAGAAAGGCTAAAGCCCTGAGAGAATTAAACCTGGCCAGGACATCAAGGGCAACAAGAAAAATTGTATAGGTATGTCAGTGATAAAAGGAGGACTAGGGGAATTGTAGGCCTTCTCCAGAAGGAAACAGGAGACCTGGTTACTCGGGATATGGAGAATGTTGAGGTACCCAATGATTTTTTTTGCCTCAGTCTTCACTGGCAAGAGCTCTAGCCACACTGCCCAAGTCACAGAAGGCGAAGACAGGGACTGGGAGAATGAAGAACCACCCACTATAGAAGATCAGGTTTGAGACCATCTAAAGAACCTGAAGGTCTACAAGTCCACAGGATCTGATGATATGCATCTGCAGGTCCTGAGGCAACTGGCAGACGAAGTTGTTAAACCATTATCCGTGATATTTGAGAAGTTGTGGCAGTCCAGTGAAGTTCCCATTGATTGGAAAATGCGGAAATATAACCCCCATTTTGAAAAGGAAAAAAAGAAAGACCCAGGGAACTACAGGCCAGTCAGTTTCACCTCCTGTGCCTGGCAAGATCATGGAGCAGATACTCCTGGAAGCTAAGCTAATGCACATGGAGAAAAAGGAGGTGATTGTGGCAGCCAACATGACTTCACTAAGGGCAATTGTGCCTGAAAAATTTGAAGGCCTTCTACAATGGGGTTACAGCATTGGTGGATAAGAGAAGAGCAACTGACATCATCTACGTGGATTAGTGCAAAGCACTTGACACTGTCCCGCACAACATCCTTGTCTCTAATTTGGAGAGACATGGATTTGATCAATGGATCACTTGGTAGATAAGGAATTTGTTGGATGTTCACACTCAAACAGTTGTGGTCAACGGCTCAATGTCCAAGTGGAGGCCAGTGACGAGTGGTGTTCCTCAGGGGTCGGTACTGGGGCTGGTGCTGTTTAACATCTTTGTCAGCGACATGGACAGTGGGATTGAGTGTACCCTCAGCAAATTTTTCTGACCACACCAAGCTGTGTGGTGTATTGGACATGCTGGAGGGAAGGGATGCCATCCAGAGGGACTTCGACGAGCTGGAGACTTGGGCCCATGCAAATCTCATGAAGTTCAACAAGGCCAAATGCAAGGTCCTGCACATGGGTCAGGACAATCTGAAGCACAAATACAGGCTGGGAGGAGAATAATCCATTCTCCATGAGAGCAGCCCTGAGGAAAAGAACTTGGGAGTGCTGGTGGATGAGAAGCTTAACATGAGCCGGCAATGTGCGCTGGCAGCCCAGAAAGCCAACCGTGTCCTGGGCTGCAACAAAGAAGCGTGCCCAGCAGGTTGAGGGAGATGATTCTGTCCCTCTGCTCTGCTCTCATGAGACCCCATCTGGAATACTGCATTCAGCTCTGGGGTCCACAACACAAGAAGGACATGGACCTGTTGGAGTGGATCCAGAGGAGGGCCATGAACATGATCCGAGGGCTGGAGCACCTCTCCTATGAAGACAGGCTGAGAGAGTTCGGGTTTTTCAGCCTGGAAAAGAGAAGGCTCTGGGGAGATCTTACAGCAGCTCCCTTACAGAGGGCCTACAGGAAAGCTGGAGAGGGACTTTTTACAAGGGTATGTAGTGATAGAAGAAGGGATAATGGCTTTACACTGAAAGAGAGATTTCAATTAGACCTAAGGAAGAAATTCTTCACTCTGAGGGTGGTGAGGCACTGGAACAGGTTGCCAAGAGAAGCTGTGGATGCCCCATCCCCAGAAGTGTTCAAGGCCAGGCTGGATGAGGCTTTGGGCAACCTGATCTAGTGGAAGGTGTCCCGGCTCATGGTAGAGGGGTTGGAATTAGATGATCCTTGAGATCCCTTCCAACCCAAACCATTCTATGATTCTGTGATTCCTCAAGACGTGAAATTCTTTCACCACCCTTAAGCACAAAAGCAATCTGAAATGTGTAATATGTTTGGGAAGGGTGCAAAGTATTTATTTGAGTTTGTTTTTTCAGTTAATTCTCTGTTTTCACATCCATGGCACTGTCTGTCTTCTTTTTCTTCCTGCGAACTTTTCACATTTTGATATATCTTAACAGTCAGAAGATAAAAACAGTATTCATGCTTTTTTTTCTTCCTTTTTCATCTCTAAGGGCTTGTAGTAGGTGCACAAGTATCTAAGAAAGCAAATATTCCTTCAGGATTTAGTTTATTGATAATTAAAGATTAGTTTAGACCAGAACACTGTTGGAAACAATAAAACTTTTATGACACTGACTCCATATGTCCTAGCTGTTTGTTATGGTTTGAAGTGGGGGGGGGGGAGGTCCGGGTGGCACAAGCTGCCCATCAGACCGGACTCCCGTCCCCCTCGGGGCTTGAGCCAATCGGCGCCTCTGCGAATGCCCTATTGAGGTCGGACAAAGGAACCGGAAAGGTGTGCCTGTGCCCAGGAGCGAGGAGAGGGGAGAGGGGGGCACGGCCCCCGCTCCCGGCTCCCGGCCGGGCCGGCGGCCTGGCCTGGTCCGGGCCGGGCCCGCTCCATGCCGGTGCCCGCTCCGTCGAGGATGGCGGCGGCGGAGCCACTTGGGGAACTCGGGGAGAGCCCCGCTGCCGGGGCGCCCACCGGGCCGAGTTCAACCCAGACAGGACTGAAATCTAAGAGAAACGGCCACACACATAAGAGGTCAGTGAAGATGGAACGGAACAACGCGTGCCGCGGCTGAGTCCCCCTTGCCAGCAGCGAACCCTTTCTAACAGTCCTCGGTGGAGCAAGCAGAGACCCACTCGCAACCAGTGGATGACCCACGTCGGGAAGAGATGCCTGAGCCTGAGACTATTGTGAATCATGGGCACAGGTAGAGACCTTTTACGCATTTTACGCATTTTACGCATTTACGCATTCAGAGTCTGTACGGAGACGCATTTAAGGTCGACATGACGACCCACGCCGGAGCACATTTAAAGTTTGTTGATGACCCACGCCAGAGCGGGTGGCTACAGCTCCTTAAAAGCCCAGGACTGGTAAAGCCCGCACTTGGGGCAAATCCGATGGGGTAAGGATTTGCCCCCCAGCGGGCAGGATTCACGCCTTCGCCGTGAGTAGGGGATCCGCTGGAGCAAGGGACAATGGTGTAAGGACTCCTTTTCCTTTAAGAGAAGCGGCAGTAACAACTTGGAATGAACTGACCTGCACTCCCCCATTCCCTGCCCCCCTGCGCCGCTGGGGGGAGGAGGTAGAGCTGGGAAGAAGAGGCAAAGGTGGGGGGGAGTGGTGTTGTTTTTAAGACCTGGCCTTGTTTTCTCGTTATTCTCTTAAGTAACCGTTTTTGTGTGCTTTTCTCTTTCTAGGTAGCTGTTAATAAATAGTTTTGCATTAAGAAAAAAAGCCTCTTTTGCCCGGGACCGTGGTTGGTGGGTGCTCCTCTGTTCCTGTCTCGATCCTCAGCTCTTTTATTACATTTTTCTCTCCTCTCCATTTTACTGGACTAGGAGAGCTGCGTGGGTTTGGATGCCGGACTCGGCTCAACCCACGACACTGTTGTTGTCAGTTACTTTATTAATTAAATAATATAGCTTTTTTACAATATCACCTTGGAAATTATGACAGAGAAGTTAGTTTTCTAAGATTAGAAAGCTTTACTAGAAAATTAAATGTTTGACCACATTGTGCTTGTGAAGACTGAATTTTACCTTTATAGCACAACAAGTTTCCCTCTGTGCAAGGGGAATTTATTGAACATCACTACCTTTAGTTCAAAAGCACTGAAAACTCAAATAAAACCTCAATGTTAAATGAAATGTCTTACTAAAACCAAGTAACTTCAATGCATGTTTAAATTTCACTCATCAGCAATCCTATCACCTTGCTCTACCTTTTTCACCTTCAGCAACTTCTAAACAACACTCCTCAAAGAATGATAGTATTTGTGTGGGCACCCTAGGCTAGAATTGAGAATACTTTCTGTCCACAGCCAGAGGACTCACCACGATCATGACTTGCACTAATTATGAGCCACAGGGAATCCAACAAACAAGTTTATCTGTCCTGGAGGAAAAAAAAAAATCATCTCTGTTTCAAAAATCTATTTACTTGAAATTTATTTTTTTATTGTCACTTGTGTCCTTACATCAATTTAAATACACAGAAATTAGGAAGATAAAATAGACATCTCCAAAGAAATTTTCCTTCATGGACGATCGTGATTATTTTTTGCTTGCTCCTAATCAAAATAAATGTGGACTGCAATATTTCAAGACTAGATGAGCTAGATCTCTTCATTTTAATTTTAACTACAATTTTCTCTAACTCCATCTTAGTTGAGTATCTGGATCTATGATATCAAAACCCACTACTATCCAGCTATTGGAAAGCTTTATAAAGCCTAGAATACAAGAGGCACAGATACTCAGAGATTTGAAGAAATGTGGCTTGACAGAGTCAGAAGCTATTCAGGAGTAGATCAAGCAAGGCCGAGGCAGGAGTTTAATATTCAGCAGTGAAAAAGAGTCACGGTAGCAGGCAACATGGAAACAGAAAACAATACATTTCTTCCATGAAGAGGTATAGAGGTAGAGCCACAGTACCAAGAGAAAAACAGTCACTGCCAAGAAGTAAACGGGCATGTACCTGCACAGAGGAACCTCAGTGCAAAGAGATCTAGTAAGACTATTATCTTACATTCTTGCACTAAATCACCTACAACTCCAAAAGGATTTGACCTTCTGTTTTACCTTGAAGTCCTTCACATTTCATTTATATGAAGTTCTCAGTTGCTTGTAGTTAAGCTACTTGATTATATACTAGGTAATGCTGAAAACACAAGCCTTTATAGGAAAACAGATCCAAATCTGATGCTACAGCACCTACTTTTAAAGTACAACACTATTTAATATACATAGAGGAAAGGACTGGTATCCTTCAGTGACACCTCATATTTGCAGCTGATCACGGGACTCAGAATACCCTCATGGGGAATTTATCATCTCCTCAGTTATGTACAACTGTGGCATCAATATGGTGTCAATTTTCAATGAATTTAATTATTGGCTCCTGTTTAAAAATTAAACAGGCAGATTTCAGAAGTACTCAGAATTAATACTTTCAAATTATTTTCGAGGGAGTCTACCTAATTTTTTGAGAAATGTTTTTAATCAGGAATAGTAATTAGAAATTTCTCATATTTCCTCCACCCTCTTTTTGTCCTCATCAGAGATTTAGTTTTGTCAAACACTCTGCTTAGGGATTTTGGAAAGTGAAATATCACCAAAAATGTTGGAAAACGTATTTCCTTAGCAGGCAAAAGAACTGTATAGTATTTAAGTAACAGTACTCAGTGCCATTCACTGTCCCATGCCTCTGTAGCTAAAAATATAAAATTTACCTGATCTACTTTTTAAAAAGAATATAAACTAATTAAGAAATAAATTAAATAAGTTACATGTGAACACAGAAGTAGGGTTACAATATCATTTCACGATTTTCTCACTGCTCAGTGCAGTAGTCTGGTCTGATTTTATTTCCAAATCGTGATCATATATATTTCTGCATTCTATATTATTTTTATTTAAGAAAAATAAAAATAAGAAAGAAAAAATATATATATTATTCTTCCATCAGGACATGAGAACAATTATTTAACAGAGTACTAAAAGGGAAAGTATCCTTAAATGAAGGAGTCTGAGAAGGAGGAAAAACGCTTTCAAATTTCTATTCAGACAATGTTCTGTAATAACATGTTACAGTGTAAGAACTACTTCTAATTGAGAGAAAAGATTTATTCAGATAGAATAAAAAATACCTACAAGTCTTGCTAGATCATGGAATAACACAGCAAAGATGTGAAACTGTTATGATTAACAATGCTGTTGAACAAGCTCCTCAAGCAAGAATGAGCCAGAATTTGTAACACCAGGAGAGGTCTTACCCTTTGCTGCCACTACTCCAGGCTGCTTTCTCCTACTACTGTGAAGCTCTTCCTCTGAGTGCCACTACCTGGCGTTTGCGAAGCTGCATGATTAACTGGAATAGCAAAATAACATACATTGAGAAATAACCTCTTCAAAACAGTTTTAACTCAAATCTCTTCCCAGGGTAGCGCATGGCTGAACGAACGCCTGTGTCAGCACAAGGGAGATGTTATCAGTGAGATGCATGGAGGGAACAGCAAGACAAGCTGTAGAACCACTTCATGCCAATTTAGGCTACAGAACTGCAATGTCATCAGTCACCAGCCCACTTGACAGAGACAGTAAGAGCCTTGTTCGATTGTCACTGAAGTCTACAAGACCTTCTACTTATCCGACCCTGAGTAACCTATTTATCAAAACTGTATATTCTACAAATCTGATCAAGAATTAAGATTTTATCAAAGGATATTCCTATGACAAGGCTATAAAAACACCCAGGTTATTAAGTGTGAGTCAATTAAATCCCCATCATACTTTTGAAAGACTGCCCTTAATAATCTGTAGAACTTTATACACTGGACAGCTTGTAGTTTCAATGCAATTTCCTTACATTAAACTGCTGTTCTCTGTTCTGTTCCTCAGCTTTACTGTATTTCAATAATTGTGCCAAGTTCAGCAGAGTATAAGTGAATACAGATCCATTAACACAGATTTCATCACAGGTGATTGTGACCCTTGGTATTTCACTAAACCGATTGCTTTTTAAAAAAAGTAAATAAAATGATACAAGTTCTTTCAACAGCTAAAGGACACTTATGAGATAGGTAGAGAAATACTTCAATGTCTTCACAGATGAAATAGCAGGAAGCATTCTATAGGGAAAGAGTACATTTCAAGTACTTGCAATCCATTCAAAACAGCTGTCCATATGAAAGGATTGTACAATAAATCTACCGACAATGGAGCACAATTCATGCGCTTTCAGTAGTGCTACAATAAACTGCAGGTGTCTGGAAAAATTAAAACTATATAAGAGGAAGCATCACTATTAGTTTTCTGCTGTATAAAACCTACTTTTTGTACTGTTCCTGATTACTTTTGTTGGACTACATACGCTTAACACATGGCCCTTTTAAATGCAAATATTAAGGAAATGAAAAGGCATAGTCACATGCTGAATTTTGGATGCTTCCCAGGAGTTAAAGTGGCTTCATAGTAAGACAAAATCACATTAGTTGCCCAAGCATAAATTTGTCTTGGCCTCCAAATATCAGTATGCATTTGGCAAAATAATGTGAGACACGAAGGGAGACTTACAAGTGGAACTGTTGCCATTGTCCCTAGAAGAGGACAGAGAATGAAGTATAATGGACAAGTTATAACCAATGAATGGAATGATACAAGAAAACTACTAATGGTGTCTGCCACTGATTACTTCTGAAAGCAAAAGGTAATACAATTTATCCAGAAAGTTTCTCTGGTCATGCATAATGCAAATTCACTTGGCTCAGTAGACCATATCACATTTCAACAGATCTGAAGGAAATGGGAAAAAAAAAAAGAAAAAGAAAAAATGACAAAGTTTTTCTGTGGGATTTGATGAACCAGATAAAACAGTCTAACTGAATAATGGAAAGGTGGGTGACAATAAACAGGGCTGAAAACAATAACTGAATGCAATTGTAGTCACTGAAATGTAATTTTGTAAAAAAAAGACAGATAAAGATTAAAAATTATAAGATTTAAAAGTAAGGAAAAACAGATGTGTGTGTGTGTGGTTTTGTTTTTTTAGTTTTTTTGTGGAGCCAAAAGGGACTATGAAATGTATGCACTTAGGACAAAATTGTTACAGAGTACTGTGTCAGACCTGAAAGCAAAGACATCAAATCACGAATCTGTAAAATAGTCAAACTCCTTGTTCACCTCAGGTTGCCTTCGGGCAGGGAGAGAATTACTTAGCCATGTCTGAATTGCTTCTGGGCTCCTGCATCAGTGAGCGCTCCTTGCCTTCACCCAGAGCTCGTGCTGAAGTCCTTGGGGATGCACAAAACCTCTCTCAACCTAAGCCCCTTTTGTTCAGTAGTTTCCATGAGAAAAGGAGCAGTCCTTTCACCTTGACAGCTGGATGACGGGTGCAGCAAGACACATAGGGCATTGACATGTCAAGTGGTCCGGACACAGCCGTACAATAGCTTTCTCACATCTCTGTTTTTTTCAAGTAAGAAGTTGATGATTTTTTTTAGATGTACAGCTCTGTTTCAAATAGTCTTTATTACTGTAATATTTCAAATAGTCTTTATTACTGTAATATTATATCATGTGTCAGTGTCAGATGTATCTCATAATACTAATAATTTTGTATTTACTATACAGATAAATATTTTCTTCCATTTTTTCCCACTCCAGACAAATATTCTATCTTCCTGTTAGATTTTAACAAGTTTGCGCCACTAGAACTATAGACAAACTCAGAAGAATGTTAATTGATATCTTTCTGCATTGCTTTATTTTTTCTCTATATTTTTGTGTTCGTATTTGTCTTTAAAATATCTTTTTCTCACTGAGAATTGTAATTATTTTAATATACCTTTAAGTATTATTTCTGTAAATATTAAGTGACTGTCAACTGCAAGCAATTGAAAGGTCAATCCAAGTTTTTAAAAGCTTATGAGGTTTCCCAAGTTCTGACTTTCTTAATCAAGGCTTTATTGAAAAGTAACGTTACACAATGGAGCATTAGGACACAATTCCATTTTCTGCTCTGCTTTCCACAAGACTTAGCTCTTGACTCCCCTAGTCACACGTGCTACAAATCAAAATAAGATTTTTATTTATCACATTTCTGTTGAGTCTTTCACTTGGAGTTATTTAAAATCAATTTGCAAAGACAAATTTATTGCCCATAGAAAAGCATTCTGTGAATGTAGGATGGCTGTTGAAACTCAGAATAGTCTAAAACCTAGCGTATATTTTTAAAAGACACATATTTGCATATGCACGTGTGTAGGCACATACATGAACAACATATGTATAAATAAATGAGGAGATGTAATTTGGCCTTATGAGGCATTCATGTTTATAATAACATGACTTTTACGTGCTTTCTGTGTCTTAAGCTTTTAAGATATATTCAAGTCATATTTTCATGGCTTTGTACATACATAAACAGCAACTTTCTATCCTTTGTCAGAGTTTTCAGTTTCAGGATTCTGAGACTTCTGAAAAACATAAACACTGAAAAAATTGCTCTGGGATCTCAAGAATAAGCATATTTTCAGAGAAATAGAAATAGATAAGCACAAACCTGTACATGGGAAGAAGATATATCTCATTATATAAACCTTCACAAGCTTTAACCTACTCTGTGATAAGGACTGGGCGTAGGTGATGACTGCATTGTGCTCTAGCATCTGCTATTTTTCTGCGACTCCCAACTTTTTGGATGGTTTCTGACATTCCCTTCCTTCTTATACCCACCAATGCCTGTCAGGCTGGCTTCACTTTCTCACTCTTTGGTTGTCTTTGAACAGCATGGTATGATGTAGACTAATTCTACATATTTGCTGTGAACTGAAAGAGTCTGGCACTCAGCTCTCCTGAATGATTTTCAGCCTTTTGCTATGCCTGTCATTATTATGAAGCTTGGCATGACCAGTATGCAGGCACAGTTCTGCCTGTTTTGATAGTTCTGAATGTATGTTTTGATTAGTACATAACTTTTATTACTATATAATAAACAGTATATGCTGTTCAGTTGGATATCTTTATTTGCTAACAGAAGTAGAACTTAAAGTCATTGAGAGGCTTCTCCTACCAGTCCATCGTTAAAGCTGTGTTTTTTCAGAAAGAACAATTTGGGAAAGACAAAGCAAAGCACAGCGAATTTCAGGAGGAGCTCAGGAGAGCAGAGGTAAAAGGCCATGCAGAACAGAGAGAAGAATATATGAAAGCTAAGGGTTCAGGTGAAATACTTTCGCTGGCAAGAATGATCAAGTAAGTACCTGACCAAGATTAGCAGTCTCTCAGATTTCTGTGGTGAAGACATTGGCTGTTATTGGAAGTAGTGGTATACAAGGAGTGAGATGAGCTGTAATCTCCTTCAGTCACTGGTCATTCTCCCATCACACTATTTAAGGTTATCTGAAGGAAAGTGCAAAAGCAAGCCAAAGGAATTCACCCTTCCACACCCACTAGAGACCTTTCATCCTCTCTCCAATTACTCCTCAAGTCATCATTGGAGGATTGCCTCCTCTTGCTTTCCTAGTTTTTAAAGGCAGAGGTATGCGAAGTATTAATTGCTTTATCTAGAAACTGAATTAATTCATATATTTGCATATTTCACATAAGAATCAAATCCAAAACATTAAACGCTGGGAGTCAATCAAGGCTTTAACTAAGAATAAAACAGGAAAATAATACGGGATTCACAATTATTGATATTTTCAAAACTTGAAGTTACATTTGCAGGGAGGTCTTTGTTCTACATTAAAGAAAAAGAACTATACTGAAACATTTCTCTCACAGTAGGAGCCTTTTGTCAATTTGCTGAAGAAATTATGCTAAAAGTTACACAAAGGCAAGTTTTTCTTACTCTTCCATTTGTCTGAAAACCAGAACTAGACAGAATTAGATAAAATGAAAGGAAACTTTCACCTGAGAAAAATCACTGCCTTCCGTTAAGGACTTTGTCAATGCACATTTTAGCAGATTTAAAAAATTCTGTTAGCCAGCGGGACAAAGAGACTACATACTAATTATTCCTTTTGATCCTCACTTGCAGGAAGACATCTGACAACTGTCAGAGATAAAGCTTACAATTCTGCAGCTTTTTTAAATAATTAAGTATAGGAACTGAAGCTTTCCCTAGACTTGCCTTTTTTTTTTTTCTACCTCCAGCTGTATTATTGCCAAGCCAGCTGAGAAGTCACATCCAGTCATTTTCTCCCACTGCCTACACACAATCAAACTGAAAGTCTGTGAATGGAACTGCAGTCCACCTGAGTCACTAAAGTGACTAAATTACCACCTTGCTAGCCAGTTATTTAGTAGAAATTAATAATCAGTGACCCTTCTAATGACTCACTGAAGGAAAGTCACTTACTTGGTTTTTACTTATGAAAACTGCACAGTCTGTCTATTCAACCATTAAAATCTCTCCTGATGATATTTACAACTAAAAAACCCAGCAACCCATCAACAGTAAAAGCTGAATAGGAGAAAACAAAGGACTAAAATGACCTTGAGAAGGTGATTTATTGCTCAGTTAATTCCAGCACACACAGGCACAGCTCTACCTGCATTCAATCTGTTTTGCATACGCTCCACATCTAATGAAACATTTAGCTTTTATCTCAATAATAGACACAAGCTAACAAGCACTGTAAGTTAAGTAATGCCTATTTCAAGAGTTGTCTTAATGACATAAAGAGGACTTACTGAGGAAAGCGTAGAGAATGCTATAGTGCTGACTTATTATGCTGAAGAGCACTTCCAACACTGACCTTTGGACCCCAGACCTACTGATGTCAACAGAAAACATGAATGATTTGGTAACATCAAACTTAATAATCTTCCAAAATTTTTTACTATCTGGAACGGTAACCTTGTTTTGAAGATGTAGATTTAAAATAAAGTATTATTTCTAGAAAAGGATATATCAATATACCTGCCTTAAAAATAGATACTTTTTTAATATTCATGATGTGTTCTTTTATATAGAAGTCTAGTTAAATGTTCAGATACCTCCAGATGCTTATGTTAATCTTATGATGAATCTTATGAAGAAAAAAAAAGCAACAAGCTGTGAATGTCTTGAAAGCTGCCTGGTGTGTAACCTTGAAAGTAAAAATAGGTTATATATAACACGAATTTATTTTGTGAATTATTGAAATAGATGGTCAATAATGGGAATGTCAAGAATCATCAACTGTATGCAGTTATTTGAACTAACTTGCTGAAAGGGTTATCACTTTTTTCTTCTTCATTTCCTTAACCGGTTTTGTGGAGCCTAACTTTGTAAACCCATGATTCTAACCAACTCTAGTTCTTCCATACAAGCCTGATGATAAAATGTGCTTGATCCAAAGCTAATCGAAATAATTGAACATTTTTGCCTATTTTAAAAGTTTTGGACTAGGTCCCATAAATATTATCGTATTTTGATGATTTTGTAATATAACAAGAAATAATTTAAAGGGCTTTAAGATCAAGTGTTACACTTACAGAGGAACCAACACATATGAAATATTTTTTTCCAGATGAAAAAACAGGAAATAAATATATATTAACTGGTAATCAGGAATATTAATAAATCTCACTATAATTCTGTGCACTATTTATTCCTGTGTTTGTTTTATGTTAGTTTTGTTGTTTTGTTTTGTTTTTTTTTTCCCTTGGGAAAGGGGTTGTTTGGTTGGTTTTCTACTGTTTTGAGCAGGATCACAAAATCTTAACTTTTGTTCAAGTCACTTTAGCTCAAGTGATTTACAAACCATGCTGTTTGAATGTACTTCTCCAGGTTTGATTGTTAAAACAAAAAAGACACAAGAAATTGTTTCCAAGCAACAAAACTACTTTTCTTGCTGTTGTAATGAATTCTGAATATGGTAAAAGTCCTTTACTTTCAGAGGAAAGGGACTTGTACAGATTTGAGAAGTAAGATTTAAAACGTCTAGTTAATTCTCTGGTAGCAGATCCAACTCTCTACATAAAAAGGAATCCTACTTTTCAATTGCAAAGATCAGTCCTATCTGGATACATAGTCCTTACTGCAACAAAGTGATAATAATTATTTTATGAGAAGGAGCCACATCTGATTTCTTTTTTGAAGCTTAATGTCTCACAAAACACCCCAAAGTAGTGCTGATTTTATACATTTCCAGAAAAAAAAATGTTTTATGACACTATCTCTGTGCACAGGCACAAATGATACTGATATCCTTTCTTCTTCCGAAAACAGGGTGACCTTATTATTACCTAAGGAAATACTATCACTGACTGAAACCTTGCTAGAAAACAGGTCAACAGTCACACATCACTTTTCAAGCCTGTGTCACAGTCTGTACTAAGTTCATTAGTACAGACATAAGCAAATCAGCGATGTTTCAAGAACTGAATTTTATCAATTAATTACATGAATTCTACACAATTATACTTCACCTAACTGAATGGCCCAGCCCTCTGATTCTTTCTTTCTTTTATTTGCTTGTTCTGATGATTCAGAATTTTAAGGGATCCCAGAAAATCTTAGACATCTTTTAAAAGTTATTTTGTCCCTAGAAGAACCCCTGAGAGAAATGAAATGTGAACTGCAGTACCTTCCCCATTGTGCCCTGTGCACTCTCCCTTGAAGGTTATAATTCAAAGTAAAAAATTTTTCGGTACTCCTGTGATATATTTTTTTGCTTGATTTATGCAAAAAAATACCAAGTATATTATCACAACCACTATTCTCCTTCATGTTCTTGGAAAGTGGGAAGGAAAGAAAATAAGTCAATCAGAGGCTTCTGTGCTTAAGTAGCTCACAGGCTTTAGTTCAATAACTGGAATCATTTAATACTTTTGAAGAGGTTTCAGGGGTTTTTTGTCATAGACTTTAAAGAGAAGACATGTAGTCTCCTTGAAACTTGAACAAAAAATAAAAGTTTTTTTTCCACAAGCTTAGCTTTATGAGTTTTATCATCCTTTGAAAGAGCCAGATTCAGTGCCCCAGAAAAAAAAAAAAAAGTAAATCTTCCTACAGTAGAGGTAAAAAGTATTGAATATTGTGTGGCTTGCAGTAATTTTTCCCCCAAGCACATTCTTAATTGCTTAAGAAGGATTATTAATTGCTATTGCAAACTGTTCAGCAATCCTAACGGTTTATTGACGAAATGTTATCTTCTTGAGGCTCTAGACCTTGTTTTCATTTACCATATTATCGCTATGGGTCATTCATTATAATATTATATCAATATTATGCCAACCTACTCAAATAATTTTTGCCTTTTCCAAATTACTCTCTTCCCCTATACTAACAAAACATAGTTCATCCATCACCTTATGTTTTTTAAAACACTGCAACATCAAATTTGTGCGTTTGTTCCTATCCAAAACTTAAAATTCATTAATATGTCAGAGTGCTTCTTTCAAGCCTTATTCATTTTGCTTTGTACCTTGCGTTAGGAAATGTTCTGTTTGTCCACCCTCCTCTCAAGGCTGTCCGCCTGCCTGCATATCTTAACAACTTTGTACAGTTCAGTATGTGATTGTTGGCTGTTTTCAGATATCCTTTTTCATGGTTGGTTGATAGCACTACAAAGTACTACTGGTGGTAAAGCTAGAACAGGTCCAAACAAGACGCTGTTCAGTTGAACTGAAGGTAAACCTACGTCTGTAATTCCTAAGCACAGCCACAGTATAAAAAGACCATATTAATCTCCTTATTACTTCTGGTTTTTTCCTTTTGCTCACTCTTCATTGAACTTTTCTTCATCTGTTTTACCTGCACAGATTAACACGTTGATTCAGTAAAACACATCTACTGCAGCAAATTACAGATATGATAGACTCCAAAATCTATATGGTAGTCAGAAATACTTCCACTACCTTTAGTGCTCAGCCTTTAGAATATTTTAATTGCAGCTACAGTTTATGAAGTTCAGCTTGAATTATGAAAACTACCATAAAAGAATATGACCAAAAAAGCACAGAAAATAATCAAAACCAAAATGTTTCAAGCAAAGTGAAGATTTCTCATTAACCAGCTGAAAGCGAGGATGTGCAGGTATGTACTGTGTGAAAAGCAAATTCGTGACTGATTAGTATAATCACATCAGAGTGAAAAAGCATTAGATGTTTATCATTTAGATAGCATACGTATTTTAACAGCAAAAAGATGAAGATACAGTTTCACGGTTATTGGAGAGAATAAAAATCCCTAAGATTTGAGACAAGAAGAACTGAAGTTTGAAGACACAAAGTATATTTTGATTATTTAAATTGCATATATTAACAACACTATTGCTCTCATTTAACTCAGATAAGCTTTCTGGAGCAGTATGATCTAGCAAGTATGGGGGAAAAAGGACTGATATGAGCAAACAAAATTACTGATTTGTTAAAAGAACGGCATCAAAATCATCATGCCAACTATTAGGTTTTCAAATTAAATCTGAATTTTTAAAAGTTGAGAGCATGAATAAAAAAGTAGGATTTAAGCCATAATGATGACGTCTGAATATCTGACACCTTGCAGTGGCACCTTTGACCTCTAAAATTGCTAAAAAATAAAATTGATTACCCTAAAGTAATGAGACGAACTTCTTTTCATTACAAATTATACACTGTTACCAGTTCCTCACTCGTCACCTGTCCAGATCTTTTAGGGATAAGTTAAAAATAAAGAAAAGAAAAATGGTCAAAGTACATTTGAAGCTACTAAAAGCAGATAACTACATCTTGGTATACACGTGTTCAGCTAACAAAGTACTTGGCTAAAAACATCCAGGCCAAAATAAAAACTTAAACAATAAAGGAAGGAAATATGCTGTGCTATAATGTAAGAGCTAAGTTGTGAGGTCTTTTAATCTATCCATTCTTCCATTTTCACCTCTGTTACTGTTTACCCAACAACAAAAGATAAAATACAATGAAGGATCTGTGTTTTATGTTGAAAGTTGCCAAACTTCATGGAGATCCAGAAGAAACAACACATGTCTGAAAAGGATACGTACTTTTTTTCTAAAAAAAAAATGTTTTTGCATTTGAGAGGTATTCATCCCTCATGTATTAAAAAGATAAGTATTTATTACCTGGTTAATAAAAAGCGAAGTCAACAACATCAGGGGCTTTCAAAATAATTGTACATGAATTTGATTGGCAGAATGTTATTAACACTGCAAGATGAAAAACAAACAGGAGGAAAACTTGCAGCATTTGGAGACATCATTATATCCTATTTTTGAAGAACAGAAGCAAATAAATCTTTCTTTAAGATTCTGGTCATGCTCAGCTAACAAGTATTATGTTAGAAAACTTTTAATTCTCTGCAAATATACAGGATGTGTCCTAGAGGAATATGAGGTTGTAGAGCTCACTGCACTTGAATCATGTATTTCATCTGGATTTAATAGAATTTCATATATGGGATTCTCACCTAACACAGAGAGTTTTGCAAATTGTTTGATACTTTTGCATATGTGTGTTTCAGTTATTTCTATTTCCTCCTCTCACAAAATATCTGCAGGAAAATTATGACTCCTTCAGTCATTCGTTGTTTGAAACTGTTCAAAGAATCTCTGGTCTGAAAGCTTATGCAGAACATTTACAGTTGCTAGGTGATATCCAAGTGGTGGTCAGTAATTGTGATTGAAGAGGTATGGCTTTCATGGCAATTTTCCATTTCCTGATTGGTGATTAAGAAAAATGAAAGGCAGATTTTGGTATAAGCAATTCTAGATTTAGTCATCATCAATATATGACAAAGATACAGTGAATGTTCATGTTGCTATAATGCAGTTTCAATCAGGAAAATCAAGCATAAAAAAGGAATGTTGCTGAAATAAATGAGTGAAATACTACATTTCAGTAAATATTTACCAATAACTCTCTTGCCACATTTCCTAGTTTTAGGCATTAGTAACATTCTGATCCATATGACCTCATTTTTATAAGCATAATAAACGTTCTAAAGCTAATCTACTACTCCATAAATTTTGCACACTTGTGAAGACCAATGTATTCTTTCACTCTTCTTTAAGCATGTGAACTTACTTATTCATGCTTGCCATTAGGCTACATAGTTAGTTGTGGGTTGAGACTCCTATCAAGAGTAGAAGAAAGACTATATGAAAATATGCTTTCGTTGAAATTTCCTGGAACTTAATTTTTTGTGTGCATTAACAGAAAATTAAATATGCTTGATTTTCTTCACGCTCCCCCTCCTCTTTCACAAACCACCACTCTTTTCAAGGTTCTCTTCGTCAGACTGCATCCATGCCTAACGCTGTAAGACTGACCTGGAGTTAGAGTCCCACCTATTTGTGAAACCTTTTACAATTCTGCAGCAAACTTCATTACAGGTATAAAACAGTATCAAGGTTTTAAAACAATGAGATATGAAAATAATTTGAAAACTTCAGTCCAGATTCTTCAATTGATTTGGGAGAGCTTCTTTTTGTATCCAATGATTAGTCAGTAAATGGGCAGTATAAAATGATCAGCTGACAACAAATCATTTCAGGAATGACATTCAATTGCACAGAGTGTTTGAAATAGATTAGAATAGAAAGAAAAAAAAGTATAACATTTCAGCATTTTGCTGAAAATGGAAATGAAAAATGAAAATTTTTTTAAAAGGAAAAATAATAGACTATGGTCTATAATAATAGGGGATAGAGGATGATAAGAAAAGAGAGAAGCCATAAATGAGAACATAGAGAGACACAAATATGACTGACAATATTATAAGGGAGGCAGTAAGGAGAACCAAACCTGGTCGATCACACTAACTGATGAAGGTACAGAGCATGCAGGAATGCTTATTTCCATGTTACCTGATCTAGGACATTGCCAAATGGCACCCTAAGGAGAAGGGAGAAGCCATAAATAAAATACAAGATGACACAAACCTGTCAGACAAATATAAAGGAGACAAAGACCAGAATCAAACCTGGTCAGTCACACTAACTAATAGGCTATTAAACTGCAGGCAAACCAGGAGCTTGAGGATGCATACCTGGACCCTCAGGTATGCTCAAGGATGCATACCTGAGGGTCCGGGATGTTGCTGGGGATCCTGGAGCTATGCAAACTGATGGAGGGATGTGCAGGGGAAGGGGATCAGGGAGAAAAAAAGTGGGAATAGACAGACAGGGGTATGAAAGGGATCAGTCGCTTGTCAAGCAGGGCTGGTCAGTAGCTTGTCTGACTGAGCCCTGGCAACCCCATCACCACAGTCTGTCCTGTCTTCACGTTTAACCGTTTCTTGACTATCTCTGTGTAACCCCACTCGCTATCGTCTGTCTGTGAGCATGTGTGTAAGTTCCAGCTACTGGGAGGACCAGCGCCAGCGAATTTGGGGCCAGCAGCTGGAGTCAGGCCAGAGGTGTAGGCTGGGAACTTGTCAGGGGTGTTGGATGAATAGCATGCTCGTGTCAGTACTCAACAGATCTGCTAATGTGTGTGTGTATGAGAATCAAAAGAGTGTTGAGTATGTGTTGTCAGCAGTAAGCTTCAGTCTCTACCAGCCAAAGAGGAAGAGAGGGCTTGGTTGTCTCTGCTTGTGTTCATGTCAGCACTGCATGCAGGTGATGTTGAAGGCAGCACCTCATTTGCGGCAGCCTGCGCAGCTGGCTGTGTCACTGTCCTCTCTGTGTGTGTGTATGTTCCTGTTAGTATCAAGCACAGAATAGGCTTCTTGTTATTCTCCCTGTTAACTGATTTCTTTTCATGACTTATTTAGCATTAAGTTATCTGACACCTCACACACAATTGAGAAAGAATAAAGACAACATATGAAGAAATTTCTTAAATTATCAGAGTTCTCTCACCTCATTGGAACAGGCTATCTGCGCTTGCATAGTTGCTATTTTCCTCACCATGGCCGGGAAGTTTAGCAATTATTCAATCCGTAACTTATCAATAGTTTATATTCTTCTCATTAGCATTCTCTGCTTCCTATTTGGATGTCACATGTGCTTTCATTTTTATTACCAAAGAACAGCATCATATTGAAAAGGAAGCACTAGCAACAACTTGTTAGAAGTTATGTACTGTGTACTTGCAGTTTTACAAAACATTACTGAACATTGCCCACCATACTGTCATATTAGGAATACAAGAGATCCTGTTAGGGCTTTAACAGTGTTGTGTCACTGGTGTTTTTTAGAAGAAAACATAGCTCAGCTACCTTAACTTGTAATCTACAGAATCCAACTGAAAATACAAATATTAAACACAATACCTTTTTCTGGTTTAAAAGTTGCCAGTCCAATCATTGAAATGTAAAGCTGGAATATTCTTTTATTTTTTTCTAAACACGAAACTTGAAAAGGGGGAAAGCATAAAATAAAGATCTGTTTTTTCAATAAGCTTAGAAAAGCAAGTAAAAAGTGCTACTAGTTAGGTTTGAGACCTTTCAGTGATTTAAAAATATAATAGTACAGTAAAACTGATGCCAAAATTCAACCAAAATTCTATTTCTGCTTAATACATCCAAGTTCTATCATCTAGTGAGAAACTGTGAGGATAGGATAGGGAGAAAACAGAATTTCTCCTCTGCGTCACAGAAGCATCTTGAAAGTGATCTGCAAACATTATATATAGCTCTAGAAACATTTCTACTGTGCTCCACAACTACTGCCGACATCTCTTTACTTTTCCTTCCTGAAATTTAAGACTGAGAGAAAATCCAACCAGTGCACAACATGAAAACTGGAAGTTCAGAAAGGAAATAATGAAGTATGATATGATCACAATGTTCCAAAAAAGCACATAAAAAGTACATATCAAAATTAAATATTCAAGGATTTCCATTTGAGCATAGGTGTAAAAAAAGAAAAAATAAACCAACAAAAACCAGAGAGTGTAACATAGATTCCTGCTTTTAAATTAAGATATTGGTATATGATATTGCTTATACAAACACCTCAGATACTTGATGAAAGAAAATTAGTACACAAAAAAAATTACATTGGAGTAAAAAAGATGGAAAATGGAATTGTGCAGAAAAAAAAAATCCAACCCTAACATGGGTGAATGTATCTTCTATATAAAAGTGTAACAGAAAATTTCTATTGAATTGAATTTTAAACCATAAGGAAAATAAATATTTATTTTTATTCTTGTCACTTATCACGTGACAAGTAGGGGAACCACAATTTAGAAATAATGGAAGGGAAGCTGGAGAAGTTAATAATAAACTATCCAATATCAATTTTTCAAATGTCAAAGAAGAGCCAAATAGAGTCACACAAGATGCAGTAACTGAATGTTGGACAATATTAAGAAAGAAAAGGAAAACACCACTATCCCACTGACTCATTCTAAAGTGCTTTCGCCTTCAATGCTCCTCCATACGCAGAGATGCAAAAGGACTTTAAATTCATGTGAGATTCAGATACCTCAAAACCAGAATAAAGATCCACTTTAAATACTCAAATTACCTGCTGTATAAACTATGCTGGCAGATATGAAAAACCAAATACGAGACCCATATCCTCCTGGAGAGCTAACTGACAGTCAGTAGGACACTGGCATCTCACGTGGTACCAAGTGCCTATATACCAAATCCTATCGACCATTTGTATAAAGCTGTGAAGATAGAAGTGTTATGGTTTGAAGAGGGAGGGGAGGTCCGGGTGGCAGAAGCTGCCCATCACACCGGACTCCCATCCCCCACGGGGCTTGAGCCAATCGGCGCCTCTGCGAATTGCCCTATTTACGTCGGACAAAGGAACCGGAAAGGTGTGCCGGTGCCCAGGAGCGAGGAGAAGGGAGGGGGGCACGGCCCCCGCTCCCGGCCGGGCCGGCGGCCTGGGCCGGGCCCGCTCCGTCGAGGATGGCGGCGGCGGAGCTGCTTGGGGAACTCGGGGAGAGCCCCGCTGGCGGGGCGCCCACCGGGCCGAGTTCACCCAGACAGGACTGAAATCTAAGAGAAACGGCCACACAGATAAGAGGTCAGTGAAGATGGAACGGAACAACGTGTGCCGCGGCTGAGTCCCCCTTGCGAGCGGCCCCTTGTAAAAAGTCCTCGGTGGAGCAAGCAGAGACCCACTCGCAACCAGTGGATGACCCACGTCGGGAAGAGATGCCTGAGCCTGAGACTATTGTGAATCATGGGCACAGGTAGAGACACATTTACGCATTTTACGCATTTAAAGTCTGTACGGAGATGCATTTAAGGTTGGTATGACGACCCATGCTGGAGCGCATTTAAAGTTTGTTGATGACCCACGCCAGAGCGAGTGGCTACAGCTCCTTAAAAGCCCAGGACTGGTACAGCCCGCACTTGGGGCAAATCCGATGGGGTAAGGATTTACCCCCCAGCGGGTAGGATTCACGCTTTCGCCGTGAGTAGGGGATCCACTGGAGCAAGGGACAATGGTGTAAGGACTCCTTTTCCTTTAAGAGAAGCGGCAGTAACAACTTGGAATGAACTGACCTGCACTCCCCCATTCCCTGCCCCCCTGCGCCGCTGGGGGGAGGAGGTAGAGCCGGAAAGAAGAAGCAAAGGGGGCGGGGAGTGGTGTTGTTAAGACCTGGCCTTGTTTTCTTGTTATTCTCTCAAGTAACCGTTTTTGTGTGCTTTTCTCTTTTGTAGGTAGCTGTTAATAAATAGTTTTGCTTTAAGAAAACAGCCTCTTTTGCCCGGGACCGCGGTTGGTGGGTGCTCCTCTGTTCCTGTCTCGATCCTCAGCTCTTTTATTACATTTTTGTCTCCTCTCCATTTTACTGGACTGGGAGAGCTGTGTGGGTTTTGGTTGCCGGATCAGCCTAACCCACGACAAGAAGGTAGGGAATGATTATTCACAGATTCTCAAATACAAGATATGGGCATTAGCAGGTAGCAGATTTAAAGACAGGCAGTAACCAATACATTGTCACACCTCATGTGCATGTGTGCATGTATGTAGCTCATATGGCTGCTAACTGGGATACCTCCAAGTACACACCACTTGTCCTACTCTTGCCTCCACCAGATGCTCACTCTTAAAATCTGAGTGGCACCATTAAGGAGCTGTGGCAGAGCTACCACTGATTATAGGTTAGAAGATTGAAAGGGTGCTTCTCAAGGAAAACAAGGGAAGAAATTTGAGCTCAGAATGTTGATCACACTACCTTTGCATTTCCTATTGGAGACACCACGGGGTAGAAAAATCGAAGTGAGAATTTCCAGGACTGACAACTTTTTGTAAATTAACAGACAAGTACAAAACACTGAAATTCAACTCTTTCTGTCCAGAAATATAAATAACTGACTTCCACCATCTTATACCAGTCTGCTAACTCATGAATGAAAAGGCATTGCAACTGTTCAGGGACGAGCCATCTAATTCCCAAGGTCACTAGATGATTTAGATGTGAAGTCTCATTTTTGAAGTGCACCTCAAGAACCTGATTGGACAAATTGATGGGGAATTCACTTTTAAGTTGCTGTTCTAGTATCTTTAAAATGTGATCTAGGATATTTTTCAAGCACCTGTTGATTTAAGAATGTGGAAATTAAAAATACTGATCCTCTCAAAAATACTGGCACCTAACCAACACTGCATCATTGATAGGAAAGGAAAACTAATCAAATCTATCAAATCTACAGGATTTTAAAACATTTCCTGGAAGCCTTAAGCTGAACACTGATTCTGACAATGGTGTTGTCTGCATCCAAGTCTAATTCTTTATACACTATGCTGAAAATTATATTGCTGACATAAATTTTAAAGATGAAAACATTAGACAACATCTAAAACTTTCACCATACGGGAAAGTTTTTGGCCTCCAGCAGTAAAACTGGACAGATGATCTGCAATAATAACCTTGCAAATCAATAACTCTTTTAGGTAGAGTATTTTGCAACTTTGACCTATACTGTGTGATGCACAAAATACATTTTCATTTCCTGTTATGATCAAATCACTCTGGAATCCTGTTAAGGTTATGCTCCTGTACAGAAAGTAACTATGGCACTAAATTATTTGTCATCAGATTCTAAATAGATGTGATGAATTGCAACATAGATTTTAACTTCTGGTAAGATTTCCCTATACACAAATTACCCGAAAGCAATATATACTTACCTTTATTGATGGAATCTGTTCTAATAAAACATGTTTGTTCTGTCCTTACACCAAAAAGCAGCTGAAAAGCAGCACAGTAATATTATTGTAATATTGCTGTTAACAAAGTCCTAATAGGCACACAGCACCTGAAAAGCCACTATAAATAACTGTGGACCATCACACCTGTTGCACACGCACACCGAGAGCAAATACTGCCCTTGAATCCTGATTACTTTTTTAATCTTTTTTTTTCCCCCCCTAGAACTTCATAAATGTACTGTACGACCTTTCATTCTCATCTAAAGTATATTCAGGCACAGAAGTCAATGGCGTTGACAAATCCAACCTTCTAAAAGGCTTCAAGTTGTTTTGGCGGAGAATGATTTTTCAGAAAGTGTCTGATTCCAGTTGATTGTGTATTACAAACAAGTACCAGACAGAGTAAAAGACACAGAGACCTGACTTTTCCCTATTGTGTTATTCAGGGTGCTTTCCACAAGGACATATTTGTTCCAGTTCTTATTGATTCATGTATTTTGAAGTATTACAAGTTCAGCCTCTAACAGCTCACCTCAACTTTGAAGTGAAGTTCTAAGCACTGGCCTGTTGAATGATACATTCAAGACCAAAGACAGACAGCAGTGCCAGGGACCCTGACGCCATGTTTAGGAGGTGATTTAGAAAACCTGCAATGTCTCTTCAGACAGAAAGAGAATTTAAACATTCCTTCTGGAAAGAGATCTTGGACACAGCAGCATTTTTCCCCTAAACAAAACCTGAATTATCTGGAGGACTGACATCTCAATGAGATATCACGTAGGCATTTTACATGAGATTATTAAAAAAAACAGCCTTCCAGTACCTAAAGGGGCCTACAAGAAAGCTGGAGAGGGACTTTTTGCAAGGGCATGTAGTGATAGGACGAGGGGCAAAGGCTTTAAATTGAAAGAGGGGAGATTTAGATTAGATCTAAGGAAGTAATTCTTCACTCTGAGGGTCATGAAGCACTGGAACAGGTTTCCCAGAGAAGCTGCGATGTCCCTTCCCTGGAAGTGTTAAAAGGCCAGGTTGGATGAGGCTTCGAGCAATCTGATCGAGTAGAAGGTGTCCCTGCCTGTGGCAGGGGTGCTGGAAGTAGATGATCGTTAAGGTCCCTTCCAGCCTAAATCATTCTATGTTTCTATGATTCCACGACTTCACCTAAACTCCCAGTTTTATGTGACTGCTGAAACAAGTAAACTCTAGTATTACACATACTCTTCCTTTTTGTTTTCTTTTTCTCTATATATCACTTTTCTTCTACTCTACATGGAAGCAGAACCTTGAAAAAGAAGGGTGCAAGATGTCTCTACCCCCAAACAACTCTAAAATCTGAGACAAGGATACTCAGTCACTTGCATGGCAAAAGGGTGCAGGAGGTCTTACATGTGCTTGTGCTGTGAGTTTTCTATTAACAAAGTTTATGTCACTCATGTAGATTTTCTGGTCAACATTCTTTAGTAAGAAATGCTCATCTTATCATGCAGCTTTCTAAAATATACGACATCTGTAAACTAGAATTTGTAACAAATATATTTATCTGTTGAATTTAACCTCTCTTTGTTCTCCTGATGTAACTATACAGCTAGCATATGCAGCCCTCAAATTTATTTTATATTTTAAGTAGCTTCATAAGGTACTTTGTTTTCCATTACTTTAAAGGCATGCACAGGTTATGAGAGTTTCTGAATGGTGCAAGTGGAAGTTTGCCATGTGGTATTACCCCTGTCCCTTAAATGAGTGACAACAAAACCCAAATATTTTACCTGAATATTATTTCCCAATGTTTTACATAGAACAGCAGTACTTCTAATGAATCATGGTATACAAGTACTAGACATGGGATAAGATCATAGGTAACACAAGTTATTTTCAAATAGAGTACATATCCATGGATGATTTACTTGCACAGCTCTACATCTGAATTACAATTTCATATTTTAATTATTAAAGTGTTGCCTGTATTTTTCCCCTTCGTCTTTTAACACTGAAAGAAACATAGTATGCAGGTTAATATACTATGCTTATATTTTCTCTACATTCTTATCGAGGTATGTAATAGCATAGATATTTGAATTCCCTATCATGGATATACAAATTGATTGTATGAGCCTAAGAAGACAATTTTTAGTTTATGTAAAAAGAATGTCAAGGAGTAAAATTTGTTAATAAACATTTACTGCGACACAAAAAACGTGGTTTGAAATTGATAAGAAAATACTGGACATCTTTTAAACCACTGATACATGGTTTAACTAAGTGCAAAGTTTGAGGAAGTTTATATGTGAAGATACTGATGTCAGGAAATTAATACTGTGCCTTAACAATGCAGTTTCCAGCACTAAGAGATACTTTTCTATTTTTTCAGACTTACTGTATCAATAAAGTCATGGTCATATGTATCAAAAGGAATTTTCATTAATTTGGCAACATCGGACAGGCAAAAATTATTTCCATATTTAGTATATTTCCTTGCTCTCCATATACAGCAGCTATCATTCATGGCATCTCAGATACGGATAACTGGAACAAGCTTCCAGAATGACAAAATCCATCAATCATCATTGACTTTGTAAGCTAGTATTTATGGGAGATGTTTGAAAATGACTTTTCATTGGTTCCACTGAAGTCTAACGTCAGAGACTTCAAAAATATGCATTGAATTTCTGTAGCACTGCCACTGTTTCTGACTGGCTCCTCCCCTTAGAAAGATTTTCATGAACACTGAAGTTGTAGCTTTTTCTGAAAAAAACAAAAAAAAAACAAACTAAAGGGGAAGAGATGCATGAGAATGTCTGCAGTCAATGGTAAAAAAATTTTTAAACATCAGGTAACCTAAAATAAAACTATTAGCCAATTTATTAGAAGTAGATGGTTGTTGCTACTAGCAACAGTTGAACATAGACTTCTTTCCACAATTACTTTAATATATAACAGTTGAAGTAGACACTTTAAGAGAAGAGTTAATGGTGTGTTATGTACAATGTATGTTAAAAATAAACTCACTAAAACAATTTCCAAACAATATTTCAGGAGAAGATAAATTTTCAAAATATATATTTGACAAACTTCACTTTAAAAATCAAACATTTTTTACTTACTTTAACAACTTGGTCCCAAGAAGTTCTCAGTTTAAATCTTTGTGTCTGCACCTTATATTCCAAACTGTTGCAATAACATTCCACCCTGAGATCATCTTTTATTGAGGAAGAACTATCCCCTCACAGTAACCCATCATCATAATTTAATTTCCTATTTCCTTACTGACTTTTCTTAGCAATTTCTATAAGAATTCTTGGAGATAATGCATCTAAAACGGGGTAAAACAAGGCATAGATATAAGGTTGATTCAACTTAAGATAGAAGGTGTCATTTCCTATGGAGAAAGACTTTATAATCATTTATTTCCACCTCTTTTAAGTATGGTTTAAGTGAGAGTCTAAACTTCTAAGACCAGAAAATCCCTATTTTTCCACGTTTACCTCTGGGAATTGCTAGATGAGAAATTTATGTTTGTAATGACTTATAACAACTTTCATATAAATTAGTCAGAACCAAAAGAAACCTATAAACACATCTTGCCTATAATGTACATAACTATATGAGAGATACTATGATTTGAAAGAATTAAATGGCAAGTGTGTGCAAGGGAGGGGCAAAGAGAGAGAAAGAGAAAAGCATCAGAAAAAAAAAAACAGAAGAGTTGAATGAATGACCTTCATTAATAATCAAAAATAAAATAAGAATGAAACATCAAAGGATAGATTACTTACATGAAGACCAGAAGTGATCACACTAGTAACTCATCAGTAGAAGACCCTGTACTTGATTAACAGTAAGATAATAATGTATTTATTCCTTTTCCTGTTAGCCCTGAGATAACTAAAGAAAGGAAATACGAACAATGAGCACAGACTTCTTAAAATGTTTAAATAGGGCATTCACAGAGGCGCCGATTGGCTCAGCCTGGGCCTGACGGGCTGGGAAGTGTCTCACTTGGTCAGAGGCGACTCCGATCTGTTTTGGAGCCAGGCAAGGGCTATTTCCACAGCCCTTCCCGTGCTGCCAAAACCCCATCACATAACGCCCAAACATTAAGTTTTTTCACAGCTACTTACAGGGGCCATTTCTACAGCCCCTCCCATAAACCCAACACAGTATCGATACTGAAGTAAACAAAATTTTGATGCCAATAGATAAGACTCTAAAAATTGTTCAGTTTTCATGAGCATTTTCCCCTTCCATAAGATATCACACAGACTTTTACTACACTGATTTCCTACAAATCAAAACTGAAATTTGACGTCTTGGTTCATTTTAGAAGGCTGAGAAAGATGCTCACTTTTTATTTTCTGTTAGTCTGGAATAGGCCTAGACAGATGCAGAATAAAATTAATCAACAGAACTTTCCAGTTGAGCAAGTTCTATGGAAAAATATAGGTCATCACATAGCCTTACAGGAAAAAAAAACCAACAAACTAACCAAACAAACAAAACCAACTTCAGTTCCTTTCAGTTACAAACTGATAGACTAAGCAAATGATTACTTATGAGATTAGATGTCGCGGACTGCCTGTGTCTTCTTCCAATGGGTCGCAACCAAACGGCTGTTGCGACCACAACGTATTCCACAATCAGAAGGCTCTTCTAAACTCACTGCTATCTTAGTCCAACAGAGAGCTCCAACTCTCACTCTCTAGGGGGCTCCTGCCACTCCAAACTCCAGGAGGGAAATGCCCCACTCCCTCCTGGGAGTGTCCCACCTTTATCCATCCATGAGTCACGTGGTTTCCGGTTGACCAACGTGACTCACAGCACCTGTCCTAACAAGGCACAGGTGCTTTCTATTGTAGCAGCCGGGAAACTTCCCCGACAATTCCCCCTTTTCTTTTAAAAAAAAATGCCTCGCAGCCTTTAGGGTTTCCAACATTTCAATTCCATTTTCCGTCGCCGTTTGTAAGTCATTCTCATTTTTTGCCGTAACGTGACGGCGGGTATATCCATTGATCCGGCGACGACGGATACATCCACCTTGGCTGCTGTGGCTGCTTTTTCTGTTGATCAACCTGTGGCTGCCATAACGCTCCCGCAAAAGTTTTGTCCAAACCATTATGCATCTGCATAGACTTTCTCATTCTTTTATTTCTCAGCCAGCCGTTAGTGTAAACCTCTGAATTGCATTGCCTAGCAATATGGCCTATTTTCCCGCACCTGTAACATCTCTGTTTTCCATATTTATGGCAATTAACCGAGCCATTAACTTTTCCGGTATTTATTGTCCACCTTTGACCCTTTCGTCCTGGGCATTCCGATTTTATATGTCCCAGGTTTCCACATCTATAACACTTCTGCTTCCTAACACGCAGGGAACCCGGAAGGGCTAGTGCCACGGGGAACGCACTAGGCCCTCCCCTCATTTCTGTTATAGATGATTCTTTATTGTTAACTGGTACCCCCAGAGCTTTAGCCAGGTCCCAGTCCCTGGCCTCTATTGCTTTTGTTCTAACCTCGTCCCAGAAGCGAACTGGGTCATGAGGCTGAAGTGTTACTGTAGTCGCTCCCAAGGGGTCTGATTCCAATAAACAGGCGGATTCTGGCGACTTTCTCCTTGGTCTAGGTGCGGTTGGTAACTTCCCAGCAGAACTATCACTTGCTTCAAAGGTTTCTCCTGCAGTCTCTCTTGCTGCAGGGTGGGTCATGGCCTGCTGAGAGGTTTCTCCTGCAGTCTCTCTTGCTGCAGGATGGGTCATGGCCTGCTGCAGCGTCTTCACTACGATTACTAACTGCTGGGATATACCTTGCAGTATTGTCATAACTTGCTGTAGTATTATTGGCTGCACCAAGCGTACCTGGGCCGGATAACCAGATACCGCGGGATATGAAGTTGCCAAGGGTGGGGCCAATTGCTCAAATGGCGGAGCCATAGGCATAATAACGGGGGAAGGGGGAGCTGTTGGGGCAAAGGGTGGGGGACGTTTTAACACCTCCTGCAGGGTGGGGCAAAGTCCCTGCACAGTCCCCGCAACTTCCTTGATCTCCTTGAACAGTGAAGATAAACCCAATTCACTGTCCGTGCTGTCTGAGGCCAGTCCTCCCTCAGACAGTTCGTCGTCTTCCTCAAAACCTTTGCCCATTGATACATAATCTGTTGCTTGAATTATATTATCCAAGGCCCCCCATGTACGCAACAGGTCAGTTTTGGTCGAGTCCTTATTCTCAAAGACTACTTCACAAAGCAACTTATCCCCCAACTTCTTCCATAGCTCAAGGCTAAAGGACGTATTGAGACTCACTAGGTCTTCACGCTCCGCCACCCAGTTAAGTAAATTATATAGATCCTTGCTTCTTATATTGGCCCCCGCAGCCATTATCGCAGATTCAAGAAATGCAAAAGTCTGGCCTTCCTTTACAGAGTTCTGTCTCATGTCCATTCCCAGCGGCTCACCTTGTTCCAGGTGCCTAGGTCAATCCGCAGCTCCTGCTGCTCTCAAGCTTCGCTGAGTTTTATCTCCACCGCAGTTCACCCTGCGGTTCAGGCAGTTCGCGTTTCGACGAATCACGTCAGGGTCACCAGATGTCGCGGACTGCCTGTGTCTTCTTCCAATGGGTCACAACCAAACGGCTGTTGCGACCACAACGTATTCCACAATCAGAAGGCTCTTCTAAACTCACTGCTATCTTAGTCCAACAGAGAGCTCCAACTCTCACTCTCTAGGGGGCTCCTGCCACTCCAAACTCCAGGAGGGAAATACCCCACTCCCTCCTGGGAGTGTCCCACCTTTATCCATCCATGAGTCACGTGGTTTCCGGTTGACCAACGTGACTCACAGCACCTGTCCTAACAAGGCACAGGTGCTTTCTATTGTAGCAGCCGGGAAACTTCCCCGACAATTATACTCTTTGTATAATACTATACATATAAGCTTCTACACAGAAACAGTTGTAAAGTTATTGTAGAGGAACAGAATTTTAATTACCATATCAGAAAAAAATTTGATATATTCTGGAAAGGTAACAGCATGATTAAAAACGAAATAAGGCTACACTATGAAACCAATACTGCACTATTTCATCTTCCCGTGTGTATATTGGCTTAACAAATATCTTCATTCATACTTCCACTTCTTCTTAATAGGATTACTTTAACTACAGTGTGTCTGATGGTGCAGTGCAATCCTTCTAACTTAACATAACTCTGCAATACAATCTCTTCTTACTGGCATTATATCATTTATTGCATCAACCAAAGAGGACAGAGCTGTTTTATTAATTTTCAGCATAGAAGGTTCAAAAGTTCATTTCTAATTTTAACATGATAGAATTTTCATGTTCTACTCAACAAAGACTGAAGGTTGTAGAGATGACAGGAAAAGAATGACGAAAATACCTGTTATTTATGATAGATACATGTCATATTTTTTGTTTTCTTTTTTTCCCATAATCCAAAAGATACCTCTTTAGCTAGAAAAAAGACTTGAAGTTTCTTTTAAATATGATCTGATTAGAAAGTAATGTGCACTGCAAAGTGCAAAGAACAAGTTTCAGACAACGGGGAAAGATTCCATACTCTTTTCCTACAATCTCAAAATACAGCGTAAGAGATTTACAAACTTTAGAAGCATTTCTGAAGTTTGGTAATCCCTCGTTCAACACAGAATAAATTACCTACCAGATAGTTACTTTGTTTATGTTAGCTAATTGACTTGTCCATAAAGAACAAATCTGAGCTGCCCAGGAGAGCTGACGCACAGGCTGCCTCCTTCATCAGGTGATTATATGAAGCGTGATATTTTCGGATCCAGTAATGAGAGATTAGGAGGGGATCAGGCAGAGAATTTTCTGCCTCAGCGTATCATAAAGTCTTTTATATGTACAGGCACAACAAAGAATGGAACAGGGGGGAGAGAAACACAGGCGAGCTCCAAACACTACCTAAATATTTGCTGAGGTGGACATACAAATCAGTTACTTACAAAAAACAGAATACAACGGCCATGGATATTTACCTTTATGTAAATTATCTGTTTACTATAGAAAGATATAGTAAAACTATCAATTTATTATTACCATGCAGAACTGCCTATTCATAGTCTCATCCTGAAGGTGTCCTGCTGTCATGTGGGCACTTGCTACAGATGTAAAAAGACTGGCAACCGCAGGGGGTATCTCATATCTCTTTTTTTAGTGTAGTAGCTGCTCATTTAATTTTCCCTCTCCCTTTGCCCTCCTACTCCGCAGACCCACTGAAAGTTTCTCTTCAGGTATGCTAAGTTAGCTCAGACCACCCTCTGAGTGGGTGGAAACTCCTACCATGTAGACAGGAATAAGCAACCCAGAGAAATTGAGTTGTCAAATGTGTGGCAAAAATACATTTAATAATTTTCCCTGTATCACCAAGCTTAGACACTGTCACATTGATAGTATGACAAAGGTGCTTAAAAAAAATGTCAGCAGGGAAGGAAACAGACTTGCTCAATCCTCTTATTTTCAGAAGTTTTAAATCCTATTCAGACTTGAGAGGAAAAAAGGGTTAAATGTTAACAATAAGTATGGTAGATTGTGCCCTTTTATCCTTAAAATCTATGCTCAGTGGATTTCTTATACAGTCCTTTCTGCATTTTTCTACTGTTTGAGCAGGCACTTTTTTCTAAACATAGACAAATTGTAAAACTTCTTTAACTATCACCTGCCATTCATGATAGGCACAATATCTTTAGCTGCTCATTCAGCCTCATGATTATTTTCTAATTGCTTTCCCCCTTGCTGCTCCACTGTCAAAATATTCTAACAGCCCTTTAACTGCTGTTTAATAACTAACAGGAGCTTCACATATTTTAAAGAACAGAGAAAGATTATCTATTGTTTTGCTTCCTTAAAGATTTAGCACAGTGAATAATCATTACTAAAGGTAATGAATATCATCAGAAGTAGCTGGCTGCATTTCTCCAGTCCTTCCCAGCTTCTGAGATTCTCATAAAATAATCTGTAATTGTACTGCAAATATAGGAGCACTGATCTGTTGTATCTTTCAAAAGACAAATGCATACTCTTGCTATGAAAAGTCACACCACAACAGCAAGTCTATCAACACAGCCTCAAAACTATTTCAAAGAAAATTATAAAACATCACAAGAGTTCTAGCAATTTCACGTTCACTTTAATAGCGCCTGATGCCTTTTTAATTTGGATTCTCTCAAAATGCAATTATGGAATGTCATAACTGAGATTTTCTTGCAGAACTAAAGCAACAACCTCGTCCTTGTGTGGAAAAAATATGAAGCTATTTAAGAATGGGAGAAAAATGTCTTTGTCTCACACATCAAAAAACAAGGCAGCATAGAGCATCCTTTCTGTAGAATTGTCTCTAAGCAGATACATTCCCTCAGTTGCAACTTTCCAAGTACAAGCTCTAGTCTTTATCTCTCCAGCAACAGGAATTACTTCACATTTCAGTTAGAGGTCTGAAAAAAACTCTCAAGAATTGGCTTTCTTTCCTTTTTAAGAAAGGTGACCAGAGTCACAGCCTATGAACTAGTGAGACATCATACAACTCTGGAAACCCTCCCGTGTAAAATTATGTTACCAAACTCAATTGGAGATGTTGACTAAGCAAAAGTACGCTTCATTTTGTCCTTACCGTTAATAACAGAACATATTAATAGTATCACAGTTCATTTTAAATTAACTAAAAAAAAAGTAAACCACACTACAGAATACCCAAAGAAACATTTCATATAGTGCATACTATAAGAAATACGTCACCCCATCTAATTGTTATGGAATTATAGACAACTATTTCTGAGTTCTCTCCACACTTCATTTGCACTGCTGCTGAAGAAATCTGGAAATGTTGAATTAAGTATATCTTCTGAGAATCAGGAAACAGTCACAGTAGGCATCTCAGATATAGTTTGGGATAGTCAACCTGTGGTTTTATTTCAATTTGTCAGAGTAGTGTCAAGAGAAATTAAAAAAATAACCAGTTGAGTCATGAGGACAGGCTGAAAGAGTTGGGGCTGTTCAGCCTGGAGAAGAGGAGGCTCCAGGGTGACCTTATAGCGGTCTTCCAGTACCTCAAGGGGGCCTACAAGAAAGATGGGGAGAGGCTGTTCAGGAGGGCCTGTTGTGATAGGGCAAGGGGTAATGGTTTTAAAATAGAGGGAGGTAGATTCAGATTGGATATTAGGAAAAAATTTTTTACCATGAGAGTTGTAGAACACTGGAACAGGTTGCCCAGAGAGGTGGTGGATGCTCTGTCCCTGGGGACGTTCAAGGCCAGATTGGACGGGGCCCTGGGCAACCTGATCTAGTTGGAGATGTCCCTGTTCCTTGCAGGGGGGTTGGACTAGATGACCTTTGAAGGTCCCTTCCAGCCCTAACCATTCTATGATTCTATGATTCTTTGAACTTTGCAGGCACTGTTGCAACATCAGGACACTTTATTCTGAATTTGTGTGATGCAACAGTGGTTCTTGAGCATTTCATTACCAAATATTATTTATTCACAAGATAGTACTCACGCTGTACATGCATGTAACCGAATTTATTTTTTAAAAAATATATCAAAAATTATGTTTTCCTTAGAAGTAGGAGCCACTAAGAGATTTCTGGCTGATGAATCACATCCCAACCTTTCAATGAACTTGTTAGGATAAGCATTGGCTCTTTATTTTCTTTCTCCTTACAACATGTTTGATTCATAATTGCTTTGCTTATTGCTCCTGAGCAATTCGAAATAAAGTTATAAGCAGAGCTCTCCCAAGCTTTGCAGAAGCATTTTAAAGTATAAATAGAAAACCTAGAAACATTTCCCTTTAGATATGATTGTACTTTTCAAAAGCACAAATATAATTAGTAGAGTATTTGCATTTTCAAGTAATCACAGATTGTAGATTAAATAGAAGCATGGAACCATAGAATGGTTTGGGTTGGAAGGGACTTTTAAAGGTCATCTAGTTTCAACCTCTCTGCCATGATCAGGGGCACCTTGCACTAGATCAGGTTACTCAGAGCCTCATCCAACTTGACCTTGAATTTTTCCAGGGACAGGGTATCTACCACCTCTCTGGGCAACCTGTTCCAGTGTTTCATCACTCTCATCATAAAAAATTTCTTCCTTATATCTAGTCTGAATCTACCCTCTTTTAGTTTAAAACCGTTATCCCTTGTCCTATCACCACAGACCCAACTAAAAAGTCTGTCCTCATCTTTTTTATAAGCCCCCTCTAAGTACTGAAAGGCTGCAATAAGATCTTCACAGAGCCTTTTCTTCTTCAGGCTAAACAACCTCAAGAAAGGTATGCAGTTGTAGAACATGTAGTCATTAAATTAGCAATATGCACCACAAGACTTAATCTTTGTATGATATATTGGTATCTTGGTGAACACTCTTCAGGACAACGCATTCTACACCCAAAGGCCTATTGGTATGAGATGAGACACACAAAAAGGAATATAAGAAAGAAAACATTCAAACATGTTCCTTAGTGTACCTAACTTGTGAGTATATGGTTACTATATGTATACTTGAAACTACTGTTGTAAGAGAAATGATAGGGCGTTTCAGCATGTGACATGCAGACAAAGTAGAAGACTGGGCTTTCTGTAGTTGTCTTATACAGCAAACACTTAAAAAGAGACTGGATGTAAAACACAATATAATACCTAGAATTAAGTACATTTATAGAATTTGAAGGGCTTTGAGAGTAGGGGAGGTTAGGAAAGTTTCCACACCTATTAACGTTGCTTATTCTAGTAGAGACTATAGTGCATTTCTCTTCACTTTGAAATGTCTGTTTGTAGTTAGAGAATTCAAATAGTTACCTAGCAAGGAAAGTTCAGACTGAAACACTCAATATAATCTAAATCATGACCACCACCTTTATGTGCTTATATACTCCACTTATGTTACACTGTCAGGACCTTTGGGCTGGATGTCCAATATCATCCCTCCATCACTTGCAATCTCACTGTACCACGGAAGATTTTTGTGACTGTAGGATTGTTGACATGAAGCAATATTCCTCAGAAAACTCAAGTTAATAAATCACTAGTTTCTTTCCCTCCTTAGTTCTTTAAAAAATAACTGACCTAGTAAAGGTTCTTAATCCCAGAGAGTATTTTGGAATCTGTTGGTAAATTTGATTATAACATCTTTACTGAGCTAGTCTTGACATTTAGTATAGAGCACCTAATGAGATGGATAGAATTTAAAATACAGTCTACTTCACGATTAATCATCATGAAGAATGATGACATCATCTAGTCTTCCCATCCACAACTGCACAGAAAACATAAAAGTATTTCCATAGAGATTACTGCAGGACACATCTGAAGCAATACAAGACTCATGCTTTCAGAACCTACTTTATCATGCTGCAGACACCATTTTAATGATCAATAGTAACCCTCTCTGTTTGCAGATCTGTTGTATGTGCATTAGAATTACAACATAACTGTGTAATCAGCCAGGGAACTCTTAATATAAAATTGTTAGAGAATTTTAGAAATGTTGTGTATCTCCGTTTGTGTGAAGGCAGGACCTGCATAGCCCCCATTTGTAACTGTCTGTTCAGAAAAAAAGGAATGCTGAAATATAGACCAGTAAATATGATTTTTTAACATTACTAGTAAAAGGCCAAAGACAGTACTGACCCGACAGTGCAGAGTCTCAGGATTTTTCTGGACTTGATTCAGCCTAAGCTTATTTTATGTTGCTTAGTTGAGATAGCAATTGTCAGGAAATAAGGTAAGTATTGCTTAAAATCTGATTTTTTCTTAGCTTTAGTTTATAGTGAGAACAAGTACTCATTCAATGTAGTTTGAATTGTCTATGACTCTAGAATAAAATTATGTGGAAGAAAACTCACATACGATGGCACCAGGGGTCCTAGATAGTGAACAAAAATTGCAATGCTCAGTCACCATTGGAATGCAACCTTGTACAGCTCAATTAAAAACAATTTTAGATACAACAAAGAGAACAAAAACACTAGACAATTGGACTAGCAACAAATTACTGACTGCACTGTAAGCAGTGTTCCCTTGTTCCTCTTGTGGCCCGTAAGAAAATTTTGAGTGTAATAGGAGTCCTTTTGAGCCAGCAATCCCATGACTGAGCCTTCTCTCCACACCAACACTTTCACTTATCTCACTGAAAACACAGGATTTCAGAAGGCATAAAGCATATTCATATTGGAGGGTTGGACACACACATACATAGTTCTTAATAAATTTCCCCATTTTCTTAAACCAAAGTCTGTTCAGGTACGGAATGATGAATGATGAATGCCTTTCTCAACTCCACTTTCTTCAAGCAGTCATCTCCTTTACAACACAAATACAAGACACACTACCTACACCCATCAAAACTGCAAACGAGAGGAGAACTGGGATTACTGCTTTCATACCCATGTAAATAGACACATGTAGAATGAAAGGGGAGGCATGTAAAAGTAGGCAACACTGAAAAGAAAAAAAAAAAACCAATACCGCAGGGGTAACACTATTTTTAAGATAAATAAAAATAACAATGAATCTCACTAATGTCAGCATTATTAGGATAAAATAAATAATTTATCTTTGCTTACTATACAGAGTCAGGGAGAACGGTGTTACCATTTTCCTTTTGGTTTAATTTCAGTTTATTATTTCTTGATATACACTCTTCTATGTATAAAGGTCCTTCCCAAGTCACATTAGGTATATGATATTTTGTTCTCAGAACCTCGTAAATACACTGGCTTATCTGAAGGCTGTTTAATGGTTTTGTGATTCTTATCAGTTTTACTTGCTTGTTTGCTTGAAATAACAGGACTTTTTCCTACCATTCAATACACTGAAACAAACAAGCTAAGGAACCTCTCAGAAGTTTGTATGCGGTTTAACACTCATTTTATTTGTGACATTTCACTCACACGAATTTTGGTGCTAATTGAGATGTCATAACTAGAGTGTGCTGGCAACTGATAGTTGATTCAGTTGTTATTCACCAAAATACAGAACTCAGACTATGGAGTAATCAAAATAGGCTTACTAACTCACTTGAGTTTTATGAGCTTCATTGAGGCTTAAAACATTCATGCTACTGAAAAGATTCTTGAATAAAACTTGATAAAAATAATGTGTAAAAAGCAATAAAAATCCAAATTGTTTGGAAACCAATAGTTTTCTTTTCAGTATATTCCTCCAAATACCATAGAAAATACACTGTTCAGCACCACTGAAAAAGTCAGCAGAAAAGAGATTGTTATCCAGAAGTCATTCAAGACATAAAAAGACTAAATTCAAGAACAAAAGGTAAACTGTAATTGTCTGACTGTAATAGGGAGCATAGTGAAGTAGGTTTATTCTATAACAAAGCCTTTAAACAGCTCTTTAACAAACTAAATTGAAGAATCTCAAGATGCAGACAGTAAAAGTTAAGTTTGAATAATAAAATTAATACTATATATTGCTCCCACTGTGTCCTTGGATATATTGAGTGAATTTGTAATATTTGATGTGATCTAAAATTTACATAGACATCTTTTCTTCAAAACTAAAATTTAAAGGTGAACAACCCATGAAAGTAACAGATGTCATGCTACAGGTGACACAACAAACTATAGCACAAAACCTTCTCCTAAGAACAAATAAATCCCTTGTGCAAGTTCACAGGCTGTTGCATTTGTAGGTGAGTATTTCCAGATTGGTTTGCATCTCCTCGGTGAATAAAAGGTGGAAAAATAATATCACTTCAGCCCATTAAAAATGTTCAAATCATTATGTAAAATTATATTGGCATATTCAATAATAAAAAAATTATCTACAATAATTTACTTATTGCTTTGAAAATTGATAAGTGTTCTTAGGATGAAGCTCACAGACAGCATATTTACAAGTGTTTGAAAGACCATATTTTACACGATAAAAGATAACCTAGGAAAACATGGTAACTTCTGTAGAACTTCCAGCTTCATTTTAAAAACAATAATAAATTTCCTTATAAGAATCTTAGCTGAGTAAGTCATAGACAAATCTACCGTGTTAAATGTAGGCTAGTACAAACAGGTACATTGGCACATCCAGATGGAAGTGTTAGCATAAGTGAACAAATGACAGACCTTGGCAACCTGTGCCCACAACCACAACAACTTTCTGACCTGCAACACCACTGCAATCATGCAATCGTGGTTCCAGCCAGTTTATAAACATCTGAACTTCATTTAATTGCATGGCATAGGTGTGGCCAGGAAGGCAGCTCTCAGTGCCACGCCAAGAACTTAAGAAATGATAAAATGTTTGTGGAATCAAAGAATATTAACCCAAGTTGGTAAAGCTTCAGATTTGATAAAGAGAAATTTAATATTAACACTTTTCAAAACATTCTCAATCAGTTCTAGAATTATTTCACCTGTAATATGAATACAGTATTCTGTTTCAAATCAGCAATCTACCAGCCATACCTAAGAAGACACGTATGTTTATAACAAATATTCTTGAGCAGGTCTCTTTCAATATCATCAAGTAGAACTGTTTTACCTTGAACAAATAGTTTTACTGGAACACAGTGTGAACCCTGATTGAGGTAGTCTGAGTAAATGTCAAAAAGCCTATTCCATTTCTCCTAATCACATCCACAGAACATCAGGCCTATCCAGTTTTATTGTCCAAATGAAAATAACTTCACGGCACAGAAGTGCACACTTATTCAGAAACAAATTTCTTCAGTCATGATTTATTGTCTAAATGTCATCATATGGATAGTTCACTAATTATTGGCAACTTTTCACAGGTACAATAAGCTATTCCATTGAAGTTGGTTTCAGAACTGTATTTGGGGATTTATGCACTTAGGTTATAACTCTTCCTCTTACTAATACAATATTACATATGATGGCAGATCCATGTGCTGTGGTCTTCCAAGCAACAAAATAAATGGAGAAAGTCTGGAGTTTACTTTAGAATTCCTGAAAGAATATAGAATCTGGAAAAATGAAGTCCTCTGTATCCCTGAGGATATATATGTCACAGCATCTCTCCTCCAGACCTAGCAATAGGTCATATGCTCCAGACCCAGCATAGCAATAGGAATCAATGGCCTAATACAACTACCATTATATGCAAATGAAAACTTCCATTACATTAAGTGAATAAGAAAATGAAAAAAGGACAGTTTTTTCACCTATTTATTCCTGCTGTAGAAGAGTCATGGTCTAAGGATGTATTCAGAGATCAGAGCACGTTTCATACGAGTGGTGCTGATGAAGTCTGATAACGCAGCGTACAGTTGTAAATAAATATGGCTCTGTAAACATTAAGATTCCCCTGCATTATGAACTATGTACTGCCTAAGACAAGGGCTAAAATGCCTTTGACAATAATGACATATCAAACAAGGAAAAAGAGTTACTCCATGTTCTCTTGGGTCTCAAACCTATGTTTAGTTTACTGACTAGTAGAGGACAATACAGATAGCAATACTATCTGCATTTTTCAAATTTATTTTGCAGTAAGTGAATGCAGTACTGGCCTGCTAATCCTGAAGAAGGTTGTTTGTTTCTTTGCTTACTTTTCACCATCAAAGTAATGCAGAAACAGGCCAGTTACTGGCAGGCAAAGTCCCCAGTGCAAATGTCTGTAGAGCCTCAAGCAAAGACAAGAATTCCCTGTGATGGAAAGCTCAAACCACTCATTGTCATTTGTTTCAGTCAAACTCAGTGCTGAATAAAGAGCTGCAAGGGCAGGCAGAACACAAAATTACGTCAGTGAGGCTGAAAGCAAAATTTGAGTTGAAATATGCCATGGACCACACAACACAGCGCTTTTTATATGGAAAAAGTTGATCATCTTGACATCTCCTAAATTTATTTTCTGATGAGAACTGCAGAAAAATACATAATTAATTTTTTTTGATCCTTTTTTTTTTGGGGGGGGGGAAGAGTATAAAAAGGGGGGAAATTGTCTCCTTTAAATTTTTATGTTTCTGCTTTTTTCTTTCTTCCCCTTTTGAACACACCCAGAGCAGAAATTTTGAAAATAAACCATTTCAGGGTGATACTGTGCAAAGAATGAGGTGACACAGTAAATGAACTGCCTCTTCATGTGACAAATCTTTTATTTTAGTCAGACATACAGCACTTGCACAAGAATGATATATACTTTTAAAAAATCATGTGCAGTACGAGCATGCAAAGGAAGATAGGTACTGCAATTCATCGTACCACTCGTCCATTTTATCTTCTTCATAAAGCTAATGGAACTGCTCAGGAGAATAGAGGCTGTAGGTTCAGAAGTGAAAAAGATGAGCTTCTTTTTCACAGGGGGATGGGGAAGGCAAGATTTCCACTGATATCTGTTAATTGCACAAAGAATGGGGGAAAAATGAGTCAGAAGGAAAAGGAGAAATATATAATTTCTGAAGAAGAAAGCTGTCATGAATTTAAAGAAATGATTTACTGATTTATTGATTTACTCCATGTTATTCTATCACAAAATGTAAGATACTTGAATAAAAAAACTTATTTCTAAAAAATCTTGAGTGACTAAAGTTGTTAAAATGTGACCCAAAATGTGTGCAATTCTTATGAAAAGACAAAACTCAATCATTCCTGTACATTTTACTTTCTAGCTAGGTTTTCTGTATTTTTACATTTTGCAATGTATTCCAAATCTCTTCTTTCTGCTCTGTCTTCATCACTTTTTTTTTTTCAGCAGGCCTCATCCATTACTTTCTCGGTTTTAATTCTTTCCTGCCGTGTTCCCTTACTTTTTTCATTTCATTATTCTGTCTACTACTTCGATTATCTCCTGACTAAATCTACATCCACATTCCCTCTTCGACCTTCATCAAAAGTATAGTTCCAAAACCTGAATAAAATTTAATTTTATTTGGTAAATCTGTTTTGCTCCTTGACAGCAAGAAGCACTACAGTTTCGGACCCATCTATTCGGAACAATGTTATGAGAAGGGTCACAGGTCTATTAGTTCCTCTAACACTAAAATAAGCTACCAGTAAGAAAAAAACTGTGTTCAAAGTATTACTTCCAGGCACGTGTCCTAGATGTGTGTTTAAGCTTACACAGTAAGGTAGCAGTTGGTGTCTAAGTATCCTATGAATTTAGCCATACATCTTCTATATAAACATACAATTTAGCTTAGTGAGACCAGTTATTTACATGCTGCCAAAACTGATAAAAGGAAAAAGATGGACAAAATAGCATTGTCACTGAATGTTTAATAGTTTATAAGGGGTAAATATATTGCTAAATTAGTTGCTTATATAGTTTTCATTTCTGTTCAGGCTTCAGGATGAGACTACAATAGAAATAATAAAAATGCCGGTAAGTTGGGATAAGTTGAACTGGGTATAGAAAAAGAATCCTTGCACAAAACTCAGTTTGGATCTAACTTACTTCATATCATTTGTATCACTGAAGGAAAATAAATACCTTAAATAGCTGAACTGAGCTAAGATTTACAGTTCTTCTTTATGTTTATGGTATAAAATCACTGTGAGATTCCTTTGTAGCAACAGCACCAAATTTACACGGGATCTTTCGTGCAAGTGTGTAAGAGCTGGAGAAACAACAGTTGTGAATAGGGAATGCAGGACATGCAAGAAGGTTTCAGATCATTACATCTACAAATTAGCAAATTAATAACCAACAGTGCAATAAAATAAGCACATCAGCTTTACATTGCTCTGGATTTCCCTGATGTCCTTGGTTTCCTTCCTCAGTATCCTCATCTATACAGCCTGCACATCTGCACAACTTCTACACCTCACTGGTAGTTTGTCTGGCAAGATACATGTGCTGTACCTACTAAGGTAATAATCAGATTAGATGCATAAACCTGAGACAAAGATACATATTGGAGGCACAAGAAAGTCTTTTATGTCATGTTCTCAACCCAATGGATTAACAGTACAGTTCACTTCTGCAATTGTAACTGCAAAGCAATGAGTTAATGAAGCTCTCCACATCTTTTTTAACATTCAAGACCTATTAGGTAAACATTACATCTCTAGCCACAGCTTAAAAATCCTGTTTGTGAAATTATAACAACTAAATTTCAATAGAAATTTTAGTATAAATTTTCAGAAATTGAGTTTCAGTTGTGATTCCAACTACCAAGACTATATCAGCTGAGAAAAGCTTGCTATAATTTTACTCTAAAATACGCAGACAATTACTAGGAAACACTATGCATAAAAATGAGTTCAATTTAATATTTGAATATAATTTTAATGCAATATTTTAATAATACATTAATGAAAATTGGGGAAAACAATTCAAAAACATATGACCGAATATGAAGAAGTATCTTAGATGGCAATAACCATGTAAGAGGTTCAGACTAAACATATAATTAGTATTTAAAATGTGAGAGGGCCAAAATGCCTAAGCTAGAAATAAGCTTAGGATTCAAACGGGGACAATTTGGTGCAAAATGCACACTTTTAACGTTTATCAAATGTGTGTACACAGGCACACACAGATACTTACATTTGTCATTTTTTAAATCTAAAGTTATTGCCTAAGAAACCTGCAAAATCACATACAAAAATAACTAACTATTGGGTAAGGGGCGTCATTTAACTTTAATCTCCTGTCAAGTGCCTACCCATCTATCATGGATAGGTGGAAATCAAATTTAATTAAAAAGACTGCAGCTCTGGGAGTTATTATCATTTCTTCTATCTCATAAGTGTGCTTCAGATCAGAATAAAATCCCACTGTAGACAGAGTATGTACGTAAAAATGAATTGTTTTAAAAAATCACATAAAAGGTTTTTCTTATATGGCATGCATTTGTATTTTTAGTCTCAGATTTATTATCAAATTATTTTTTATTTCAAACAAAGAGCTCTGGCTTTCCTCAGTAAATTTTGGGTTAAGCTAAATTTTAGCTTGACTAAATAAGTTTTAAACTCAGAGGCATATTTTGATATAATTTTATCGCCAGAAAATTTCACTATAATTATTATCTTGGTAACTAGAACAATGTTTCCAGTGAAGTATTCCTAAAGGGGACTTTTTTTCATTTAGTCAGTGTGTCTAGGTTCCATGTATTAATCACTTTTAAAGACAGACAAATCAGTTTAAAATAAATGGCTGAAAAAGTAGGTGGAATATTAAAATCTCCAAGACATCTTTAAGATTTTACTAGTGCTTTGGAGAATGCAGTCACATCAAACACTTTTAACAACTTAAAACAGTGTCCTTAATCTAGAGTGTCTTAATTTTGTCTTAGTCTTGACCTCTGAATTAAATTAGGCTGATGACACAGCACTCTCTTCAAATCTGGCCATTATCTTCCCTTAAAGTTGGGTACCCATTAATTAATTTCAACATGTGAATTTTTTGGCAGAGATCTAGAACTCTCAGAGGCACTCTATGCTAAAATAACCTTGCACAACCCATGGCTAAGGGTGGATTTTTGTTATTATTTATCACAATGCATGTTCTAATTTCTATTCTAAAAAGGCACGAGCATGGCTACTTACCACTAACCTTGCATTTGGAAAAATAAACAGTTTTTACTGTTTTCTGGTTGCATAAACATGATATAGTATGAAGATTAAATTCATTTTCTTTCTGCTAAAGATATCCTTGGCTTATTTTTACAGGAAATTTTTAAGTAATCTTTACTTTATTGCAGCAGTTCCAGTCTTTAAAAAAACGGCAAAAAGATTTCTTTGATCTTTCTTTAAAAAAGAAAAAAAGCTGATTTGTATAAATATTGTAGTTTTCAGCAGTTTAACTAGCATAAATTTGAATTATTGACACAATAGACAGAAACAATTTGATACAAACCAACTGAAAGCAAATCTGTGAAACTTCCCTTTACACAGTACTAGCTCTTACTGTTAGTATAACATTTATTTAGTTGTTGAAACTGCCGCTGAGCACTGACTATAGCAAGAACTTTTATGGTTATTTTTAAATGTATCACAGCAACACTTTAACATCATTCCTCTGTCTTCACTGATGTTTCCTTTTGGTTTATTCTCTTTTAATCTCTCTTTTCTATTGCTGTTGCAATTGTAATATGATAAAAAGAGATGATAAGATGATTCATCTCAGTTATTTATACTGCTAAATGTTTACAGTACATAAACCAGAAGATTGAATTTGAGCTTATTACCTTATTTCTTGACTGGAAGGAGGACATACGTGTACTTGTGTATTAATGCTGGATACTAGTCTATCCGGGGAGTGTTATTCTAAGTTTTATCCGAAGTTAGGTGTGGTTGGATATTAAAAACCTTAAAACAAAAAGTACCTTAATTTAAACCAAGCGTTTCTGGAAATGCCTTCTCTTTGTTTCATATCCACTTAGTTGTTCTGAAGGACATTTGCAGTTAGTTGCACAAGTGTAAATAATGCTGGATATTAAAATTGATTAGTTAAAAATACTAATCAATTAACAGACTAAATCTTTTCATTTATCCTTTTTTTTAATTTTATTTTCCAATGATTAGTTGACAATTTTTTCTAGGTTTGACTTCAGAGAAACATAAATACTGCAGAGCAAATCTTCTGTCACTTTTGCTGTGACTTTGTTTTTTAAGTAGGTACATAAAGTGAAAGCCTGTGGTATGAGTAGGGCAGGCATTACGTTGAGATGCGCTCAAATTTATTCCGTCTGACAAGTATCTGGATTTTAGTATTAACTTTCTTAAGAGAACTCATCTTCAGAAGATTTTTTTAGGTTAAAGTGTTGTGGGGTGGCTTTTTTGAGGAACAGAGGGAAAAGAAAATGTATGTTTTTTAAGGACATTTTTTATTCCCCCTCAAAAACAGTAAGAAGAGGCTCCTGACAGCACAAATCTAGACTACTTCTGGAAGAGTTTGTAGTAAATGTAAGAATAACATCTGAAAAGGAAGAAAAGGAGGTCGTTTTAAAATCCTTGAGAATGACTGATACATACCACCTGAAAGACAGCACTTGAAGTTAGGCAAAAAAAAAGAATGCAAGTTATCTAGAGAGCAATAGGAAAGAATACTACAGGATGTAATTCAGAAAAGAAAGAAAAAATAATTGAAGTAAAAGAAACACTACATTAAAGTTAAAAAGTGATAGGTTTTTTTAATTACCCCTTCTTATTCTTCTGCTGCCTTATTTTAGCTCAATATTTCCTCTGAGTATCTTTCTCTTCAAAATAAGAGCAGCTAAACAAAAATTAGGAATATAAAGACTTAATAGAAAGAGCGATATCTTTCAGTATCAAATAGCGGGAGCTTTTTCTTTTGTTTTGCTTGTTTTAAGGCAGTGTTACTTTAAAGTGCTTTTCAATATACCTGATTTACATTGGCGTGAGTTAGATGTAAGCATGTGCAGACAGTGCACTCAAAACAGTATAAGGTAAGAGTGAGGAAAATCTAGTCTGGTGATCCAAAGATGAAAGGCAATGGCACTTTAATATTACTATAATAGTTAAAATATTGCTTCACACAGCACAGACTTTCATTATCAAACTGAAATGTCAATTTTACTCTATTGTTTAAGAAATTGACATACTCTGCCCTGGATACATGATCTGAAAGGCGCCTGAGAATTTTTTCTCTGAAGCTTCTGACAGTGGCTGATGACCTTTCCAAACAGACTGGTGTCCCCAGTTCTTGTTGGAGGGATCATTCATAGCATTGAAACCCAAACAGAAAATCTCAAACAATTCCAAGTTGGATCTAATTAGCATGTGTTTTTTAGAAGGAACATGCCGGCTCAAATGATCTCTGCCTTCAAAGAGTGTCTCGATGTCAAGAGTTAGTCAGTGGAGACAATGCCTCTATTACAAAAAGAATTTGAAGCTTTAGAGGTCAGGGCTCTTTACAAACTCGAGAAGTAGTGCATTTAAAGAAACATTGCTTTCATTCACGACTACCATTGTGATTTTTTTTCAGATGTTAAGATCCTGATTTTTAGCATGACCCTTGGTGGTCAGAGGCTTCACTTAAGTGCATCAAATGGCAAGTGTGCCTGAGCTGTCTGGTTCAAACAACACATTTACAAAGTATTATTTTGCTGAAGAAGTTTTTCAGAAAAAAACATGCAAGACCTATTAGATATCTTTGTTCATTATGCTTTTCTGAAGACAAATAAAATTAAAACAATTTAGAAGAGTGGCCTTCAAGTAATCACATTTCGTAGGAATAACATCAAGTCTTAATATGCTAATTATGTAGACAAATAAGAGATTTTATTTTGAACTTTTAGCTATTAAACAGAAGTAGAAATCTGTGCTGATACTTATTGTTATTTATTTTGATCTTAATTTAAATTTAGAAAGGTTTTTAATTTAAAGGTTCTTAATTTTAATTTAAAAATTTAAATTTTGCCCAAATATTTGTAAAAATATTTAAATAAGTATCAATACATAAACATCAAGCATGAAGTAGTTACATATCTAGGTAAGGCATTCATTTAAATTAACTCAAAAAGCACATGAAATCACTGTCAATTCTAATGGAGCCCAGTTTGGCAAGATACTAAATTTAAGCACTATTAGACTATGTGAAATGACCTGAGACAGACGAATTTCATGATTATTCAGCGAGAGCAACTCAGTAGTTGTTAATTGCTATCAGGGGACATGGAGACCATGCCTCTCAAATGGGCGAGCTCTCCTAGGGAGAAATACTGCTAGCATAAGGCCTTTTCTGCACACACTCTGATTAAATGAACCAATTAATTAAGCACTCACATGTGAATTACCATGTGCCCAGAGTTAGGGGGAGCATTCAGCTAGAGTAACAAACTGAGGAGGCAACTGTAAGTTAGGAAAAGAGCCATGGCAGGTGTCAGAGCCTTCCACCTCCGGGAGAGCTAATTTCCTCCATCATATCTTTTTGCTCTGCTGACCAAAGGCAAAGCTAATGAGCCTCCTACTCTCTGTATTACATACAAATAAGTAGCAAATAAGTTCTCCTCTTTGAGTGGGTTCATAGCAATAATCATCATGTCATTGATGATTACTCAGTTACCAAGACAGAAATAAACTCCTGAAGCTGTCTTTGAACATCTATGCATTTCTGAAAAACTATTCCTCCACTCTAACATATGCATTTATTTTGAACAATACATTTAGCTGAAAAACAGCTTTTTTGCCTATTTTGCCTTCACTCACAAGAGCTTCTGAAAAAAATAATCCTCAATCTGTCCAAAGTCTATTTACATGCCAAAATTGCTCTTTGAATCATTCCTCTTTATCTCTCAGCTTTTCCTTCCTCCTGTAACATTTTTGCATCCATCATAGGCACATATTAATGGCTCTTTATGAATATTAAAAAAAAATGATTTTGGTTAATGTAATTTCCCACATATAAATTAAGGATTGAAAAAAAAAAAGCACAGGCCTAGCTAAAAAGTATTTTTTTTCTGTTACAGCACCTGATATTACAGATAGCCAGATCTGAAAACATCTAAAATTGATAAAGCTTCACTTCATCTAAGTTGTCTGTAGTTTGGTATTTTTTGCTTATTTTAGAAGACTGAACCAGAATATCACAACTCTATTGGCCTTTATGTTAGTGCTAAGTGGTACTTCCCGTGCCACTTCAGTCATGGCTACCAGTGGAGTTGTGATAGCTGCGTCTGGCTTGTGCTGGACTTTAGGGACAGATGACAACATGGTAGACAAGGGCTGCCTGGAACAGTGATTCAGACATCTTGCTAATATGCAAATATGACTATAAATCAATCATCTTACTCTATAAATAGCAGACAGCCCAGTGCCTGTTGAGCTCTCTTTGTATGGCAGTGGGCTGCACGCCAGGATCTCTCTTTGAGTACAGATGTCATTCAAGGATACTCCTTGAGTTTGAGAGATTCATTGCCAAAATAGATCCTCAGTAAGTAACTAATAGCATGCCAACACTTGAAATCTTAGCTAAGTGATATAAAGGATTGTTATGATTTGAAGTGGGGGGGCGGTCCGGGTGGCAGAAGCTGCCCATCAGACCGGACTCCCATCCCCCTCGGGGCTTGAGCCAATCGGCGCCTCTGCGAATTGCCCTATTTACGTCGGACAAAGGAACCGGAAAGGTGTGCCGGTGCCCAGGAGCAAGGAGACGAGAGGGGGGCACGGCCCCGGCTCCCGTCCGGGTCGGGCCGGGCCCGCTCCGTCGAGGATGGTGGCGGCGGAGCCGCTTGGGGAACTCGGGGAGAGCCCCGCTGCCGGGGCGCCCACCGGGCCGAGTTCACCCAGACAGGACTGAAATCTAAGAGAAACGGCCACACAGAGAAGAGGTCAGTGAAGATGGAACGGAACAACGTGTGCCGCGGCTGAGTCCCCCTTGCGAGCGGCCCCTTGTAAAAAGTCCTCGGTGGAGCAAGCAGAGACCCACTCGCAACCAGTGGATGACCCACGTCGGGAAGAGATGCCTGAGCCTGAGACTATTGTGAATCATGGGTACAGGTAGAGACACATTTACGCATTTCACATTTACGCATTTATGCATTTAAAGTCTGTACGGAGACGCATTTAAGGTCGGTATGACGACCCACGCCGGAGCGCATTTAAAGTTTGTTGATGACCCACGCCAGAGCGGGTGGCTACAGCTCCTTAAAAGCCCAGGACTGGTAAAGCCCGCACTTGGGGCAAATCCGATGGGGTAAGGATTTGCCCCCCCAGCGCGTAGGATTCAAGCTTTCGCCGTGAGTAGGGGATCCACTGGAGCAAGGGACAATGGTGTAAGGACTCCTTCTCCTTTAAGAGAAGCGGCAGTAACAACTTGGAATGAACTGACCTGCACTCCCCCATTCCCTGCCCCCCTGCGCCGCTGGGGGGAGGAGGTAGAGCCAGGAAGAAGAAGCAAAGGCGGGGGGGAGTGGTGTTGTTTTTAAGACCTGGCCTTGTTTTCTTGTTATTCTCTCAAGTAACCGTTTTTGTGTGCTTTTCTCTTTTGTAGGTAGCTGTTAATAAATAGTTTTGCTTTAAGAAAACAGCCTCTTTTGCCCGGGACCGCGGTTGGTGGGTGCTCCTCTGTTCCTGTCTCGATCCTCAGCTCTTTTATTACATTTTTCTCTCCTCTCCATTTTACTGGACTGGGAGAGCTGCGTGAGTTTGGTTGCCGGACTCAGCCTAACCGACGACAAGGATTGACTGCACTGCACATATGTAATCGCTAGACATTAACAGCTGACCAAGTCTGAGACTAGGATTAGATCAAGCCCCACCAAGACTTCGCTCTGAGAAGAAGTTTAGGAAGCGAGGGGTCCTTTCTGAATCTCGTAATTCAAGGAGACAGTCTCCCTGATAGTTTTGCCTGACCCTGTCCTCTATATAATAAATAATCCAGTGTACCTTGCCATTGAATCATGTTGAACCAGTTGCATTTAATATCAAACATCGTTAGCTCACTGTTTTATATCAATAAAGTTTAAAAGATTGGATTATTAAATTCAATTATTTTGAAAACAAGATGACCAAAAGGATACTTAATATTACAAGTAAGGTCTATACACTGGTTTGTGGATTTCCTTTTCCCTCCTAGAAATATTAGCTAACACACCCTTGGATTGTATCATATCAGAAACTGTGATTGACTACTGCACCTCACCTGATCAGCTCCTAGCTTATTGCAGAAATCCTTGTTATGAGTCCCCTAATGTATGACCTTCCATGCTGTGCTATTGAATTTCATCCCATTTCAATTACTTGAGTCTTCAGGGTCATCCAATATACCTCTTGGCTATTTCACTCAACTAACGATCCCAGCCAAACACCTCCTTCATATTTCTCCTTCATATTTTTCTCTTATTTCCATTTCTGTGACTTCTTCCTTCCTGCCCAGTGGTTCCTGATTGAAAGACTTACCCTTTGTCAAGGCCCAGAACTTCTAATTCAGGTCAGATTTTGTCCTAGAATATGCTCAAAATATATACTGATACCTCACACACATTTTGGTCTCAATATTGTCACCTATTTTTACTGGGGGTGAAAAATAATGAAGAAAATACTTGTATGTTTCCAATAAGTTACATGAGAATGAGGTTTTTTCCTATTCTCAAAACAGAGAATTTGAGAAACAGAAGAAAAGCTATTAAGAGAGCGGCAATCCATGTGTAAGTATTACTTTAAATATACTGTTGTGGTTTAGCCCAGCTGTCATCTAAGTTACCACAAGGTCTCTCACTCGCTCCTCCTGGGTGAGGTGGAGAGAAGAAAAATTTAACAAAAGGCCTGACAGTTAAGATAACAACAGGGAGAGATCACCCAACCATGGCCCTGGACAAAGCAGACTCGGCTTGGGGACAAATCAATTTAATTCACTAACAGTTCATTCAGAAAGGATAACGAGAAACAAAGCCAGATCTTAAAAACACCTTCTCCCCACTCCTCTCTTCTTCCCAGATCTTCCTCCTCCCACATGGGCACAGGAGGGATGGGGAATGCAGGGTTGCAGATGAGTTTGTCACAAATAGCTTTTGCTGCACCTTTCTTAAAGGGAAACGACTCCTTACGCCCTTTTCCCCTGCTCCAATGGATCTCCTCCCCAGGGGAAATAGTCCACAGACTTCTCCAGTGTGAGTCTTTCCCTCAGGATGCAATCCTTACACATCAGATTGCTCCAGTGCAAACTTTTCCCAGAGTCACAGCTTCTTAGGGCGCAGTCACCCGCTCTGGCATGAGGTTCTCCATGGGCTTCAGATACATCAATTCTTCATCGTCAGTCTCCAGAAGCATGGGCAGTCCTTCCCACAAACAATCTGTGACCTTCCTTAGGCACAGTCATCTGCTCCAGCTTGGGGTTCTCCAAGGGCCGTGGGTGGATCTCTGCTCCCCCGTTGATCTCCATGGGGTGCAGAAGGGCCGCCTGCCCTCTCACCACGGGCTGCAGGAGAATGTCAGCACCGGCACATCTCCTCTTGCTCCATTTTCACTGACCCTGGTGTCTGCTTAGTCATTTCTCTCAGATCTCAGTCCTCTCTCCACTGCAGCCGTGCTGGGCCTGACAAACCTCTGCAGTCCCGACAAGACAAATTCTGCCCTGTGAGCGCCCTGGGAGTGGGGCGCTTTGGAGCTCTCAGAGCTGCACTGCTGCAGCCATCTCAAGTCAAGTGGCAGCTGCCCAACGTGGGCAACCGCCTGCCCAGGAGGCCAGGGGGGCCAGTGCCTCACCTTCCTCCTCTCTTCACTGTAGGTCCAGCCTGGTTTTTGCTCCTTCATCCCCTTCTCAAATAGGGCATTTGCAGAGGTGCTGATTGGTTCACCCCTGGCCAGAGGAGAGGGAGGGTCTGAGCTGTCCAGAGGCCAGTCTGACTGGTTTTTGGAGGCGGGGGAGCTTCTCACAGCTTCTTACAGGGGTCATCTCTGTAGCCCCTCCCCTGCTACCAAAACCCCATCACATAAACCCAGCATTCATACTCATTGATTATAGCTAATATTAGCTTTGAATACAACAGTTTTTGTCTAATAGCAAAAACATTTTATAAAAGTTTCACACTGGGGAATCAAGGTCATAAATACAAGACATGCACAGATCAATAGTCTTACATAAACTTTATTTATCTGGCAGGAAACTGTAACAGTAAAAAGTTATGATTATTCTGTTTCTTTGCTCAACTTGAACTCAGGTGGGTAAATATTTATGCATAGAATCTTCCTAACTCCAACAACATACCATTTTCTAAGTTTGATCTTATGTAAATATCCTAGATTAGAGAATACCTATGCAATTAAACAATTCATAATGATCTGTGTTATACTACTCCAAAAAGCTCCACAATTCGTGATAGGCAGCTAGCTGCTTCTCCCAACTAAGGACATTTCCTTTTTTTTTTTCCCCTCCTTCTGAAGAGACGGTCTTGTGAAATTTTAATAACGCTATAAACCAGCTGATCTTCACTTCGAGACATAGCTAATGTTCAAAAAACTGACTAGCCCATGATAAAGGAGTGAATTTATATCAGCCTTCTACATTATTTCATTTCTTACCTATTATTAGCAATGAACCTGCAGGTATCCAAAATATTCCAGTTAATGTAAGACAATGAGAAATGTCTAGCATACAAATATTAATTTCCTGAAGTGCTTAGCACACCATTACAATATTTAATGGACAATCATCTTAAGTGAAGTTAATAATACAGATTGCAACAAAACTGTAATGATTAAAGCCCAGTTAAAGACAAATAAGAAATGGAGGCATCAATTCAGCTCTGTGTCAAAGCACTCCCTATTTAACATTAATTCCTTCACTGTATTAAATAAATTAGAATAGCAATAGTGCCTAGAGGTCCTGATCTTATGTCAAAACTTACTATTCTATGAATAAATATGAGAAAACAGTTGCCCTTCTAGCTAAAGTTGCTACTGTTTTCTCTGTTTTCCCATTCATAATTCATCCTAAATTTATTATTTTTCAAACAAAGAGAGAAGGAAATAGAAAATATCTCTTTACTAAAAGCATGAAGGTATAACAGTCCCAGATCTACTTTGAGTTTTTTGACTGTTTCAGTTCAGATTAAGTTTCTTTCCCAAAGCCACACAATTTTACCTCATCTAGGCCTAGCTTCACTCTGTATTTTAAAATCATAAGCATACTTTAATCCAGTAAACGCATTCTAAATTTTAAAGCATGACACCACTTAGTTTATGTGAGCTCTTCATAAATCTAGCAGAGGCTATGCTGTCTAGCACTTGTTTCTATATCTCTTATGGGTTGTCTCAAAGTAGACTATTAGCTTCCTAAAGTTCCATCTTCCAAACAAATGTGGACATACAAATCTAATTAAGTGAGATGTAGCTTACAAGTTTGCATACTTTTTCCTCTCTCCTTCCCTCACTGTATCTTCTTTCTCTTTCTCTCTCAAAAACAAAAAATCTGTTTAACTTATTTTTCTCATTCAAGAAATTACCATTTCCCAGAAGGATTACATATTTGCCATCTACTATGAATGCCACTTACTGCAATGTACCGATCCAAACTCTAGCCAAGGAAAACACCATCTCTTGTATTTTGAGGAAAATAACACAAGTTGTCTACCTACCCCAGGATCATATGCAGCAAGTATCAAAAAGAGGTATAGTTTAATTTAATGCTGAGTTAGGATTTCCTTATCTCACTAAGCTAATTTATACTTACACTGTTTGCAGCTTATAGTTTAGTACATACATATATATGAGCAAAAAAATACTTCCAGCTACAATACTAAAAATCTGATATCTAACATGAGTTTACATACAAAATGAATTTGAGGAATATATTATCTAAAAGGAAGACTGATTTTGACTGTTTCTGGAACAACTCTAAATTCCACAGTTCCTTAAAACGCCCCTTTCACCCAAATAGTTGAAAATGCACTAAAGCAATTAATTCAACAAAATGATTTGACTTATTGAATATATCCTTTTTGACATAACAGGAACAGTGGATGCTTTTGAGTTTAATGAAGAAACATGGCTCCCCATGGCTGCCACAGGGACATTTGAATACAGGCTTCATATTATATAAGATACACGAGTGAAGACCACCTGAAGATTACTGGATAAGAAGCAGAACTTTTTTGCAAGCTGAGCAATACAGCATTCAATACCTTCTGATGCTAGTCTCTGAGATCATAAGTTTTAGACATCTTATTATTCCAGGTGTTGTGGTTTAGACCCAGCTGGCAACTAAGCACCACACAGCCACTAGCTCACTCTTCCCCACTGGTGGGGAGAAAATGTAAGAAAAGGCTTGAGGGTCATGACAAGGACAAGGAGGGATCACTCACCAATTACAGTCATGGGCAAAACAGACTTGACTTGGGGAAAAAATCAATTTCATACATTGCCAATCACAACAGAGAGAATAATGAGAAACAAAACCAGATCTTAAAGACACCTTCCCTCTACCCCTCCCTTCTACCCAGCTTTACCTCCCTCACAGCAGCACAGGGGGACAGGGAATGGGGGTTGCAGTTAGCTCATCATGCATTGATTCTGATGTAAATTCCTCTTCAGTGAGAGGACTCCTCATGCTCTTCTGCTGCTACAGCATGAAGTCCCTTCCCATGCGAAACAGTTCTCCATGAACTTCTTTGATGTGGGTCCCTCCCGTAGAGTGCAGTCCTTCAGAAACAGATTGCTTCATCATGGACTTCCCATGGAGTCACAGCTTCTTAGGGCATAGTCACTTGCTCCAGCATGGGGTCCTCTGCAGATGCAGGTCTTCATGGACTGCTCCACCATTAATCTCCATTGGCTGCAGGAGGGCTGCCTGTCATCTCACCATGGGCTGCAGGGGAATCTCAGCTCTGGCACACCTCCTCCTCCTCCATCTTCACTGACCTTGCTGTGTGCATAGTTGTTTCACATTCCACTTCTCTCTCTGGTGCAGCCATGATGGGCCTCCGCTGCAGCCCGATGAACCTCGGTGGCCCCAGTGGGATGAGTTCCACTCAGTTGGCACCCCAGGAGAGGGAAGCTTCAGATCACTCCAAGCCAGGGTGGCTGCCCCTCCCTGCCAGGCAAGGCAAGTGGGTGGCCCAGCACAGACAACCAGCTGCATCTTCTCCCTATCTCAGCTGCAGGTTCTGCCTGGTGCAGTTTTTTTTGTCACTTCTTAAATATGTTATTCACAGAGGCGCTGATTGGCTCGGCCCTGGCTAGAGGTGGGTCCAACTTGGCCAGAGGCAGGTCTGACTTGGATCCAGGGAAGGTTCTAGCAACTTTTTATCAGAGCCATCCCTGTAGCCCCTATGTACCAAAACGCCGCCAGACAAATCCAACACACTAGGAAAAAGCTTTGCACCACAGAAAGAAAGGTGACTCTTGCTCATTCTTCTGGATCACTACCAAATGTCAAATGCTACAGTGCTACCACACCTGATCTTGTATACATACAAGGCATTTATCTAAGATGTCAGTGTAAAATTCCACCTGCTCATCATGGCATAGATGAAACCACAGATGAAATTCAGTCTCATTTAACAGACACTTTCTGTCTCTCCCTGGGCAGTTTTTCCTCCAGGCAGGGAAACTCTATTGTGAATGGATCTAATCTCAAAGCCCAGAGGCTGCTGATTCAGAGTCTGTGAAGTGCCCAATAACTGGATTTAACTCTTGCCAGTTCCTTGTTAGAAGTCATTACCAGGACAGAGAGCATTGCTTTACTCATAAAGCCTCCCTTCCCTGCCCTATATTAAAGCAACTTTTAAAAAAGCTATGAAATCTGGAGAAATCCTGCATTACAAATAACTAATAACATGCTACTATGATATGCTTTTGCAGCTAATGGTTGCTACTACTTATTGGAAAACTCTTTAAAGAAATAGTTCTTGACACCATTCTTTGAAATAACATAACAGTAAATTACTTCGTAGATTGCTCAGTTCCTAATTCTTTGTATGTTATTACTGGGGCTTGCAATTATGCCCCAAGTCATAATTACCACAGCTGCCAAGTAGCAGTAGACCCATGTTGTTTAACATGCTAGTACTGCTCAGCTTTCCGGTGGGCTGTGCCAACTGCCCAGCCAAGATCTTCCCAAACAAGATAAGAAACTAACACCTCCTTTCTTCCACTTCCTATCTGAATTTTAAGAAAAAGACACCTACGTCAGTGTACTTCCCTGTTCACATGGATGTAGTTGATAAACAGTGTCAGGCAGAAACAATAGTGTATAAGGTCAGGCTTTCTCTGCAAAGAAACTCATGTCAAAGTGACAACAGCTCTGGGAAGTCAGGTCTTACTGAAACTTTTCTTTTTGATTTAAATGTTATTTGAAATATCAGAAAGCTATCAAGCACCAATAACATTGTTCTGTAATTCAATGATGCTAATTACGATCACATTCTGATGAAGTAGCATATTTTTCAAAGTTTCCTAAAGTATTATTATCATGGAACAAGCCAGACTGACAATGAACAAAATAAAAAATCTTATTTTATACATACATGTTCCTTTGCCACACTATTAACTTACAATGTGAAGCTAAAGGGCAGCTCATAATTAGCTTTAGACAAGGTCTTCATAATGGCTTGTATTATGAAAGTTGCACTGAAACGTTTATATTCATGTGATATATAGTGGCTTAAAGGAGTTTATGTAAGACATAGCAGAAGCCTGGCTTTGTTGTGTCTTGAAAAAAGATGAATATACCTGGCATAAATCAAGAGTATCACACTGGTAATAAATCAAGCGTTAAAAAGATAAAGTTAGTTACAGGGAAATCGAAGATTAGCAGTGAGTGAATTTAGCTGCTGGAAGAGTAATAAACTAGAAAAGAGTTGAAGAAAAAACATGTACATGAAGTCAGACAACTGTGTGGTCATTTATCTTCATACTCGCAAGCTAAGATAGGCATAAAAGTTGATATTCTGAAGTTGACACTAGTTTACCTTGTGCAAATCCATTAAGCACTGTTATTTCTCCAAAAGAGAGGAGAAAAATATTATTTTCCAGAATAGCACATCACCTTGACCATGACTGCTTTTCAAAGTCAAACTGAGTATGCAAGTGGCCCATTGCCAATACTGGTCAGAGTCAGCTTTTCATTCTTCAGAAATGTTACACCTATTCTGCATAAGGATCTACCTACAGACATCTGTATGCTAATCATTTCCAGACTGTGTTATTGCAACCCACTATTCTTGGGAGCTGAAATGTAAGAACAGTATCCCAGCTCTTTCACGTATCGGTGGTATAATGCTCTGCTGTCCTCTGTCAGCGTACAGGGTAAGTATCACTCTTCCTTCCCAAACCTTCAGGTTAGATGAGATTTCCCCAGAAATTCCCTGATAAAGAAACTCAGAAAGAGTAGGGAGTACAAAAAATTTAGACTAGTCAATTCATAGAATCATAGAATCATAGAATGGTTTTGGGTTAGAAGGGACCTTCAAGATGACGTAGTTACAACCCCCCTGCCACAGGCAGGGACGTCTTCCACTAGATCAGGTTGCTCAAAGCTTCATCCAGCCTGGCCTTGAACACTTCCGGGGATGAGGCATCCACAATTCCTCTGGACAACCTGTTTCAGTGCCTCACCACCCTCAGAATGAAGTATTTCTTCCTTAGCTCTACTTTAAATCGATCCTCTTTCAGTTTAAATCCATTGCCCCTTGTCCTTCTTCTCAGGGCTGCTCTCAATCCATTCTCCCCCCAACCTATATTTGTCCTTGGGATTGTCTCAACTCATGTGCATAGGACCTTGCACTTGGCATTGTTGAACTTCATGAGGTTCACACGGGCCAATCTCTCAAGCCTGTCAAGGTCCCTCTAAATGGCATCCCTTCCTTCCAGCATATCCACAACACCACACAACTTGGTGTCAACTGCAAACTTGCTGAGGGTGCACTCAATCCCACTGTCCAAGTCACCAACAAAGATGTTAAATAGCACCAGCCCCAGTACTGACTCCTGAGGAACACCACTCGTCATTGGCCTCCACTTGCACATTGAACCGTTGACCACAACTCTTTGAGAGCGATCAGCCAATTCCTTATCCACCAAGTGGTCCATCCATCAAATCCATGTCTCTCCAATTTAGAGACAAGGATGTCGTGTGGGACAGTATCAAATGCTTTGGGCAAGTCCAGGTAGACGATGTCAGTTGCTCTTCCCCTATCCATCAATGCTGTAACCTCATCATAGAAGGCCATCAAATTAGTCAGGCAGGATTTGCCCCTAGTGAAGCCATGTTGGCTGTCACCAGTCACCCCCTTATTTTCCATGTGCCTTAGCATAGTCGCCAGGAGGATCTGCTCCATGATCTTGCTGGGCACAGAGGTGAGACTCACTGGCCTGTAGTTTCCTGGGTCTTCCTTTTTTTCCCTTTTCAAAAATAGGGGCCATGTTTCCCCTTTTCCAGTCAGTGGGAACTTCACCGAACTGCTATGACTTCTCAAATATGATAGATAGATTAATTCATTTGAGAATAATTGTTTTAATTATGTGAGCTCAGACAGAATTTGCTCAATTTTACTCAAACTTTGAAGAACCATTTTTTCGATAGCTTCATGGTAGATCTGTCAATTTGGAAGCCAATATAAATTATTTTTCCCACTCAAAAGCTAGAAAGAAGCTAAACATACAGTTTAGAATTTCCTCCACCTAATTTAATGATTACACATATCCCAAATAAAATAAGAATATAAAGTCACATATCTAATGATTTATAATTACATAATTGTTTATGTTTTGTGTGCATATATATTTACACACACACATTCACAGTCATATAAAAATAAGTAGTTGGAAAGTATTTTTAAAAAAGAAAATATTTAAAATTATATGTTTCCTTTCTCTAATCTAATCCAAACCATACAAGAAAAAAATGTTAACATTAAAGTCTATATTAAGAATTTTATATGAAATACATTATCGTATATGCATTTAATTAATAAAAGATAATATTGACAGTATTCTGACAGTACCTAGCCAGAAAACTTGGTAGTTTTCTGTGTGTGAAGTGGGGAAATTGCTTCGCTGCCAGGGAATAAAGCCTGCTGATGCCTCTTTTTTGAAAATGGTGTTACAGGTTCTTGGAGTAAGAGAGAATAGTTGTCCATGAGAATAAGTACTTCTCTAAGACACTTCCAGGACAATTTTTTGTGAAAGCAAGGATGGTGAAAGTATGTTCTTCTTAGGTCAGAATATCAGCACCTCTCACTAAGAACTGGATACTCTTCAGATCCTTTCCATATATTATTCTTTAATTCAAAACAGAGTTTGTTTAGATATAGCTTCATAAGACATGACTTTATATTCTGTTGTGTATGGTCCAGGTATTTGTAAGCACTGTTAAAGTCCAGGCTGAAGTTAATCAGCCAAATCAAAACTACAATTGTCTTGCTGATTTTTAAGAGAGTGTGTACACAAACAGCCAAAAACTCCAAGTAACAAGCCTGGTTATCTAAAAAGTGGTTAAAATTACCTCTTTCATGCAGAAAAATGCAAGTGACTGTAAATAATTCAGAGAAATGGAAATATGATGCTATTGACCTCAGGTTTTGCTAATTTTATTTCATTTTAGTTGCTATTATCTTTAAGTACTCTAGGTAAGTATGTCTTCAGGGCCTTTCTCAAACTATCATGATGATTTAGTGTGTCAAATTACACCAGGACCTTTCATGAAATGATCTCTCAGTTTTATAATTGGTTGTAAAAGACTGCAATAATTTCACTTTTTCTCTATAGCAAATATTTCTTTTTTTATTCCATTTAATATACTATCATAACAATAAAGGATTTTTAAGAAAGGCTATCCTTTATGGCTTGTGTGGGGAAAAATGTGAAAATGAAATAAAGTTACAGTAAAGAAAATATTTTTGATGCATTTCTGTAAATTCAGGAGCTGAGACAAGGTAGTTATTCTTAAAGTAAACCTTAATGCTTTAATAGCTACTGAACCTAGGATTATGTATGGTTAATTACCAGTAAAATTTTGCACGACCAGTTTTCTTTTTTTGTCTTTAAATTTACACCAAACAATTTCATTCACATTTTATTCTGTTAATAATTTATTTCAAGGTTGATTTTTCCCAAGAAAAAATTTTAAAAGTTTAAAAAGCTAGGAATAAAGTTGTAGAAAGTTTCTTCTCCTCCATGGATGCTGCAACAAATCCCATGGCAATAATCACGTCTTGTGAAACCAACAGATTGCTGCCATTAGCATTCATGACAATCAGATTTTTGTGATTTTACATCCCTCCCTCACATTGTCACTAGCACAAGGCAACAGAAGACAGGCAAAAATGAATCTCCTTGAGTGAAGGATAGCAGAAGGGGAGGGGGAAGGAGGAAGGGGAAGATTAGCTAAATGGGGGTAGGTACAATTTCTCTTCTTCAGAAATAAGAATTCATCAAATAACTGCTTAATGGAAGATGGATAAATGAGTACTACTTTAAAAAAATAATCATCCCACTTTATCTTACGGTTCTAAGCTATGCAATAGCACAACTATTTTTTTTTATTATTATTATTGCTAAAAATAGCAAAATTTTTGTTTTGCTATTTGTTTTTATTTTGCTATTAGTATGTTGGGACTTCCAAGCCTGTGACACTATCCTAGAAGGTATTAAAAACAGCCGAATGCTTCTGCTTTCTGTGCAATTCTCTAGCCAGTGGAACATTTTATATAAAATGTGCATTTAAGAAAAAGGAGTGTTGTTCACAGTTATCTGCAGAATTGGATTCTTTAAATCAAATGAAAAGAAACGTCTGCCCGGAGTCTTAAGTCAGGTGAAAGACTTCAGAGAGAGCACTTCAGAACTAAGTATTGACTAGATGTATGTGGCTCGCTCTCACAGTCAAGAGTTTTTCTAATCTTATTTGAAGGTACCTAACTCTCCCAATTTCACTGTATGGGGGATCTTTAGTAGCTGTGTCAAGGGTCTGTTTAGAAAACTAGACAGAAAAAGCTGAGTCCAGCAGCACTTCTTTTTTTATTCAGCTAGAATCTCTAATCTCAGTAACACGGACGTGTCCTTTAAACGCATCATCCTTCCATTTCCACCCCGGCGTCTGAGAGTTTGGATTATTTATTTGCTCGTTGAACAAAGGTCTGTGTTGTATGAAATGCCTGTGCAGTATCGACTATGCAGAAGAAGAAAAAAATCGGTCATAAATAAACAGGGAGGAAAAACACTTCTAACAATTTGACAAGGAAAAACCAGCATTATCCAAGGCAACAGAGTATGGTTTTTTGGAGACTTTGTTTTTCCCTCTGAGTGAAAGAAATGTACACGTCCACCTTTTCATTCTGTCAAAGTGAATCATTTTTTCTTCCCAGACAAAGACAGCAAAGACTAACTAGAGTCTGTTCCACTACTCTTTAATGTTCAAGCTCAGAGTTTGTTTGAAGTGCTGCACGAATTAATTCCTAAGAGCAATTGAACCACTAACACTGAGGTGCAGTTTAGATCATCTAGTTAATTATTCTAAACAAAAAAGCTAGCTATTCAGCCTTTCATTCTTTGTATATCACACTGTACCTGAGAATACAGATGGTAACAAGAGGAAGATTTAACTGTTACTACATACTGCCGAATACATTGGCAGGCTGTTGATGAAATACACAAAGCTGTGATTCCTGCTGCTGCAAGAACAGAAATGTGGTTCTGAATATTTGCAGTGATAACGTTTCTCTCCATCTTTTGCAATGTTTCATTCTCACACATGAAGAAGAGATATTACCAATTTTTCATTTGCATGACTGAACATTGCGTTTCAATAAACCATTATATACTTTGCCTAATCATGACTAACAAATAGCTAAACTTTGCCTCTTTCTGTTCTGGGGAACTTTTTTAATAGCTCAGTTCTGGAGATCTGAAGGATTGATTTTTATACCCAGTAAATATCTTAAAGATTATGCTTACAACTCAGCCTAAACTCTTTAATTAATACATTCCATCTGCAAATTATTCTTCCAATTTGTGAATACATTGCTTTCCTCTGATCTTGAACACATGGGGTTTACATTTGCCTTGAGGAAAAAGATCCATCAGACAAGTGCTCTAAGAAGAAAAGTTGACAAATACTACATGAGTGAGTCACATATGATTCCTTGCATTTTGTAAGCAATGAGACTTACTGTTGCAAACAAAGGATGGCAGTGAGCTGGAAATGGATTGAGCTATTGCAAACTTGATGCATTTTCCCAAATGGAGATGAATTTAAGAGCAGACAATGAGAACAGCTGCCTGCAAAGTAGTCAAAAGGCAAAGAGAAAGACTGGAAGGATGGAAAAGAATGATAGACGCTAAGTGATTGCCAAAATCTGAAGAATGATGTTTTCAGGAGAAGCCTGAGGCAGCATGTGTCAGAAAAAATATAACTCCAAAATAACTCACTGAAGTTATTAAGATGTTACGCAGTGGTGGCTGCACAGATGGAAGACAAAATGTTGACAAAAGACCTACAAGAGAGTCAACCTTAATGAATTAACTTCTAGAGAACAAACTGACTTACTTTTTTTTTTTTTTCACTTACTCTCTTGCATTTTGATCTTGCCTCGTATAGCCTAGGAATATCAACAACAAAATATTTAGTTATGTATTTTTATCTCTTCCTTCTCTGTGGCAAAAAAAAAAAAAAAATCTGAACAGAAACAAAAAAAGCACATCAGTAGTAATGAAGTAATTCATAGAATCATAGAATCGTCTGGTTGGAAGAGACCTTCAAGATCACCGAGTCTAACCATTCACCCTGCACTGTCAGGGTCCCTAAACCATATTGCTCAACACCAAATCTACATGGTTTTTAAACACCTCCAGGGATGGGGACTCCACCACCTCCCTGGGCAGCCTGTTCCAATACTTCACAATCCTCTCTGTAAAGAAATTTTTCCTGATATCTAACCTAAATTTCCCCTGGTGTAACTTGAGGCCATTCCCTCTCGTCCTGTCATTCATAACGTGGGAGAAGAGACCGACCCCCATCTCCCTACAACTTCCTTTCAGGTAATCGTAGAGAGCGATAAGGTCCCCCCTGAGCCTCCTCTTCTCCAGACTAAACAGTCCCAGCTGCCTCAGCCGCTCCTCATAGGACAAGTTCTCTAAACCCGTCACTAGCTTTTGTTGCCCTTTTCTGAACCCACTCCAGCACCTCAACGTCCTTCTTGAAGTGAGGGGCCCAAAACTGGACACAGTACCCCAGGTGTGGCCTCACCAGTGCTGAATATAGGGGGACAATCACTTCCCTGCTCCTGCTGGCCACACTGGTTTTGATACATGCCAGGATTCCATTGGCTTTCTTGGCTGCCTGGGCACACTGCTGGCTCATGTTCAATCGGCTGTCGACCAGCACCCCCAGGTCCTTCTCTATTGTGCAGCTTTCCAGACACAAAACATTCATCCCATGTTGCTCTTTTCTTGCTCGTAAATTAATCAATAGAAACCACTTTTCAAAAAGACCAATTACGTACCCCGCACTATTTTTTCATAGGTTTATCCTAACAGTGCACTTCAGGAAGAATTACATGAATTAACCTCTTAAAATGTGAAAGGTTAAGAAAATACAAAGTTTTTACTGAAGAAGAGTTGACTCTATACAAGAATTTTAACTTAACAAGCAGCTTCTAGTAAAACGCGTTTCAACTGATTTTGTTCCTACGCATCTCTCTTATTTTTTCCTTCTCTTTTTGGTTTATCAGGGTTTTAGGCACCACATTCTACAAACTAACTGTAAAAAACTTCTCTTCTATGTTACAAATACCTAATCATGTCACTTATCCCTTTTACTATTCTGCATTCATTTCTCTATGGTATTTCTAACTAATGTTAGTGCATATATATGTGCAGCCCAGTTCCCAAGTCAGCCTAAATAGCTACATTGATCCTGGCATAGGATCGGTGTCTAACAGCCTGCAGACAAGTCCCACACAATCTGATAAATCTGTACATCTGCTAAATAGTACACGCTGTAGAGAGCAAACAGATCTCTGCCTAGAAGAGAGGCCCGTTCAGACATCCTGGCCATGCTACTTCTCCGTGGATTTTTAAGCTATTCAGTGTTCCTCTATTGAATATCATTGCATATAGACTGCATTACAGAAAATCTTCAGAAGCTAAGTCCCTTGATGATATATTTGGATGGCCTTGTGTTTCTGACTTCTCTGGTTTTCTGGGTAGGAGTTTAAAAAGATTTGAAAAGGGCATAGTTATGTTTGGCATGAGCTTTTATAGGTAGAGCATAGCTCCGTTGCCCTGGAAAAAGTGGAATAAAATAGAAAGTGATAATCTAGGACAACCTCTTGAAAATAAACTTTCTTCTGCTCCTCATCATAATAACTTTTTCCCTTTTTAGTTCTTAATTAGCGAATCTAATAAATAACAAAAACTGTAAATACCCATCTAGTGCCTTCATAATACATCCACCTTTCCTCTTTTTTAGACAGATGTTAGAATATGGAATTTACTGCAGAATGCTTCAGGCGGATGCTCAGTCAGACTGCATGCTGTCATCCCAGAACTTCTTTTTCTGTGATATGTCTGGCTAATATTCAGCATATGTCAAAATAAAGTTATAATCTCCACTTCAAATTAATACCCTTATACCATATCAGTCTTCATGAGTGTTCTTTTTATTAACTGAAGTAATCCTAATTGCTTCAGACTGTGTCCAAACTCAATTTGACATATGATACGTCGCTCTATTTTTTTTTTTCCATTTCCGCACAGCTCTTTAAATGTAAATCACGAGTAGTCTCTGGATATCAAGAACAGTTTGGAAATCTGAATGTCTTGTTATATAGTGTATGTTGTTTCAATAACGGTGACACTACCTGGCAATTCAAAATATAGCGATACAACTTGCATCTCCACTAAAAATAGTCCAAAAGTCAAGGCATTTGATTAGATAGCTATGGTTACAGACACCAATACTAGCGATTCCTAAAAGCAGGAGACACAAAAAATAAATCTAACTTATTTCTTAATTTGAAATTGCTTATTTAGGATCAACTTTTTAAATAAGTACCCATAAATAAGTCTACAAGGTACATCTTTTCTTCTATGTAGTTAAATATATAGTTTCAGATGTCACTTGGTCACTTAATCACAAACCTCCAAACATCATACAAACATAATGTAAGAGACTGGCATTAACTTTATCCTACTGTAGCCATAGTTTTGTTATTAATGTATAGTGGATCCAGAATTTCCCATTTCCCAAATGGTTCAGCTGTTGCAAACATACATTCTGAGGTACCAAAATTAAACCACAAATACCATGAACACAAAATCATCAGAGATTAAAATCAGGATTGAAACGCATTTCTACAGACACAAGTTTTGCATGCATATTTGGGAAGTAACAGTAAAATGTAGCCCTTGGTAAGAAACCTAGATGGCTGTTTACTTGATATCTCTCCCCACTGTGAATGCTGTGCTGGCTCAGCAGCAAAAATTTAGCAAGAGCTATTGAGATCTGAATGACTCATTTTTCCATTTTGTTTTCCCTTCTCTATTAAAAGAAACTGGAAAAGAAAAAGGAAAAAAATCAGCTGATACACCAGGCTTTTATGGGATACAGCCTCTTTCAACTAAGAAGCCAAGAGCACTTTATCCCATATGAACACAGGGACTGACGCAACAGGATTCAGTAAGATGGACATTAGGTTGAGGTTAAAATAAGTCAGTAGGGTTGATATAACCAGAACAAAATAAACTACCATTAGTCAAGGCAGGAGAAGCTCTACAGGTTAACTAGCTCTCATTGCAGAAGGCAAAGTGGATTTGCCATCTAAATTATGATCCCATACCACTAAGATGCAGCCACATGAAGCCTTTATAACTGCTTGGAGCTAAATGAAAGTATATAAAACATAAAGCAAGTGAGAACTCAGCAATATTTGATTAAGACCCCTTTATCTCATTTTTTTGTGTGTGTGAGAGAGAGGTAAAGAAGGAAATTAAAGAGAAAAAAAATTAAGTAAGGCAAGAAAATGAGTAATATTTTTGGACAATATAAAAAAACAACCAGGATAACAGTTCATAGAACACATCTGAAAGGAATAGTTCCTGCCAAAAAGAAATATGTTTGTATAACTAAATTCCTGTAAGAAATTCAAAGGAAATTCAGTTCTTGCATGTAGTTTTCAACTTTGCCAGTTCCTTAGTCAAAAGACAAAACTAAAATCTGAGTAGACATCTATGCAACGATGTTGCTAAGACGAATTATTGTAGTATTTTAGCTCAAGAAAATAAATACATGGTGGAGGAAATTTAATGAGAAAAATCTTTCCTCTCATAAGGTATAAGGTTCATGTAACTAACACGTATTTGAACACTTATCCAAAACAATAACGTGAAATTTTAAGTCCCTTTTATGCTTACTTATGATTAATAAAAACCTCATTTACTGTGTGTACTATTGCTTACTGATCATTATTTGCAAATACTGTCACAAAACTGACTGTGGCTATGAAATATATTATTTGTATTTAAAGCAGGAGCTTAAAGCAGATCACTATATAAAAGGAATATCATCTTCCAAGTTCCATTTCCCAGATGTCCAGGGATTAACACATTGCGACTTACTTATTCTCCTCATTAAATACCAGACTAACTTGTGAAGCAAGTAGTGTCAAACAGTTCTGACTCGGTGAGAGGAATATGGCATGTAAGAGACTATATTCAAAAATATTTCTCTTTGTAAGGAGAAATCTACATCTGCCTTCTACCTCTGGTTACTTAAAGACCTGCAAATATTTAGCTGAATAACTGCCTCACGTTCTGTGTATGCAAGCAAAGGGATTTAAACGTGCTTATATAGCACCCGAACATCAATCTTGCAAAGACACCAGGGGTGGTGAGGTAAGGTATGGAGGTGGAGGGAGAAGAAAATAAGCATTCATTAATGAGGGAATATATTTTTTTAATTTAGGTATTTAATATCCATGTCATAAACCTCATAATTGTTACCAATATTCTTTCATCCAAGTACAGAAATTTTACAACGTGCTATTAGAAATCTATTAAAATTTGATAACTTTTAAAAAACTTTAAATGAACCTTCTTGCCTTTCGAGTTGTCATTGTGTGTAGCAATGTTAGACATAGATGGAAATTGAAAGTGATTCTGTGAAACCTACTGTGCCCATATGGTCTCAGAAATTTCTACATGAACAATGTTAAACTGAAAGCTTTTGGGACAGATAAGAGCCTTCAGTGTTTTTTTTTCAGTTTCCAGACAAAAAAGACGCCGTGTTTTATTTTTCAAATTCAAACCAGAAAACTTTATTATTCAGCTAGTTTTAAAGCTCAAAAAAAAAAAAATTTACTATTTAGGTAGGGCAAGAAAAAATTATTTTCCCATATTTTTCAGAAAAATTCTTACTATGGAAAAAGAAGAACAACAAAATTGTAGAGCCTGCTCCCGTCAAACATTATCCCTTACTAGTTCTGTTAATCATAATTCTGCTCCATATAAGCTTTATCCTATTATTTGCACCTGAAGAAACAGCGAACCAAAACAAAATAAGTAAAGAAACTTGACCTAGACTGACTGCTTCCAGAGCTGTAGTGGTGCAGATTTTTGCAATCAATCAGTCAGAACTAAACATTTAAGCAGTGTTATGTCACTCTTGGGAAAAGATGATCATATGTATTTGTACTTACCTGCCAGACACTGGATATATTTTAGTAGCTTTGGGAAGACTAATATGGAGAACATTATAATTATGCTTACCAGAGGAAGCCAACTGGTATTTTGATTATTTATCAAGAGGAGACCACTAGCTAAACCGTGATTACCTTTCGTAAACTGGTATTTCCATTGCTGTCAATTTTGTCTACTTAGCGGAGTAAACCAATCACAGTTAGATCCCATGGAGAAAGGAACACATTACAAAAGCTTCAATTTTTGAAACAGCATCATAAATATCTAGTCTATGTTGCAGCAGTATTCCTATACAATTAGTAGAAGATTTTTGATGACATGTAAATAAATCCGTTTGTCAATTCCACAGTCATTCACTTATTCTTATGTGATATTAATTTAAATAAATACAAACTCAATCAATGTTTTAACAAGAACAGACCTCCTCCACATTTTGTTGAATTTACATCTATTTTTGCAAATAAAGATTCTGTCTGTCTTTTCTCTTGACTCAAATAAGCTGCTCACTTATTCCAGCATTGCCCCTGGTCCTTTAACTCTATGCATTTTGAGCAGCTGTACCATTTTTCAACGATATGTTTTTGCCATAGTCGAAAGAGTTCAGTAGGTACGATGAAGATAAAGAATCAGGTCAAAATATAAAATAAGGGAAAAAATAATGAATCATTGCAAATAACTGCAGTTTCATACCTGCTCATTTTCACTTTGAAATCTTTCTCTAAAACACATCCAAAAGACTAAAGTGAAGAGGGAAAAAAAAACCTATTGTCATTTAAAAGCGTCCTTAAAAGTAATTTTCAGCACTACGGAAGCAATTAAAACTATTATTCTATGACAGAAAAAAATATAGGGGAAATGGAAACTCAAAATAAACCTTCACAATATTTAAATACTCACTTTGAAGAAGCCTTTTAAGCTAGTTTTAAAGTTGCATTTTGGGACCCCTGTTGATTTCTTCTGTGAAAGCATTCACATAATAGAGAAAGCAGCAAACTCCCCCCTATTTTCTTAAAAAAACCCATCTCTTTCTTTCTGCTTTTGTTCAGGCGAACACCTGGCCTATAAAATTCAGTGACAGAACCTTCCCTGGGGTGCCGTTTTTGTAGAAAGCTAACAAAACTTTAAAAAGTATATAATTTTTGCCTCATTGGAGCTTACGCAGCTTTATTTTAAACTTTTTCCATCTGTTTGTCTGGCTCAGCTGTGGGTACCAGTGTGTTTAAAGCAAGCTGTATCACTTGTCCGAGAGAAGCCTGCAGTCAGCAGGCTCCTGCCTGCTTCTGCTTCTAGCTAGCAACTCAGCCAAAATGTTCCAGTGTGAAGAAAATGGGAGGGGAGGAAGAGACAGGAAGGGAAGTAGAGAATGTTTCTCCTTTCTTCTACAAAAGATTGCACTTGTAAATATCAGATCAAAGATTCCTCAGGGATTAATAGAAGGGAGTCACTCATTTTGTAGAGGGAGTGGAGGGGGTCTGAATTAATTACCATGAAAATCGTGCTCAGGAATACTTACAACGGCTTTTTAGTTGGGATGACAGCTGGCCTGAGATCTTGTTCTGCCTTCCATCCACACCAAGTTCTGCTTCTCTTTTCCCTCACCACCCTCATGTCTTGGTTGTAAAAGGCCTTCACAAAGGAGGAAGGAAACATGCAAAAAAAGCCACCAAACCCCTCAACTCCTTTAAGAAGTGATTAACAAATTCTTTAAACAGATTTGCATCCCCAGTGTTGATTTAGTCATATTTCTTAATATTTAATTTAGGCATATTTCTTAATATTTCATTATTGAAAATGAAAAGAAATTCAAATATTACAGAAACTTGATTTAGAGATATTTATGTTTTAAGTTCAATAACCTGTGTGTTTAAGTGTTGCAGGAAGAGACGTAAAGACTTCAGAGGAATATTATCTTTGGACTTTCTCCCAGCCATTATATGGCACATAAAAAGGTAAAACAAGAAAGATATGGCATTTCGTGTCAGCTAAAGAAGAGAATGGCAGCTATTAGATGCTAACTCTTATCTACAGGCATAATACAACTGTAGCAATGTGAATTTCCACACAACTGCCTGATAGCTCGTGATAGGTTTCATTTTGTTTGGGATTTTGATGCCACCCTTTCCAGTGTCTGCCTGCACTGTATTAAACAAAACCAAATCCTAACAGCTGTCATGTGCAATTCATTCTCCCTCTCAGACTGTCCCTGAGGGGAAAATTGTGTGCACTGGAGTGTTTTCTTTTTGATAGGCTTCTGCTTCTTTTTAAAGTGTACATGTTTTTCTCCATTTTTAGTAGAGAAAAGAAAGCCAACGGAATGTGTCTTTACTGAAAGTAGCAATGAATGTGGGAAGATTTTGGAAAAGTAACCAGAGCTGGCCGTGCGCAGACTTGCCAGCCTGCACTAACCAAACAGTTTCAGTAAATCTGCTCCTTTCGTCAACACAGAAATATCCAGAGTGGGACATATGGGATTCTTATCCTAGTTCATGAAGTCTTTTTAGAAAGTAGTGGATAAAAATATTTATATGATCTCTTCAGTTGAGTTGAAAGGACTGTGTAAGAACAACGCTATGGTTTTCTCTAGGTAACTTAGCAGTACTTGTTTCATATAACGCCTGTTGCAGTTTCAGAGGCATGTCAAGAATATGCTTTTACATTGGCCATTAGACTAAAGAAAAAGGAATATGCTTTTAGGTTTTTTTATCATTAGTCTATGTTCAGTGAAGAGAAAAATAATTAAGTGAAAACAGTCTGGTGTTTTACTCTTGGCCTGCTTCCTGGAGTATGCATGATTGTGTAGTGAACTCAAGGTATCATCATTACACTAATTTGTCCTAAGCATGTGACAAGTATACAGGGAACTTCAAGTCCAGATGGATTTTCAAAATTCTGAAACGTTTTAAGCTGGGATGTTGATATTCCTGAACACATATTTTTAAAAGCTGATTTTTAGAAATAACAATACCCGGTTCCCACCTAGTCAGAGGAAGATGAAGATCCTTTCTATCTTTAAATTAAATTGTTTAACTGCGAAATTATTAGTTCAAATACTTGGAGAATTGACTCAGCAATTCTGTCTGTTCCTCCATGTCCTGTCTGCAAAACAGAAATGCTTTCACTTTTTCCCGTTTCTGCAAGAACAACTATTATATACATCAGTTGAGTGGCAAGTTTTTTAAACAAATTCCACAGCTGTGTGATCTTCCTTTCTGAATCAGTATCCATGAGGCACATCAGACTTATTGATATGTGATATCAATTTTGCTTCTAGATGTGCTAATCTTTTCTTCTTTTAGTCTTTTGAACCTAGTTCTTTGTTCGTCGGATCGATGTGCAAAGCACTGCTATTTTATCATAATATTTGCCACACTGCAGAAGCTTCCTAACAGAAATGTATTCAGCACTAAATATATTGAGAACAATAAGAATGAAGTAAAATAGTTTAAGTAGCAAAACAGTATTAAAGAAAACCTTAAGTAACAAAGCTTATATTCAGATCATACTAGATGGTATAAACTATAAATAAGAGTGTATGTTAATATTATGCTACCACTGCTGCTGTTATTAGCTTAGTCCAGATTTGGTTTTCATTGCTATTATATTCACACTTCTTGGAAGAGAGAGGCATACAATGAATTTCTGTTAGATTATAGATTATAGATAATTCTGTTAGAAAATCAACTAGAACAAAAGATATTCTATGTACATCACAGGGTTTTCCCTGTCTTCCTCAGAAACAGACCTAAGAAAATTGCTGAAAACTATTTTACAAAATCTTAAGTTCTAAAATACTAAAATACTTTTGGATTGAAATTCTTGTCAAAACAGAAAAGAAGCAATGAAGACACATCAGGGAAAACACTAAGCTGGAACTGAATGATGAGATTATCCATATGGAATGCAAGGTATCCTGTTTCAATTATTTGCTTTGAAAGTTCTGTGTCTCCATGCTGCTTCTTATTTTATTCTGCCAGTTTGGATTCATAAGCAAATATTTCTTCTAGACAATGTGCAAACTTCTCAGTTTCATCCTAGTGAAAAATAGGATGAAATCCCTCTTGAGTCCATCAGTCATGCTGCTGTTTTTCAGCTAGTCTAACAGGTACAGGTCAGTGCCTTGGAATCTGTTTTGCTGATAAAGAGTAAAGAGCAACTGCTTAAACAGTGCTGCTTCTCTGCTATGTCACAGAGTATATTCTTTTAAACATGGCTTAAATAGCAAGGTATTACTGAGTTCTAGGGCTAGGTATGAACTTCTTCCATCTCCATTTCTTTGTATGCCATTCCTCATACTACTTTTCAAAAAACAGGAACAATAAGGTTCCTGACAGTTCAGAGCACATTTTTACCTTTACTTGTATCTCACCATCTGCACTATAGATTTACAGCTTTTATGAAAGCACAGCATCTCCCACACATAGTACTTTTATCTCCTGCAAGGGTAGTATTTACCACATCTGTCTAAGGCTCTCAGCATATGATTTTTTTGAATCATTCAAAGAGCAGAAAGTCAAATGTGTACAGGAGTATTAACATCATTTCCTAAGCCCAAGCTACAGATCTCAACAAGATGGTATGTGGAAGTGACAAACATAAGATCCTTGAAATGTTAAGGACTGCCTTTTATGGGTTTTTTTGCATTTACTGTTCTTCACTAAGGATCATCAGTCCATAATAAAATGCAGCTCTTCCTAATCATGGTGAAGTGAAGTTTTCTGTGAGCTCCCTAAAACACCTCGGTGTTAGCGTGAGGAGTATGATATTATGCTTAAAGAGCTGCTTTTCTTCCCTTCTGGCCCTAGCTCTACTTAGCTGTGTTTGTATACTGCAATTCTATCCTTTAAATCTCCATTTTTCCTCTGTAAAATGAGGATATTATTTTTATATATTACAGCATTCTCAAAAATTCACATTTAACTTTTTAAGTCAATAAAATTCACATTATTTAACTTTTTAATTGAAAGAGCTGATTTTTATATACTACATTTTTAGTTCTTTAACCTGTAAAATACTTTACACAGAAGGCCATATTCTGTATTTTCCAATATAGGAAAAAAAACATCCTTCATTTTTATAATCCAAACCAGATACAGGAAAAGCCAGGTCCTCCAGAGACTGATTATAAATGAATTTTCAGAACCTCTTGGGTGCATTTTGCTCTTTGTTAACAACAGTGATGCCTGTTGTCAACATCTTTATCGCAATAATGTAATTATTTCTGGGTTTGAGTATCGATACAGATCATTTACTTCCATTTCCCACAAAGCTATTCAGTATTACTGGGGCAAGGAGGGTGGCTCAAACCAGAAACAACAAACACTCAGTTTGCTGAGACTGTAGTAGTGTACGTAGACAAAAATACAGTCATAACATTTGTGTTCAAACATGTTAGTGCTTAATATACAAGTGATGTTAAAATGTTATCCCACATATCAGTTGTTAGAATTCATCATATTACTGAAGAGGGAAAGAGAAAAAAAAAAAAAAAAGCAGCGGTGTGTTCCATGAGTCTCAACTCATTACCTTACTGCGTCACTTCACAGAAAATTTACATTTGATGTATGTTCATCGACTCAGAAGTGCTTTCATAAAATATCAGCTTCTCTATTAAAGGCATATAGGAATTATCAACACACTTAATCAAACAAAACGCCACACAGCAACAAAGTAAAACATCTTTGTCAGATATATGGTGAAGGTACACCTGAGGAAATTACAGTAGCTGCAGTCTGTAACTTAGAACGCACCCAAATGTGTTTAACATACCACACTCCGAAACGTGCCATGTTAAGTCTCAGGGGAATTTAACTACACATTAATATAAACTCTTTCTGTAAGCACAAGGGATTATAGAAGAATATTTTTCTCCTTAGACTGACTTCAGATCAACTAGTTCTGTATCACAGAAGAAATGTGCTTTAATGAATAGCAACACAAAAGAAAAAAACACCCCAAACTAAAAAAAAAAAAAAAAACAAACCACAAAACCACACCAAAAAACCTCACAGTGTAACCCTAAGGTGCTGATCTAACCACAAAAACAGGCTGAGCCATATCACTATGTAACTGCTAAACCAATAGGCACCATCTTCGAATTCTTTTTACAGAGGCTGGACTATTTTAGGTAATAAGTAAGTTTGGCAAAATCAGAATACACACTAGGAATTTAAGTAACAGGTAATTTACTCTGCTCCTTTGCACACAATGTAACGGGATATTACCAAAATATGAAGGAATGAAGTTTAGCCACAAGGAAAAAAACAGATGAAACATAAAACTGCAAGTATTTATCTAACATAGCTCTCTCATTGGCAAACTTCTAATTGGGGCAGACTCCAGAAAACAACAACTCCTGCAATATCTGTATCAAACCAGTCTATAGTTACAGAGGGCTACACGGATAGCTGACATAACTGGCTGTATTGATGTCTTCCACCACATGCTTCAAAGGAAGATGCAAAAAACCTTTCAATAGCAATAAAATAGTGTCTAAGAAAAAAATTTCCGTAGAGGCAGGTGAGAAGTAAATAACTGTATTAACTGTTATACTTCCAGGATATCTACCATGCACATTTTATGCTCTATTTATTACAGCTAGATTAGTTTAACATATTTCAATAAATGCTGTTATATCTAAACCTTGTTAGCATGCATTTAGGATGATCCCATTATAAAGAACACAAGAATAAACACTGGAGAGCTGCATTCCCTGTGCTGTTTAGGATATCACTGCAACTAAGACTGGAAGGGCCAGAGCTGAATATTCAAGGACTGAGTCACTGCTAAGAAGGCTAACCTAATGAAAGGCACACACAATATCACGGAATGGTTGGTCATCTGGTCCCATCACCTGCTCAAGCAGGGTCACCTAGAGCTGGTTGCACAGGAACGTGTTCAGACAGCTTTTAAATATGTCCAAGGATGGAAACTCGGCAAACTCCCTGAGCAATCTATGCCAGCGCTCAGTCACCCTGACAGTGAAAAAGAGTTTCCTGATGTTCAGAGGGAGCCTGTGTTTCAGTTGGTGCCCATTTCTTCTGGTCTTGTCACTGGGCACCACTGAAAAGAGCCTGGCTCAATCTGCTTGGCACCCTTCCTTCAGGTATTCATACACATTGATAAGATTCCCCTGAGCCTTCTTTCCTCCAAGCTGAACAGTGTCAGCTCTCTCAGCCTTTTCCCATATGAGAGATGCTCCAGTTCCCTTATCATCGTAGTGGCCCTTTGCTGGACTCTCTGCAATAGATCCAAGTCTCTCTTGTATTGGGCAGCTCAGAAATGGACACAGTACTTCAGATATTTTTGAAAGGCAACTGCAGATATTTGTGACATTTATGATAGGCCTATATATCTATTTACAGATGCATCTGATGTGCTGGATGGTTAAAACTGGAGAAATTCAGAATTGGAAATTTTCATAGCATGGATCTCTGCTCAAGCCAATAAGCCCTGTTTAGAGGCAGGGCTTACTAATGCAAGAACATGGTCATGCCAACACGACCATGTCTTTTGCATTTTACTAGTCTTCTGCCCAGCCCTCTGGAGAATAAACAGATCAAATGACATACTCCTACATGAGACCTACGATGTCCATCTGTTTCGAATTATGTCTATACATGGCTTCTTTCATGCATTACGTAGAAGATTAATTCAATATCCAGAGATGCTATGAAACCTACATATTTCGCTAGTACAAGTGTGTCCAATATTATCTTCCCTATAGAGAACTCTACCCAGCACCTCTGTTTACAGATGAGATTCCACACTCCCCATCATAACTTACAAATTAACTTAAAAAAAAAAATAAAAAACAAAACCAAACACGCACACACACACATAAAAAAAAAAACCAAACCACAAACCAACCAAACAAAAACTAATTAAAAAAAAAATCCAAATACACCTAGGGAATCAGCAGAGAGCTTAAAATGACCACAAAAAGAATTAGCCATATGTTCTTCCCTTGCTAGATAACACTGGGGAAATCTTTCCAGCAATCTTTTTGCCTTAGCACTGTATTTTTACCTTTGTTTCATTCTCTGCATGGGAATACGAGTCAAATTTAAGAAACAAAGAAGAATGTTTGTTTACCAAAAGTTTGCCTTTCCCCTGCTTTCTCACTCTCGATGTATCAAGGCACAGTCAAGAACATGGGATTACAGCTTGAGGAATGAGATATTCTAACCTTGTCATGAAGATTTATCAAAAATTTGACATTTTCTAACTTAGATTGTGATCAGACTTCTAAATAAACACAGATGTAATCTACATAGCAGAATTTGCTTGAGATTAGAAAGTGTTTCTATTTATAGCTTTGAAATATTTTATACATTTCAAGTTGTACAAAAAACCGTAATTTTTTCATGAGCTATTAATCTTGAAATATGTAACCATTCCTAAGTTCAAATAGCATAATATTCTACTTCATATAATGTTCCATTTGCTTTTTGGACACAGGAACCTTGATTTTCCTCGTAGAGTTTCTCACATTTTTAATTGCCTATTATTCGTTTCTGTAGAAACCTTTTTTTTTATGCTCCATAGAGGATTCTATATCCAAAAGAAACCTGATTTGAATGTTTATCATTTACTCATTACCACCAAAAGTATCTGTGAAAAGATTAAAGATCAATTCAGTAGAAACATTCAAAAATATACTTGTTCTGCGAAATTTTCCTAAGCATAACATTTTAGCCTTAAGTGTAAAACCACAGTTTTAAACTTATGTGTCTTCTACTTAGCTTGTTTTTACGGGCATTGAGAATTCAAAGATCCATATGTAAAAATGTGAACATACATTAGCATGCAAAAAGCAACTGATTAAGACTGAAACTGTATATAAATTCTATATGATTTTAACCCTGCTTTTTCTTTTTTTCCACTCAAATTATTATTTAATTAACTTGGTGAAAGATTAATAGCCCCAAATATAGATCATAACATAAAACTAAAAAAAAATAAATGCATGAGTCAGGCAAAGTTATCTAACTCAGCACCTGATATTACAAGAAATGAAAACAAAACCTACAGAAGAACAGGAACCCTAACCTACATTATGCACAATTATGTAAATCAAGCAAAGAAGTAAAGAAAAATCATTCTGCAAATATAGCTCACAAGTTATTACAAAGCAATTAAATTGCTATATAACCCTCAGTAAAAATGGGACATTAGATAATTAGAAATGCTGATGTTAAGAAAGTTTAGACTTTGCTCATATTTTTAACAGCTAATTGCTGCAATTAAAAATGAGGAATTTGCTTTAATTTTCTTGGCAGAGTTCAGAATTGAAATATATTTTGAAGCTGTCACTTCTGAAAACAAATTCTGAATCATAAATTTGGATGTACGAAATACTACCTTAGATTCTATGAATATTAGCTTATTTTTTAAGGAGAAATCGTCCCTTCTGGACAAAAAAAAAAGCCCTGTACATCCTTATGACTACTGTAATAGTGTGATACAACTAGGCTTTCCGTAGATTTTACTAAGAGACTTTGCGGTTCTGATTTACAGGCATAAAGGGAAGGTAGAACTCTTTTGTAGATCTAGAATGGTCCCCAAGTGCACACACTACATAGCACACATGACTAAACAACAAAAGTAAGAAGTCACAGGTTATCAGAACTCCTCCAAGAGTGAGAACAGTGTTGCTTACCAATTCATGTAAAAAGGCATGTTGAAGTTGTTACTTTCAAAGAAATTTCCATATTAAAATAGTTTAGTACCAGCCTATCAATGAATATGGGAAGGACATTAACAAACTAATGCAGTTTTCTACATCTGCTGTTACAGTTTAAAAGTTGTTAGTTAGAGTATATTATTTTAAAAAGTATCCATCCCAATTTTTCCCTTCCTTTTAACAGGGCCTGACACAAGCCATTATGTCACTTTATGATTATTATTTGGCACTATTTCAAGAAAACAAAAACAAAAACGTCCTTATTGAAATGCAAGTAAAAAGATGTTATTGTTTTGCGAGGCAGCTAATTTGAAAAATAATTTTGAGATGTTACTTCAGTGGGCGTTTTGGGCATAATGAAGGTGAAAGAAACAGAAAAAAACGACCAGTTGAAGTCCGTTTGGATTATTTTATTTCACTCAAAAATACAGGTTTGTTTTAATTTTACATTATTTAACAATCTACAAAAAAAAAGATTCAAAAAAATAATCAAAAAATTAAAATGCTCAAAATTAACATACACATTTTCAAAGCTAATAAAGACTTTTAGGATAAGCATCTTAATAATAACAGCAAAAAAGATGCTTTTCAAAATAATTGAAAGTGATTGAAAAAATAGTTTTTAATTCTTTCCTGGAGGTTTCTACTTCTGCATATGTATAAACTTCGTTAGTAAATGATCATAGTATCCAAATTTAATTTTGGAATCTGGACTGGTTGTTATTAGTGACATACTTTCATGGTTAAAGTGAAATTCTGCTATCTGCAAGATTTATTTTTGAACCTGAATTTATCTTCTCTCTCCTGCCCCTTAGCAAAGTCAAGCTTATCTATCCAATTGAAAAGACTGACATCACAGGATTGTTTTTCCACTCACCAGATCTAAGCTACTTTTTATTGTTTGAAGGAATTATTCAAGAGACTCAACACAGAACTTCAATCAGATATAGAGTTTCTGGTTCATTGATTGGCTAATTCTTCTCCTTCTGGTGAATAAAGGCAACAAAAGTCCTTTTTAAATCTGTTCTCCTCAGAGAGGTTGCAGTTGTACTTTCATTAAGTCATTCTTCATAATAGTGTGGTGCCAATGAGTTTCTACCCACCTGGAAACTCTGCTATTCTGTACTGCAAAACAGTTTCTCTCAACTGTTCTTGTAACTCCTGAAATGTACAATATTCCTGGAAGTAATGTTTAGCAGAGATGGAGCCCTGCAAATTTATCAGTATCCCTTACCACGAGTGATTGGACTGTCTCAAAATCTGATGAACTCTGTGAAATGATCACTTATACAATCTGACTGCAAGTGCTAGCTTTCAATCTCGGCAATTTTTGTTCCTGCAGTTCTTGCACATCTCACTTCTGATCTTCTTTTTTTGGTTCCTGTTAAGATATTTATGCTGAGGGATAAAGATTCAATCAGTCTACGGTCTTCTTTTAGCTTGTAACCTCAGGAATTCTTAAAGAAACACTAATTAAAAGGATTTATAGTAATGTATGGAACTGACTCATATATATAACTGCAGCAAGCTAAGTGGGAGGCCAGCTTGGATGTCTGCTAACAATTTAAGTTTACATGCCATATATATATATATAGATTGTTTCATTAAATGAACATGTTTCTGCTTCTTAATTATTTATTATCCTGAGTACTTTGCATTTAGTGCAAACTTGAAATAGCTGTGTAAAATGCAGAATGCCACTTAATTCTGTAGTGTTAATGTTGTTACACTGAATCCCATTTATAAATGCAGTTAAACAAATATGAAAATTTAGCAGTTTCTAGAACCTGTCATATTGAAAACAAAGTATACTGATACTGTTTCTTTATTCCTCATTAAGAATATTTTTTTTTAAATAGATCCGTAGGATCTTACTATGACATTGTCTCCTTTAAAATAAGTGAGAAGTTTCTAATCTGAGTATCTGTGAAGGTTTCTATAAAAAAAATAATTACCTAAAACTCATTTAAACAAGATCTTCAGATAGATGCAGAAGAACAATTTCCACCATAAATTCCCCGGCAAATGTTTTACAACCAAAGGATACCCAACAGTCTCTCAAGCACATCCAGAAAAATCCTGAGGGTCCGGGACTTCTTGAAAGCCCATCAGGAAGGAGTGTCAGCAACAAAGAAGTTTCTAGGCCAAACTGCAGGAAATCTTGACAGATCCCTGGCCCTTAATGAGGCTGTCCTGTCCTCTAGGCTTCCATGGACTAGCAGCTCTTGAACCAGATGTCTTAGTTCGCAACATTGAAGAGAAGAGAGAAACAGCAATGCATGGACTTGTGATGAACGCTTCTTCTATGTTACATCAGAGTTTTGACACTTCAGCTTCAGATACAGGACAGGCACTTCATAGTCATTAAGATTTACAAATGCGTTTACTAAGAATCTTATATAACTATCTCTTAATTTATAGTACATATCCTATTTTTAGGATGAAAATTTAACTTTGATCACAATTCAGTTGTCTCTGTTTTCTCTGGGACCTAGAAGCCTCACTTCTTTTTATCTCGTTTACTTTTCACAGCATAGGGGAAACTTACTTCCAAGACCGAGTAGAATAGGGTCTAAAACTGTTTGGTATTACTAATTTGGAACTGGACAGGATTCATCCAGGGATATTAAGGAAGATAGGCATTGTAGTCTCAGGGCTCCTCTCTATCCTCCTTGAAAGACTTTGACATTCAACTAAGGTCAGCGGTGACTGGGAAGAGGTAAATATTATGCCTATTTTCAAAAAAGATACCCACAACAACTTTAAACATCACATCAAACTGGGGAGCGACCAGTATGCTAGAAGGCAGAGCTACTATTCAGAGGGTCCTTTACAGGCTGCAGAAATGGGCTGACAGGAGCTTCATGAATTTCAATGAAGACAGATGGAAAGGATCCAGGACCGTTTACTCTCATGCACTGCTATAGGCAAGACCAACGACTGGATACTAAGCACATCCACAGAAAACGAGCTGGGGCTGAGTGGTCAACAAGTAAACATGCACTGTTACAGTGATTCATATCATCATCATCATCATCATCATCATCAATCATTCATACAGGAATATGATTGCATTGATAAAATCTTAGCCTGTACATTGAGAGAAGTGATTACTCTCCTCTGCTCAACACTTTTGAGGCCACACCTGGATTAGTTTCCAGCTTTGAATAGTTGGGTGTAAGAAAAAAAATCCTTGCATGGATATAAACATGCAAATTAGTTCAGTGGCTTTCTTACATTCAAATGATCGCATGCAATACTTTCTATACCCTTCTTGTTGATCTTATGGTTTATGGCTTTAAAAATAAAACCCAAAGAAGACTTTTCCCTCCGCTCCTCATAGTCAGAATTGGCCCTATCTATTAAAGCTTGCTGAAGTTATCAGGCTCATTCCTTTTAGGGAGCTATGAAGACTAGATAGCACAAATCAGGTTGCCGCAACTGGTCAGGCAATAATTTGTTTGGAAACTATTTATATTTCTTCTTCCTGGATGAGTTACCAGAAGAGAGAAACAGGACTAAACAAGTTCTGGCACCAGCGTAATGCTAAATCTCTCCCACATACTGTGGAGAGTATTGCTAGACAACTGCCAGGCATTTTAAATAAGCAACCCTGTACCTATTTTTGTTATTATTGTTTCTTTTCACTTCTGCAATTTCTACAGCTCAACCACAAGAATATTTCACAAGACGTTTTGGCAATACTGTCACAGTATATGTAAAGACTTGTCACATTTATGATTCCAGAAATGGAAAAGAAGAGACGATTGATACTGAGCACTATGTTACAGCTGTGAGTTGGAAAATGACACCATTTTTAGAAAAGAGTTTGAAATTCGCTTGAGTTAAAGTATATTAATCCGAATAAAAAATAAAACCTGCATTTCACACAAAAAATTGCTAAAAAATATTTCTCAAACTTTGTGGCCTACATCTTGACAAAGCAGTGAATAGCCAGGTTAGAAAATATTCAAATTATGCTAGAAACTTTTTCTGCTAGTTTAATTAATGCTGAAACAATTAAGTCAAATTTTAGAAAAAAAATTGAGACAATGACAAACACGAGTCTTTTGAGGGTCTTTAGTCTGAAGTGCAAACCTGATCATTTAGCAGATACCTTTGGGACTCTACTGTGTGAATTTGTAATATAGCAGCCACCAGAGAACCTCTGTGTGGACTCCAGTGCCCAGCTTGTGGTAGGGCTGGAGCACTGGGAATCCAACTTGACTGAATTAGACCTCAACTGAGATATTTTCAGCAGGCGTGAAGGAGTCGCACCTCACTGTCGTGGTAAGATCTAAATCCAGAGGAGCTAAACAGTTCTGTTTTGGCATTATTTACTGAGTTTAGTTCTCTGTTGTACTGTTATGTTATTTGTAACACTTGGGCCATATACTACATTTTATCCTACTTTTCATAATTAGAAAAAATTTACTTGCTTTGTTAGAATAAAGTGCTCATTACTTATGAAAAAGATGGAGTACATCTAATTTGCAAACTGAAACAGTAATACCCAATCAACTATCAGTATTTCCTCTGTGAATGCTTAATTCTATCCACATTTTTAAAAAGAAATGCCAATTGCAAATTGTGCTACTGATTAAAAAAATTAGCAAGCTATCTATAGAAGTTAATATTTTAACATATATATCCAGCATAGAACAAGGGATACTGAATGGCTATCAATATAGAAGAAATCTTTAGCAGACAATGTGAACATTCTTCTCTCAAGTTTCACTAGCATGGTGTGTTTGTTAGAAAGGGAAATCCAGTGAATCTCCAAAAGTAGTATGCCATATCAAAATTTTAAATATAAATTAAAGCAGATTTTCAGGCAGAATCTGAAATGTTTTCCTGCTTTCCTGTTCTGCTGAATTTTGCTTCTTCTTTAAGGTTGTGCAAATAATTGTGCAACCACAGTCTGATATCCCGTGTTGTAGTCTCTGAAGCCCACTCAGGAGAACTGTGTTCACATCCATAAGGTTTGGGAGATTAGGGACTGAAACTCTATAATTTTCAAATCAAAGACTTTTTTGGCTACATAAATTTCCAAAGAACAGTATGATCATGTGTTTTAGGTACAAAGGAAGCTGAACTGTTCGTGGCCTCCAATGTCATGAGCTAGATTGAGTCTATAACTGATGCAGCCGTTAATACATATATCATCATCTGGGCAGGACTATACTTGAGTGAGTCCTGACAGCACTCTGCTGTACCAAGGAGTGAAAGGGAAAGGACGTTAAGATTTAGTTTTCCTTTATTTTCTGTTCCTTTAATGGCATCTTTAAAGTCACACATTTCCTGCTTGACAAAACCCATCTCTGACACCTGAGTAGAAGGAATCACTGAAAGTCTGCACTAATTGAAAAATGGACAGGGTCATTAATGTTGGTTGTGGTGTTTTTTCTTTTGAAATAAAGTCCAATTTTTGGAAGATTCCAGTCTTTTATACACACAAAGCTATCTTTTATTTTAATGTTAACATTCTGGTGTAAAGTAAGTACTATGATACAGTGATTTTCCTCTGACTGATAACTATCTATGAAAACCAAGACAAATTTCCAGACATGCCTGTAGGAAATACTATTTTTTAGAATTTACCAGTCTTTGCTTTTCAGTGACAGAGTGATATGACTTTATTAATTTTCTTGCCCATATGCCAAGTCTGCATCAAAATATTTAGTTCTTTTAAGAATTTTTTTTGTTTCACTTATCAAGTAGAACTAGACATTTTCAACTGCAAGCTTCATTCTTCTGCTGGAATACTGCTCCGCAAATTTAAAAACAGCAATGAATGTGCAAGCCCAGTAGGTCAGAATTCCCAAGGATAACAGATATGTGGAAATCTAAATGGCAGGAAGGTCAAGAATTCGTACTTTGTTAGCTTAAAATCGTGACTATTTCATTTTCAGTTAACTGCAAGCTTGTCATAACTACAGAATCTGAATCCAGATATTGAGATGGAAACCTTCTAGGCAGATTTGCAAGTACCTGTAGAAGCATAAACTTATTTTTCAATGACTGCTTTGTTATTCACTCAAGATAGACTAAATCCAAATAATTACTGTAAGTATAAATTGTAGAATTAACGAGAGTATTTTAGCTTTAAAATTTGCATTCACTAGTAATACCCTCCATAAATATAAAAGATCAAAGAAAAGCTTGCTATAAATTATGTAGGACAATTGCTTCCATTGAGAATTCAATATAATATAATATTTTTATTTAATTTTTTATTTCATTGGGATCTTTTACCTTTAAGTCAAAGTAATTTTCTAAGACTTTAAAACAAAATGTATGGGTCTCCTGCTAACATGTTTTTATTACAGAGATATTTTACTAGGATAGGAACTATGACTGCAGACCTTGATTTGTTTCCTTCTTTGTATCATATGTAACTTTCGTTTTCTTGGACAAGTTCTCATTCAACGACAAAAATACTTCAAATGTCACATAATCTGTGTTTTCTGGACTTGATTCACTCTTCCACTCTTTCATTTAAGTATAATTGTATCCTTATTCCTTCCAACAGAGAATTCTAATACTCAGTCATGAAGACTAGTTAAAAACAGTTTAAGGAAGTGTTTACACCAAGACTAAAAGAACAATACATGTCTTCCTGAGTCTAGGATACTCTAGGGAGTCTCGGGTAGCCATGGACACCATAAAGCAACAGTGTATTACTACACTGTATTCCCTCCCCCTCCCTTCCCCTTCCCCTCCCCCTCCCCTCCCCTCCCCCTCCCCTCCCCTCCCCTCCCCTCCCCTCCCCTCCTCTCCTCTCCTCTCCTCTCCTCTCCTCTCCTCTCCTCTCCTCTCCTCTCCTCTCCTCTCCTCTCCTCTCCTCTCCTCTCCTCTCCTCTCCTCTCCTCTCCTCTCCTCTCCTTTCCCTTTCTTCTTTCCTTTTCCTCCTTCCTCTTTCCACTTCCTCCTTCTTCTTTCCCTTCCTCATTCCTTTCCTTTCCTCTTTCCTTTCCTTTTCCTTTTTTGTCCTTATATTTTGCTTCTGTTTCCTCATCATGAAAAGCATCATTGTGTTTCATGTGCGTGAAACTAATTAGTGATGGTGCTCTTGTGAGTTAATTTTGGGTTTTGGTTTGGTTTGACTTTGGTTTCTAATTAGAAGATATAGGGTTTTAGATTATCAAACCATGCACCTACTGCATTCAGTGAGGTACCTCTTTTATTCAAATTTTTCAAATTTATTCAAATTTTTTATTCAAAGTTGACATGGCCTGGAAGTTTGAAGCCTGAGACATATGATTTCTGACAAAAATAAGGTTTCAAAATTGCTGCAATAAGATGTGTGAATATTTTCCTTGTAAATGACTTTACAACTGACAAAATTGTTAGACACCATATATTCGCTAATACTGAATAGTAAGTATGTAGAGGTGTGTCTATATCGTCATCTCCATTTACCATAGAAATAAAAAACAACTCATTGCTTTGTTGTGTAGTGTGTTTCCAGGGTAAGACTCTAGCGAAACAGTTACATTTTTGTGTACTCTTCCCTTGCATGGCTCTACTTTCATCTGTATCCCACTCCAGCCTTAGACTCACCAAGACGCGTATTCCCACTCTAAAGAAATGACCATCCCCTCTGCTAAGCATATTGGCTCTTTCCTTTATCCACAGACTACCCATTCTCCAGTAGTGATATGGCTAGAGCTGGGCAGGTTTACCAAGGAGCATAGCAACCAGCAGAAAAGACAAGGGTCCATGATAAAAGCAAATCCATATACGGACAGAAGTAAGGGGCAGCGACAGCCCTTGCACAACATGCCACTCAGACCCCGGATGATGTCATTGGGTACTATGACTGAGAGGAATTTCTGTATCTGTCAGATGAGGGAGAGGCTGCTTTGAGCTAATAGGAAATGGCTTTGATTATAGGGGACAGAGAGAGGAGTTGTGTTCACAGTGGGAGGTCAGGAAAGGGCAGAGACAAAAAAGGAAAATGGCAGAAGGGGGTAAGTCTGCATCATCTGTCAGACGTTCACCAGCACTACTGCCAAGGGCATCACAGAAGTAGCCTGAGAGACTAGGAGAGGTTGAAGAGATCTGTGAACCACCAATTCTCTACTAAATCTTAAAATACCGGGGAAGATTTAGGAGAGAGAAAGAGTAATCCTATTTTGCCAGTATTGAAGGAAATAAGATAAAATCTTCAGGTTAGCATAACCTGGACTTTAGGTATGTTATTTCTTTTATTCTGTCACCGATTGACTTGATTGAGAACCACAAGACAAGCATGTAATTAATGCCGCTGAACAGGATAACAAGAAGAGCAACAGTTCTCCAAAAAAATATGATTTTAGACTTTGTATATAGAGACATAAGAGAAGTGAAAGAAATTTCATATTTTCATTAGTCATCAAAAGTAAATATGAAACTGTTGTGAAATTGTTGCTGATTTGAAAGAAATTTGCAGAGCCCCAGAATCTAAAGAGCCATTTAGCTGTCACACAGAAAAGTTAACAAGGGCTTCTGAAATAAAAGTGTGTTTTATTACTGAATACAAAGTATAGGTGTAGAAATAATGAATACAAAGTTTTGGGATCATATCTAAAAAAAGCAGAGCAATACAGAGTTTGTCTGCTATTTTATTTTAATCTTTGTGGAGGTGACATATCCTTTCAAATACTTGTTTACCTACTTCACAAAAGGCTAATCAAGGCAAGGAGATACATCAAAGTCTGTGTCCCTCTGTGCAAAAGGGACATACCTACATTTTGCTATCCAGTCATGGCTGGTGTTCTCAAAGACCTACTGACAAACAATAGCTATACCTAAAACGAATCAGAAGTCACTTTTAAATTATTCATTTTGCGAACTGCATTTTATTATTTCTCCACATCATTTATGGTTTATAAAGCCTATTCACAATAGTATCCCTTTAGTTTTTAACAAACTAATCACCTCAAGTCTTGGGAAAGTTCAAGTACAGCCAATTAACATCCACTGACACTAGAGGTAGCATTACTTTTGTGTCAAGAAAATTGTCCTACTTTTAAGTCTTGTGTGCTTTCATACTTTTAAATAATCCAAGTTTACAATCGTATGTCAGTTTTTCACTGCTAAAGGAATACACAAAAACAGACTTCAAAGTCATCTTTGTTCTGCACATGCATATCAAAGAAAACATCTATTTTATTTTGCTGCATCAAAGGCTGTTAAGTGCTATTTTAACATTTGGGAAATAACACAATTTGACATTCAATGAACTTGATGTTCATCAATGTGCCTTCATTATTAATTCCTTTGTTAGATTTTAACTTTTGAAGTCACATCAAAAGTTCAGAAATTATATACACAAAGATACCTATATAGTTATACACACACATTTATATGTACACATTTGCCTAAAGGATTATTTTATTCAGAAAGGACTAAAAGTATATAATTATTATTGTCATTTTGTAAGAATTCTGTAAGAGACGATAATTCTATTAATTATAGGTTTGCAGTTCTTTAATTTACACAATCACTCCATAGCTGCTATGGTTTTCTGATTCTTTTCTCCCTTGATTCATTCATGGAAGTATTAAATCTTCATGAAAAGTTCTGACACTGAAGTATTTTAATCTCTTGTTGATGTTAATCAAAGTCACTTAAAAGAAATCCCTAAAAGCTCCTTCAGTACGTAGGAAATGGATTTTTCTTCACAAACACATTTTAGAATAATGACATGGATTTAGAATTTCAAGTAAAGTATGACCCTGATGCTCATTAGTGGAGAGATAATTTATACTTGTGAAGCTGCCTGTGGTATTCAGGACAGAAAGTGTAATGTTTCAAAAATAAACTTTTCTGCTCAACTGGTCTCTTCCCACAGTAGTACCATGTAGCATGAAGAATTCGCTTCTTTGGTGTTACTTTCTCTGGGCCATGGAATGACTAAAGTTACCTTTCTTTTGCTCAACTCTGCTTATATATGGTCTGTGATGATGTAAGACATACAGCTCAATGTTTCCACTTGGATACTCAAAGTACAGCTAGAACTGATTACTGTTTAAAGCAATCTCATTGGATGAAAGAAGATCAGTTAGCTTGGAACTTATGACCCATTATTGAGTCATTCTATTTTTTGCTAAACAAAGCACAGTGTTAAGCACAGATAATCAATGGCATTATAAGCATTCCCAATTTTTTTCTAAAGAAGTTCAAAAACACTTATGTATAAAAATAACAAGGATTTTTGTGTATTTTAAGGAAAGGGCAAACAAAAATAAAAGCAAGAAAAAAAAGAAGTTGGGAAATACAGTGGCTAGTATTATTCAGGCAATTAAAACCAACAGGAAAAAAAAAAAAGAAATTTGAAAAAGCAATGCTGAATTGAAATTCATTCAATTTACCTCAGGTAAGACAAAAATATTTATTTCAAAATTATTTTCTTCAATAAACATTTTGAAAAATTTGCTGTTGAAAGAAAAAAAAATAATTTCATCATTCTGTGCCTTCAGCTATTGTTTATTTAGTTACATTGTTTATACCGCCATTCCTAAGTCTTGCCTCTCTCACTGGGCATAAAGGTTTCATAGATTCATAGAATGCTTTAGATTGGAAGGTGATCCAGAAGTCAACTGTGACAATCCCGGTCAAAGAAAGTCTACAGCAGATAAGGTTGCTCACAGCCATGGCCAGTTAAGTCTTGAACATCATACAACTTCTTACAGCATTTGATCATCACTATTATAAAAAGAAAAAAAATCCTAATATCTAATCAGAATTTCGTATGTTCCCACTTATGTCTACTGCTTTTTGTCTTATCACTGCGCACATCTGGGAAGAGCCTGGCTTCATCTCCTTTGTATCTTCCAGTGAGATGGCAGTAGGCAGCAATAAAGTCTCCTCTGAGCCTTCTCTCCTTGAGCCTGAACAAACCCAGTTCCCCCAGACTCGCTCCATATACCCTGTGCTCCAGTCATTAGCCATTTTGGTGGCAGCTCCTGGACTCAGTCCAGAACGTAAATATCCTTCTTGCTCTGGAGAGCCCAAAGACTGGATGCAGTACTCCAGATATGGTCTCACAAGTGCCAAATAGCGGGGAGGATAATTTCCCTGACCCTGCTGGCTACACTCTTGCTAACACAGCCCAGAATGCAGATGGCCTCCTTTGCTGCATGGGCACACTACCAACTCATATTCAACTTGCTGTCCAGCATGACACTCAGAACCCTTTTTTGCAGAGTGGCCTCCCACACAGTCAGCCCTGAGATCGTATGGTTGCATGGGATAATTCCAAGCCAAGTACATGACTTTGCACTTGCTTTTGCTGATCTCCATGAGGTTTCCCTCAGCTCATTTCTCCAATCTGTCCAGATTCCTCTGAAGAACAGCCCTGCTCTACACTGTAGTGATTACTCCCCTCAATCTGATGCTGTCCACAACAAACACGCTGACAGTGCACTCCATCCTGTCATTGTGGATTTGCCCTTGATAAACACTTACTCCAAATCACCTTATTGTCATTCTTACGTTTAGAAATGGCTTCTAAGAGGATGTGCTCCATAAACCTCACAGGGATTGAGGTTAGGCTGATTGGCTTGTAGCTATCTAGATCCCTGTTCTCGCCCTTCTTGAAGATGGGTGTGATGTCTGCCTTTTTTACCTTTCAGGAAGCTCCCTGATTGCCATGCTCTTTTGAAGGTAACAGAGAACAGCCCCACAATGATATCTCAGCACTCTTGAATGCTTCTCTTCTAGTCACGCAGACTTGCATAGCTCCAAGGGGGTTAAATGATACCTAACTCTTTCTTTGCATACTGTGGGCACTGCTTCATTCCCACAGACTCTGCTTGGAGGCTCAGGGACCCAAGGGCCCGAAGAACAAGCATTATCAGTGAAAATTGAGGCAAAAAAAAGTACTGAGTGCCTTTCCATTTTCCTTGACCCTTGTCACTAGGTCCTCTGCCCCACTGAGCAACAGGCTCACCGCATCCCTAACCTTTCTTCTTCTGACAATATACTTAGAGAAACCTTTTGTGCTGTCCTTCACCTCCTTCACTAGCATCAGCTCCAGCTGAGCTTTGGCCTTCTTCACTCCATTTCTATGGAGTGTCAAAAGAACGGGCAATGTCTTTGTATGCTTTCCATGTAGCCTGTCCCTGCTTCCACAATCTGTTTATTTCCTTTTCACTTCTGAGCTCAGTCATGAGCTCCGTGTTCATCCACGCTTGCCTTCTGTCATGCCTGCTTGACAGGAAGGGAGAACTCTTGTGCCCTGAAGAGATGTGCTTAAAGATTAGCCATCCAGGGCCAGCCATAGCTATCCTGGGCCCCTTTGCCCTCTAGGGCATTTACCCATGGAGCCATGCTAAACAGCTCCCTGAGCAGGCCGAAATATGCTCTTCTGAAGTCCAGAGTTGTAATTCTCGTATTGACTTGCTCTCTCCTCCCAGGATGTTAAATGCCACAGCCTTTGCCATGCAAACTGCATATTCGTTTGTTTGCAGACACTGTCCACTGTGCTAAGGAGCAATGAAACAGCTAATGGCAATTGTGTGCAGGTGCCTGCCACTTTGAGGTGAGGCACACTCCACCAAGTCTCATGAGACTACAAAGCCACCAGAACATCCTCCAAAAAAAGTCACTCAGCTTGTGACTGCAGTCACCACCGCATGCTCCTGCCATCTGCTCTGCCTTTGCAGCAAATGGAAGTTGCACACAGGTGTCTGCACAAGCACACAGCAAAGCATTGTTTGCTACCTGTCACAGAAAAAAATACTTATCACTTGTGTTTTAATCTAAGCAGGATTGAAGCACTTTATTACAGATTTAGTAACAAGCAAGCAGTTAATGACACATTTAGGAACAGGGAAGGATCACGGCGGGGAGAAAGGATGCAGACACCTCTAACTATTAAATTAGAGAAAATCACTCCAAGATGCAAAATGTAATAACCCTTTAAAATAAGTTTTCAGAATTTTTTTTCCCTTTCCTTTTCATACTTCCTTTTCCTTTCAAACCTTCTCACAGTGTCAAAGTGCAAAATAAGCGGGATGAGTAAACTGTCAGTGGGTTTTACCTTGATAGGTAAAATAACATCATGGCCATGAGTAAACTGCTCTAACTGCTTTGTTCTCCAACTGCCTTGGGCTACCTTGACCTATGAAGGTCTTTTCCAATCTACATGACTCTGTAATTCTAAATACTTATATTTAAAGAGGATAGAAATATATAGTTTACAGCAACAATCATATAGCAATTTCTTGTTATTGGTAAGTTTAATAAAACAATATTTAAAACGATTAGCAGCTTCTTATACTGTCAATTACGTTATCAAATTTATTTTCATAGCATTTATACTCTCCATATACCTAGTTTATAGCTATTATATGTGATTACATTATCAGTGCCTGTCACTAGAAAACGCAGCTAAATTGGAAGTTTATAGGATTAAGATCCCAAGGATGTATTTGTATTGATTAACTTGTGAAATAAAGGTGTGACGCAAAATCACCGGGGTAAGAAAGCTGCCTGCTTTGTAACTTGATTCTGCCAGGCCTTAGCTGAACAGCACTTCAGAATAGTTTGAGGGAAAAAAAAAAAACCACAAACACCTCCTTATGTTACCTTTACTTAGATATGAATTCACAGGAAAAGAGAACACATAAGTAGAAGATTTAAAAACGATATAGCTCTTTGAATCTCTTTGTCCTCTCGCAGTGTTATGCACTGCTTCACACTTCTGAATAGACTGTCAGATCCGGTCAGCAATGTGTGTGGGATTAAGCTAACCCCTGCCTGCAATGTACAATAAATTCAAGTATTATTGCAACAGTAATACTGCCTCATGAGCTGCTAATAAACTCCTTTGAATGCGAACCACTGGAATTCCCTATGTTTCTGAAACTGCATCATGCTTTAAACCAGCAGTTTCAGCTCAGTCTAACCCACTTGACATCACTCCGGTGAACCCTTTCAAGGAGCTGTGTATGGAGCACTAGCTGCTCTGAAGTAATAGAAATACAGATGAATCAGAGGGAAAAAAAAAATCCTTGTTTACTTCCCTTGAAGTAGAATTTCCCATTTGAATTTCAATTTACAAATTTGAATATAGGCCTCTCCATTTCACTCGGTTCATATCTTAGACGAAGATGCCCTACTTGAAGTTAGGCCTTAGTATTCAAACATCCTAGGGGTGTACATATGTACTATTTTCAAAGAGACTGCTTCTGCAAAGTGAATAAAAATATATTTGTAAATTATAAATGAGATCAATTTTAATTTAGTATAAATTTAATTTAGTATAAATATCAGCATTTACTTCTGTAATGGGGGTTCAAACAATCTTCCACAATCAGGGATTAGGAAAAGACCTCTTGATTCTGTTTTGGTTCACCCTCAGATTAGTATGTTAACTTTGGATGAAACGATAGCTTGTTTTATATCTTCAGACGAAATACCATTTATTCTTATAGCTCCAAGACTGCAAACAATTCCCCATACTTCCAAATATATAAAGAACTCATAGCTCTCACTTGTCCAAACTCTTACACATACCAGTAATGTTGCCTCAATATTCTTTTTTTAAAATCACGGTTTCTAGTATGAATCCAGACTACTTTCCTATCTTCATAAGTGGTTAACACAAATAACACTGCGGTCTTCAAGCACTCAACTGTGCTTTATACATTTTCAATCCTAAATTCAGGATACAGTTTGATAACATGGTCTGGGATGTAATTGTATGGTTTATGTTTTTGTGATTCTCTCAGAAAATATTTTTAATTATTTACAATAATGAATACTGACAAGTGGGTGTAATACATGTGTTGGATATGAAAAGACTGAATTATAGAATGTCTAACCTTAAATTCACCAATAAAGGTTTTTTCTCTAGAGATTGTAACGTCCTCTAAAAAGAAATCAAACTACCTGGCAAATAATAAGCAGTTCTTATCTAATAAAAAATTAATACCTTTAACAAATACATCAGTCACCTGAAAAATATGTGGATGATGCAAATCTTAAATGAGTTTTAACTCTTGTGCAAACTATTAAGTTCAAGCAAAGGGTAATACTCTATGCAAACCATACATGACTAAATGCCTTCATAAGCTTATTTCATATACATCATAATAGTTTATTGTTCCTTGTAAATCATGTTCATTTGAAGAAGAGACTATAAATAGGTAAGTTGAAATAAAGTACCTGAAAGTTAAGAAAAACCACAAGATTATCTTCACATATTACAGCTATATATCTATTTATAAATATTTCACTAGTAAATATATTAAAAAATAATAATAATCACAATACTAAGCAGTAAGAATAGTTAAGAAGAAGAAATCAGTAGTTTAGAGAGCAGTAAATAAGCTATGTACTTCTAAGTCTGTTTAGGCTGATGGAGACCTAAGATCCTCAGAATGACTGATATAAAGTGGGACCCTTCATCGGTTTTCTTGGGGAAATTCTAAAGGACATTTGAAATGTCAGAAAATAAAAGTAGCATCATACTTCTCATCTTTAAAAGGTAACAATTAAGTGTTTACATTTATAGACCTCTTGCCTGAAATAAATTCCTAAAAAATCCCAGAATACTAGAACAACTGCCTTAAGTACAGGGAGAAACACAAAGAGATGAAAAGTCAGGATGGATTTATCATGAATACATACCGTCAACCAATCTAATCTCCCTTTGTGACATGATAGGAGACCCTAAGAAGAGAGGAAAGGTAGCAGATGTCATAACTTGACTTTCCTAATTCTTTTGATGTGACACTCTGATAAACAAGCTAGAAAAGCATGGTGCAGATGAAAGAGGTGTAAATCAGCTGAAAACTGTAGTTGGAAAGAAGTTCTTAGTAGTTCCCTGTCAAAAGAGAGGGCTATATCAAGAGTGGTGCTGCAAGGCAAGGAACTATTTTTACTGTTACTTTTGTGAATGGTAGAAGAAAGGGAATACTCATGAAAGTGGCACATTAAGTGAAGCCCTGGGGAGCACTAGAAGAGAGGACTAGAATGGAGAGTCTAAGACAGACCAGCTAGAGAAGTAGCATGCGAGGAGGAAGCAAGGCAGAACTCAGTACGTACAACACTCCACACCCAAGAAAAAGAAATAAACTGTCTAGGTACAGAGAGGAGAAACCAGCCATGTAGCAGCAGTTCAGAGGGAATTTAGTACATACAAACTGAACAGAAGTTGAAATGTCACCTTGCACAGGAGGAAGATGTCATGTTACGTTTGTAACATAAAAAGTAATCTTTTTCTCTCACATTAGTAAGCCTCATTTAGAGTGCTGCATTTAGTTTTAGGCATCAGCTGGAGGTATTCAGGAGAGAGAAACATAAATGATCAGAGACTTATAAGACACCAACATTGAAGAAAGATTGAATGAATGATGCCTGCCAAGCTCAGGGAGAAGAATGAGGAAAAAACATAAAGAACTTTCAAGAGTAAGTGGATAAACTGCTTCCAAGCCCCTGGAGAATCAAACCAGTTTAACTCCAATAATAACAGGAACACAGAAATACATATCCTAGAGAAGCTACAATTTTCTAGAGCCACGTAAATCACCCTTAAAGATGTCTAAATATGTTCTAACCTAGATTGAGGAAGATACAGTTAATCCTGCCTTAGAGTAAGCAAATGGCTTGAATGAGCTCTATTTTCCCTTAATTTTTTAATGACTGGACACTAGAAGAGACATCTAAAATCTTCATACCTGTATAATGGATGAAGTAAAAAAATTTTGCAAGTACTACTTCAAGAGGTCTATAAATTCATTCCTTGCCAGTGACTCGAAACATTCAGTTTATACTGATTAATTGTTTTCATTATATTGAAAAAAATTGTGGAACTAATGATAATGCTAATTTTTGCATTTCAGTGCTTTGAAATGACAACAGCATGATAATGATAAGCCTCATTACTTGTACATGTACAAACAGATTTGTGATATAAGCCAGCTAGAAAATAAAGTTACTCCTTATGCAAAATATTCATTTTGGTACATCTATGTCTATTTTAGTCTGTTTTCAAAGTAGCTGTGTCAAAGGTAGAGAAAGATAACTTAATATAGTTAAAAATGTAAATCCATGTTTAACTCAACACAAACTAATGAAGAACAGACATATTTCATATACAATACAAAATCAATTAATTTTTCTCTAATGATTATGGAAGTATCTGAATACGAATTCATAATGTACTCATTGTGGCTTGAGTAAAATTTTCTGTGTTAGTTCCAGGAATAGTTTCCAAATACTGTCTTTTAAGAGTAATAAATCTGTACCCAGACAGAAAAAAAATACGAAGTATCTAAACTGAGTTTTAAAAAAAATGTTGATCTGTGAGAGCTGAATACTTGTTCATTTCAGTAAATTTGTGACTACATGCTTGTATAAATATTTTATGTAGCCTTGAAAAGTATGAAGTTGGAACAAATACAACAATGATTAAAGGTATCTGGACAAAACATTGTTTATATAGGCACTTATTGGTTTATACTTTTGATGTGTGAAATAAACTTGTATTTCAAGATATATTAAATAGTAACATAACTGAGCAGATACCTCCTCTGCCTACTTTAAGAATTCCCAAAACTTGACATTTTCATATCTATATAAACAAAATAGGCATAGTCTCTACTAGATGTTTAACACATCATGCTGCTCATGTGTGAGAACAGCTTAGTGTTTTTGTAAGATAGTACGTAGTCATATTTCTTTTGAACTCTTCTGGATTAAAATTCTAAACCATTCCACAATATATATTTAATCTTATGAAGCCAGCTCAATATTTGCTTACCACTCAGCTCTATGCTGGTCTGCTTCTGTAACACACCTCGAGTTTCTATCCGCAGGGCTGATGGCAGTGTGTGCACACGTGTGGTGGGTTGGCCCTCGCTACCAGCCAAACACCCACCCTGCATGCCACTCACTGCCCATCAGACAGGCAGTGAAAACAGGATGAGAAAGGTCATGGATCAAGATAAAGACAGGGAGATCACTGTCCAGTTACTATTGCAAGCAAAATAGACTAAACTTGGGGAGAATTAATTCAATTTGCTGCCAATTAAATATATTTGGGTAGTAAGAAATGAAAAGACAAACACTGAAACACCTCCCCTCTCCCTTTCCCAGGCTCAACTACCCTCCTTCATTCCCACCTCCTCTACCCACTCCAAGCAGCACAGAGGGGATGACAAGGCATCCCCTGATGATAACAGTCAGTTTCTCCGCCACTTATTTTGCCTTTCTCACACTTCTGCCATGCTCCAGTGTGAGGCCTCCACATGCCGCCATTCCTGTGGGAACATCCATCTCCTTCAGCATGGGGTCCTCCACAGGCTGCCGAGCAATATGTGCTCCGTGCCTGGAGCACCTCCTCCCCTCCTTCCTCTCTGACCTCGATGCTCGCAGGGCTGTTCCTCACACTTTTTTCCTCACTGTTCTCTGTCATTCTTGCCCTTTCTCAAACACCTTTCCACAGAGGCAGCACCAGCGTCACTGACAGGCTCAGATCACTGCTGCACCAGGTCCGTGGTGGTGCCAGCTGGAACCAGCTGTGCGCAGCATGGGGCAGCCCCAGCTGCTCCTCACAGCGCCCACGCTGCACCCCCGCGTCCCGTACAGCGCTGGAGGGAAACGCGCACAACCTAAATCCATGCTGTTCCCTTCCCGATCATGCCTAACTGAGAAACCAGTCTCTTTCACAACCCCAGTATCCTTTAGCATGTTTTGAATACTTCAGTTTCAATAAGCAACTGCAGTTATCTGCAAAGAGCTGCTTAACTTTCTTGTCTTAATGTTTGACTTTTTGTTTCTCCTTACTTGAATCTATTCTAACTGGCAGTAAATTAAATTAATTTTCCCCAAGTTAAGACTGTTTTGCCCGCTATAATGTTTTCGGTCTTAAAGAGCAGCAACCACAGCACAGAAGACGCTAGTAGACAACTGTAAGATTCAGAATTTACTCAGACTGAATTTTGAGGTAGACTACTCACCACCAGCATGTCTAATCTGGCCAAAGCACATCACGGATGCAGTCACCAAAGCACCACAGTGTTCTGAGACTGACCAACTCCTTGGTATCTTTCAGCAATGTGCTTTCCAAAGTAATGACATTATCAGAATCTCACAGAGTTTAAAGTCTGTCTTTAACTAGCAGTACTAGGCAGAATATCTTTCTTCTCATGTATGCCATTTGTGCCCATATTTCATATAATCTGCTGAAGGTGCCATATAGCTTTCCAGGTTTTGTGCAACTAGATTAATTGAGCTCGTAGCATAAGAGATAGGTTAGATATGAAGTAAAGATGTAAAAATACCCTGGAATCAATAGGATAATTCTTATCTGGAGCTCACAGTTCACTTGAAATCTTGCTACAATGTATCAGAAGATCCTACTACAGATTTTCTGTTCTACCAGAGAGACCAAATGTTTTCATGGTGCTGAACCTATGTGTTTATTAAATAACTCTCTTCCTACCAATATGCACAACTTAACCAAACCCATAGAACAAGAAAGCTGTATTACTGTGGATTAGTACACCAAGTTGTACAGAGGCAAAGGCTGGACTTGAAAATTAATGAGAAATACAGAATACCACCACGGGAACTCTGAATACAGAAACCTAGCTAATATCAGAATAGAGCTCCATATGATGAACTTCTACAGCAGAAAGCAAACAAACAAGCAAATATGCTTAGTACAAAATAGTTCTTGTAAATAAAACTCCATTTAACCCACTGTTATCCTTACAAAGCAGACCCTTAGTCTTAGACGTTTCATCAGACTAGCAAAAACTTCTTTGGTCAAACTCTTGGCTCAATCTATTTGTCTCAGATCATGCTGAGAGATTTTTTTTTTATCCTTGTAGATTCTTCTCCTTTTACCACAGGAAAGTCTTCAAAGTGAGCATATGCGACTATTTCCAATAATGGAACCCTCTTCCCATGCAGAGGAAACATCACTGTAGGGCTGTCCATCTTTCTCACAGTACACTGATTTGTGGAAGATGCTCATAACAAGATCAGAAAGGCATTAAAAAGAAATGAAAGAAGATGACTAGAAAGTAAAAGACCCTGAAGTCCTAAAGTAGCAAAGTTCCTTCCCAGGACAGTAGAAGGCAAGACAGTATAAGAAAGGCTTTGACCCACTGTTTTTAGGGAGATTCTGAGCCATAAAATATGTAAAGAAAATAGCAACTGTAAGTGGGGGCTCACAAACCTGATTGGCAAAACATCCTCCTGGAAACTGAAGAAATCAGTGTCTATGAGTCTTTCAAATTCGATAGAAAGGGAGGAGTTTGGAAAAGATCCAACAAGAAAGTAGAGGGGAGAAAAAAAAAAAACAGTAGGAAAACAAAGAAATCTGCAGCAAAGGTCCTATTAGGAAGCTCAAGAAGACTGAGGCTATTGAAAGTGAACCAGAAAAAAATTTAAAAGCCACAAACTGCCACAGGTGCACAAATTACTATTTGTAATAGTAATTACAAATACCTTTGACAAAGCCCAAGATAGCAAAGACTCAGATCATAGGCTTTATCAAGAAATAAAACTATTTAAATAGGAAATGTAGTCTATTTATTCAAATACACGTAGAATAAATACAAGAACAGATGTAGCAATCTGATCATATCTATTTATTGCCCATTTACTTCTTACAGAAGGTACATGCTGATCTTTGTTTTGATTGTCTAATTAAAATTTCTTTTGCCTTTAGCTCATCTCAAAGCTCTTTTTTTCTTTTCAACTCATGATTATGCTTTCTCAAAACTTCTTAAGGAACAGGGCTATGGAAGAGAAATAGCTCCCTTATCATTAGTGTGTTTGCTCCATTGTATCCAACACTTAGCTCTATTAGCTAGAGCTGATTCTCTCATTCACTCATCTTCCACACAGCAACAGATACCAATATTCAACAATCTTTAAAACAAAATCTTTAAAATTGTTAAAGTACATCCTTGTATATACACAGTAAAGATCTGTTACTTTAATAAGTAACTAATTTTTAACATTATCCTGGTCATGCTGTAAACTCACTCTATAGCACTTGAGCTTCTCTGGACAAACTACAGAACTACTGGGGGTTCTTTCATCATCTCTTTAATTCCTTGACCAAAAGTTATCCTGTAGGGATTTTAAGGTATGATTAACCAACGGATGCACAATGAAATGTTTCATTTAGAAACACAGAATCCTTAATAATGTTATATGATAAGGTAAATGAAACAACAACCGGGTATTAAAAAGAAAAGAAAAAAAGGAACCAAAAAGTATGAGCCGCCATACTTCATAGTAATCACAAAGCTATCACTTTAAGATATATAGATATATTGCGAATATAAATACATTTGTTGTGATTCTAAAACGTCTGTTTACCAAATGTCTTTGCTGGCAATACTTTGGGTCATTAAGTGATTATATTTTCACAGAAATATTCAGGAAATATTCAAATTAATTAAAGCACAATTTCACATTTTAAAGTTGGGATTTTTTCACTAATTTTCTTTCATTGTGAGATTATGGTTGAGGTCCCAAATGTAGGATCTATTTTATCAACTGCCTTCCACAGACTGAATTGCTTCCTACTACTGTATTCCAGTTTAGCTACTGTTTATTGGTTTTGATGAAAGTGACTACATGAAAGTTTATGGTCTATTCTATACAGAAAAATATGAATATAGAAGCAGAATGGCCCTTTTTATTATTAAAAAAATTGTGACTCTATGAACTGTGTCTGCTTGTAATCAGAATTACAGCTTTGCATATGAGATATATATCATATATATCCCTTCATTCTCCCAGTGAGAACGCTTGTAGTTTGAGTATTTTTTAAAACATCTTGAAAGAGGAGAGTGAATTAACCACAATTAGTAAAAACAAAATAAATAAAATCATGCTCAGTAATGCCTATGGTACCAGTTTATTAAAGTGTGTATAGTATGTAAAGAAAGCACATGAACCTACCTCTTGTTCTCAATGGTATAAATTTGTTTCAGAATTCTCCATGAAGGACAGAAACTGTATCTCTTCTGAAACAAAAGAGATAGCAAGTTTGATAAATCACTAGAGAAAATGATGGTCTGTTCAAAACTGTTTGTCCACTGCTTTCAATCAAAATATTTTATGAAAGACTGGACAGTTTTTATTACACGTTCGCCATTTTCTGGCTAGCTTTTATTGTAACCTACAGCTCTCCTTACTGATAAAGAGAGAGCTACTTAACATACTGTCATGCTCCTATTTACTACTGTCCTGGTTTTGACTGGGACAGAGTTAGTTTTTCTTTTGAGCAGCTAAAAGAGCTCTGTGTTTTAGATCTAGTATCGATTTATTTTGAGAAGAATGTTGGTAGCGCACTGATGTTTATAGTTGGTACTGAGACATCAAAGACTTTATATCTTCCTATGTTTTGCCGTTGTGCAGGAGCGCAACAGGCTGGGGGGGAGCATGGTCAGGACAAAGGACCCACAATTCCCCTTATGATTTGAACTTAGACTTGGGATTGAGGGCCAAATTGGCCAGTGAAGTATTCCAAATCATGCAATATCATGCCCAGTATATACATGAGGGTTGATCAGGAAGTCTGGGCTCTTGCTCTTCTACGAACTCTTCTGAGGGATCTCTCTGACTCTTCGTCTCTTGGAGTTCCCTCTCTCTCTTTTTGGACCTCTCACTCATCCAGGATTGTGTTGTTGAGACTTACCTGTTTCAGAATCATTTGCCAGGATGAGACAGGCATTGGTCATTAGGTGGTGCGCAATTACACTGTGCAACACTTGTTTGTATATATTATCATTATATATATATAATTATTATTTTGCCATTGTTACTTTTTATTTTATATTATTATTATTGTTATTATTATTCAATTGTTCTTATCTTAACCCATGAGTCTCCTCCCTTTTCCCCTTTAATTCTCTTACTCCCAGGGGTGGCAGAAGGTGAGCGAGTGGCTGCATGACATTCAGTTGCCAGTTGGGTTAAACCACAACAACTACTGTCATACCTAGACTGAGCAGAAATTCTAGATGTGCCCTACTATTTCAGAAAAGAAAGGACGTTGCCAGCAAGTCATCTTCTGTGATGTATCTTTAGCTTTGTCTTTCCTTCCCACCAATGGGTTGTTAAACAGATAGAAAAAATCTTAAACATTACCATTCCGTAGCTCTTGATAAATGGCAAAGTGTAAAATGAGAAGGGGTTTTGGCAAGTTATAAGTTTTATTGCTGTGAGATATTGACTGTGTTCATCCATCTATTGTTAGTATCATCTGAAATTTTGTTATACAACATGATATGTATCTAGAGTTCCCGATTAGTTTTATTTACATCCACATTGAGAGTTTAGACAACTTTGGCAGGGCACTTACTCAAAAAAGCGTATTGGAAATATGTTGGAATTTTTTCTCTTGATGCATTTGGGAAATTCCCTAGTCTATGATGAATATGGGCTGGTATTAGTATTCTTACCAGACCAGAAAGATTCTGAAGCTTATCCACAACATCACACAATTTACAAGAATAAATTAAAATCCCTTAAGATGTTCTTTACTGCTAACTGTAGATCTAGCCTATGGATCAACTACAAAATTATAATAATATTACAGTAATATAGTAAAACTGAATACCTATTGGTATGTGTTTGGATGAATTAGTTCAGATAAGTTTCTATTGCAAAATAAATCTGGAGGACTGACACAAAGGAGCGCATTAAAAATTTGATGTCATGTTTAACTATTATCCACAGAAATGTGCTAATTTTTCACAAATTTTAAATGAATAAGCTATTTTTAAAAAGGCAGACATAAATCACACCTTTTAGGGGACAAATTGTTCTACAAAGTATCACTCAAATTCTGGAGAATGGCTGATAACTAGAGAAGTTTTAAATTCAGGCAGGAAACTGAACATATAGACTTTGGAGATAGATGCCCTGAACACTTCTGTATTATGCAGATGTCAGTAAGATTTAGGACATTCGAGGGAAAGAATTCTCTTTTATTACATTGGATACTTTCCACATATGAAACAAACACATTCACCTTCGAGTACTTGTATTTCAAGGGATAAGGCAGCATATACTAAAATTCCCAGACCAATCATATACTTTCGTCTTAAGTGAATATTTTATTCACTTTTTTGTTTTACATAATAAACAGAGTGTAGCTGTTACATCACCTCCTTGCCTTGACACCTCTGACCATAACAGAATCATACAGCTTAAAACCATGTACACGTCTTTGAAATGTGAATATAAGAAATCATTAAGGGGGGTATTATGCCTCTTTCCTCCCTAAACTGTGGCTCTTTTTTTGGAGAGGTGAATTAGTTGGTGCAAAGAATGTGACTGTGTGATGTATGACTTTTTTTTTTCCCGCTGAACAGACTATTTGCTATCAACGTAGAAGTAAATTGTATAAAATGTGAACCATACAAGGGGTTCTGCAAATGAAACTGCTTATGTTTACCTGCACAACATGTGTTCCTTATTTATAAGAGCTAATTCGTGGTGTCAGAGCATCACAGAATTGGAGTATAGTTGAGATTGGAAAGGATCTTTGAGAAATGGTGCAGTGCAACTTCTCTGCTCAAAGCTGGGTCACCTAGAGCAGGTTGCTCTGGGCCACATCCAGTCAGGTTCCAAATATCTCCAAAATGGAGACTACACAACCTCTCTGGGCAATCTGTGCCAGTGTTTGACCACTCTCAGTGTGAAAAGCATTTCTGATGTTGGAACTGGAATTCCCTGTACTTAGTTTACAACCACTGCCTCCTGTCCTTTCAGTGAGTACCACTGACATATCACTGGCATCTAGATAGTAATTTCTTCATAAGAACAGTCATTTCTAGGTTGAGTTGGAAGATATCTAATAGCACAAATTAGTGCTCCAGAAAAATGAGAGAGATGGAATAAAAGCTTGTTAGAATTGCTGAGGTAATTTCAGATGGCCATACTTTTGATCTGTCTGCTAGAATTTTGAAAACATGAACATCTTCCAAAAATGGTATCAGCTACCAGATCAGGGCCACGATGTTGTTTCCTTTAAAAGGGCAAAATCAAAGCAACAGTATTTGTTGAACACTGAAAGAAATAATTCCATCTTTTGGCACAATTCTTACAGCACTCGGGTTCCCCTGGAGGTCATACATGGCTGCTTGCTATGCCAAGTCCTGCTTTGCTAGGCAGAGGCAGTAACAACTTGAGGTGGTATATCAGAAGGTCTACCAAGCTTTTATTCTGTCTCTAGTTACTTAGGATCTAAATAACATTTTAAGCATAACACAAATAATAAAATTGAGCTCTCCATTTTCTCTCTTGCTCCAGCCTGAAACATTTAACTTCTTCCCATTTCACGTAATGAAGTTGTGACAAATCAGTAGGTAACCCTGGATGTTACAGTAAAAGATTTTATTTTTAATAAAAAAGCGCAAGTTACTTTAGGATGAAAAAAAAACTGATCTGCTATACAAGAATCTATCTTATAATTTTAGAGCAGTTACTGTGTATGGCATCTAAAATACCTTAAAATATCATTTGTACTTTTACTATTTCAAGGACATTGAAGAAACATTGTAAGATAAAAACTTATCATGATGTCAACAGGGATTATATTTGTGTATTTATATATTGATTAAAGAAAAACATGATTCTTATTGAAACTGTAGGCTTGTACTGTCAAGAGCATTTGTGAATGGGTTGTACACAACACCTGGGATGTGTATGTCTACAAATGTTGTACGTGTTACTCTTACATTGACACAGTATAAATTATGCTTTTACAAGCTGTTAATAACAAATAGTAAGGATCCATGTCCTTTCAGCAGACTGCTAATCACCCCAATTTCTAAACTGTGTATCTGCCAAATAGCATAATGCTGACTGCATCAATAAATAGCATTTTGCTAAATGTCTTCACACAGACTTTAAAAATAAATCTAAGACATGCACAGGCAAGAACTGTTACCCTTACATGGTCTGTTTCTTCCAAATTGTAAGAAACAGATATGTAGAGCAAGAAAAATTTGAGGGATTTGTATTTTGGGGTTTTTCCTACAGTGACCTACAGTAGTTGATGAAGATTTGCAAGTTTTAAGGCATAATAGGAAAAGTGGATAAAACCCAGATTTGTTGCATGGATTGCAGAATTCTCTGCAAGCTACGTTCTTAAAAGTCATTGGAGAGTAGCCTTTTCATGCCCTTGCTATATTGTACACAGCTTTTTTTTTTTTTGAAGGATAAGTGTCACAAGATTGTAAGACATGATGGCTGATGCTGATCAAAAGCAATCTTTCATCTGATACACTGCAGAAATCATACCAGAACAGTTCCTATTTTTAAGGTCTTCTAAAGAGTTGTGCATACTTACAACCTCACTTCAGACTTTGACAGTACTTCACATTTGTTGGCTTTTCCTTTTCCATAAATACAAATTATTGTCTTTTAAACACTACCACATTCTCCAATATATTTGTCAAGTTAGCACTTGATTATAAATGGTTGATGCTTATTGTACAACAAAAAGCTTGGAAACAGCAGAAAATAAGGAAATGTGAAGCCATGAAAACAGCTGGAATGAATCTCTATGGCTCTTTGAATCAAATCTGCTGCAACCACAGTCTGTAATAGTTGACAATCAAGATTCAAAATATGTTAGCATTTGGAGGTTTTTTCTGTTCCTTCTTTACCTTTCCGTAGCAAGACAGAGAGACTTGAAGGATGTGCACGAGGGAAAATCTTTTTTTTAATTTATGACATTCTTTACTCTCTCTAAGATTCCCACTAATGCTCACTTGCATAAATGGAAAGTGATTGAGCATGAGTGTGAAGAAGGATTACTGACACTATTGCTGCTGAGAAGTTGTGTGTACTCTGTTGCCTTCTATAGCGACCACTGAGATCTGTACAGGCACAAGGGAAGAAGGCAGCCTGTTCAAGTTTGACAGACTAACTCCATCATGATGTGCACTGGAAAAGCAGATCTTTAGTTTGTGCTTTCTGTTACTTGACACTAAAGGGACAGCTTACCCTGCCAACTAAAACACCTTCACTTTTTTCAGTCTAAAGTTACAAACGGGAAAAATTTGGGGGAGGGGGAAAAATCAATGAGAGTTTTTCTGCTGATTTCATTACAGCTAAAATATTATCTCTGGCTTAAATGACAAGGCAGCAAGTGTTTGGGGTTTTTTTGGGGGTTTTTTTGTTTGTTTTTTTTTAAGAAAAAAAAAACTCTAATATTTTATTATTTAAAAATGTCTAACATAGACTCTGCCCAACATCCAAAAGTGACTGCATTTTAGTTCACATAAGTTCTCGGACATCTGGTATGCTCGTATCTTCTGTATTTGCCGACTTGTTGAAAAACATCCACGCACATAGAGTTTATTTTCACCACATATAAAGTATTGATTATATTTGTAAAATTCAGAAATACAGCTTACTTATGAATATTATTCTTTTCCAGGGCTAACAAGGAATGACTGTATATATAAACATATGACTGTATATATAAATATATTATGCTCAGTTTATTTTCCTGTTGTTGCTGTATATAGTAATTTCCTAATATGTAGCGAAATCCATTTGAGAAACCACTCTTGTTAGGCAATCACTTCTCTTGAGTACTTACCCTGAGGTATCTTTAAATTTACTAGTTTTGAGTTTTATTGGAAGTCTCTTCAAGTGATTGCTAATTGTCCATTACTGTACTGTTTTGAAAAAATACTTTCAGGTAAAATTCATGTTGCCCTCATATTTGAGATTCTGTCTTCTGCTTGTAATTTAATTCTAGGTCTTTGCTTGGTAATCTAATAATTTATATATAAATGTCAAAATATTTTTGGAATGTCAAATGTGCTGATTAAAGTACCTTCCCTTTAATCACATTGCATTAAAGCATCAAGAAAGTTAAACATCTTTGGGCAATGAAATATTCCTTTAAAATAAGTCTTATGTTTTAACACGTATATCCAGTCATAGCAGTGGTGAATGTAGGAATCTCTGTAATTAATATCACTGATATATTAAGGAGTCTGTGTGTATGGATATATAAGTACAATGCATGTATATTACATACATATAATGATGGCTGCTGATAATAACTATAACCTGAATGTGAATGATTTTGATTGGAATGTACAGTAGGATTGGGGTTTTTTTAATGATGCTCAAAGGAAAACTTAAAGCTAGGAAACAACCTATCTGCCCAAATGTGGTGACACTATTAGAAGTCTTTTGATTTCGTTAGGAGGATATGTATCTGTGAATAATGAAGCAACATAAAAATAAAGTTATAAATCATAAAAACGAAGTTACAAATATACAGAACTTCATGACATAAATGATAGATTAGAACATATTCTTTCTGATTCAGCATGGGAAAGCATATCCAGAAACTCAGTACCAGTAGAAAAAACTTAAGGTATAGTATAATATATTTTCTCTCATGCTTCTTGAAAACAAAAATTCTTGAGCTTTTATACTATGTTAATAAAATTGTGCTACTGAATATCTAATGTTCCAGTACAAAATCTTAATGGGAATAATGCAATAGGCTGTAGTATAAATAACTATATTTGATAAGATATTGTTATTACTACTGTAGTTAATAATACTATAAATATTCTACACCTCATCATTTATACCACTTCTTAAAATGGAATACATTTCAAAACAACAAAGTTCTATACTCTTATGCATTAATGCAATGAATAATTGCTTACTTTGGTGAGGTAACTTGTTAAAATAAGAATGAAAAGCAGTTTTAAATTTCATTCCAAGTGTCTCTTAAATGTTCTCAGTTGACTTTGTCCAGGAACTAGTAAACCAGTTACCAGCCGTCATTGCAAAAACTGTGTATCAATTCTCAGGGAGGTGACTAACCTTACAACAGTAGTGAAACTTAAGGTACAGCTAATAGCCATCTCTTTATTAAATATATATTCTTGAAACCAAGCTTTGCTTCTTGTATTGTCTGTAATTATTTTCTAAGGCAGGCAGGTGTGATTTAAGAGCACCTGTACTTTGTTCCAGTATCATACTAATCGTGAGACTTGATCAGTCAATGCTTGCAAAATTCAGTGACATACTTGGCTGAAAGATGGTGTTGTTACGGAAATTTGCATTTTTTGATTTTAGTCTCATATGATGCAGGTAGAAAAATAAAGAAATCCAGCAATGAAACGAAAAGCACTTGATAATGTCATTACTGTAAAATTTTGTAGTGTTGTGGTAGCTTGATTCCTTCGTGCTCAGTTATTTTTCCACTCTAATTGGAATTCAAGTGTACAGTGAACTAACTCTCCTGAGTTTACTTAGCAGGATTTGTGTTCGCAGCCACATACTGTAGTTTTCATTAAAAGGATAATGACAAAAGTCATATGTTATCTTGAGTTTTGTATTTTGCACATAATAGAGTGGCACAAATCCCATTACTCAAGCAACATCTGCCCTTGGTCCCTTAATCAAAATCTCCCATATCATTCTCTTCCTGTAAATCTTCAAAGCACAACAGCTTGTGACTGTTCTGGGAGAATACTGTATTTCCCTCAGGCAACCAGATAATTTGAGGCCCTTTCATAATCAATTAATTGCCAAATGTCTTCTGTTTTACTGTATGTATCTATCTTGACTCAAGAAGCTACATCGGCGTTGTTAATCAGTAAGAGGTCACCAAAAAGGAAAGACAGTAAAGATAGAAAATCTGAAACAAAGCAAATACAGGTGATGTAAATGGCATTTACTTGCCAACTGATGAAGCAAAGAATTGTCCAGGGGAATTAGTTAGTGCTGAATAATGAACACTGAAAATGTTTGCTAGCAGCATACAAGTACTCACAGGAAGGAGAGCTTGTAGCACTCCATTAGCTGGCAGATTCATACTAAAGGCCACTAACAACACCAAAGATAAACAGAAATTAAAATAAATGAATGAACAATGAAAGAAAACCCCATCTTGCATCTAGAATATCTACAAGAAAGTCAGGTAGTCTTTTACAGGGGATAGGCAATGCTCCATTTATGAATCAAAAGTACTGTCAGAATTTTTTGACATTTCCGTTTCAGTAAAATACCCATATATGGGTAAAATACCAAGTGTAAGAATTTAAAAAAAAAAAAGTCAAATAATGTATTTAGCATTCTAATAGAAAAAAAAAAATCAGTTTAATCTGGAATACGATCACAATCTAAGCATTTAGTTATGAGTTTCACTTCATAAGATATCTCACCTGCCTTATCACGCAAAGTTAAAATTCATGTAATTTTAATACATATATTTCCTCAAATAGTTGTGCAATCTAATCTAACTAGCATAGGTACTAATAAAAATGAATGTGTGGCTTTCAAATGTGCTAACCTTCAGAGTAAAAACATCGCAGAGACTATGGTACATACACAGCTGGCAAATATACAATAATGACCATAACACCATATCCACACTGCTTGAACTTAAAATAATTGCATACTCACTATGTTGAGAAGATCCCCTCTAAGCTCTAGTAGTACTGAGCAACTGATCAACATTATAGTCTAGTTTTGGCATTGTTTCTAGTCCTGCACAGTAAATAAGCTTCGGCAATCCAGCCATAATTAATTGTATGAAAGCATGTATGCACATACATGTAAGCATGAACTGTGTTATGGGTGATTTTGTTTTCCATTCTGGAGAAGGAAAAACATTTCACAATGTAGTAGTGAAAGTAGTCTAACACTGGAACAGGTTAGGTAAAGCAGTTGTGGATGTCCATTCTTGGAAGTATTCAAAACTTGACTGAATATGACCCCTGAGAAGCCCATCTCACTTGACTCAGCATTTAGCAGGAGGCTGGACCAGATGAACCCTGCAGTTCCCTTCCAAATTAAGCCTAAGCTTGAGGCATGTGCAAATCACTGAATTTCTTTCCATATTTGGCATCTACTGTGTTAATGCCAGCCTGTGATATAAATAAGGCGAAAATTAGTACCTGCTACAAAACAACCAAGTAAATTCAGCCTTCCTTCACTATATCCTGAGTCACTAAAATACTCGAACTGCTAAAATTGTGCCCACTGTAGACAAGAACTTGATGAAAACTGAAAAACTAAATTGTATGGACATATACGGGTTCAGTCATTTAGAAATTCACCAGAGATGAACTTTGAAAACAGGTTCATCCCCAAGATCTGAGTATCACAGGAGGGGAAAATCAGGGTCATTGCATCCAAAAGAGATAATTGCATGTACACAGACTGAAACTTAGAATTTTTAAAGCACTGCACACACAAATAACTATACCCTTTTCTCTTCATAGAATTTAATAGAATTTCTAGGTTGGAAAAGACCTTAGAGATCATCCAGCCCAACCATCCCTAATCCTCCATTAAACCATGTCCCTAAGCAGTACATCCACCTTTTTCTTAAATATGTCCAGGGATAGGGACTCAACCACCTCCCTGGGCAGCCTATTCCAGTGGCTGACAACCCTTTCAGAGAAGAAATACTAACATCCAACCTGAACCTCCCCTGACTAAGCTTATACCCATTTCCTCTTGTCCTATCACCCATAACTAATGTAAAGTGCCCTTCTCCCACCCCCCCCCCATCCCTTCTCAAGTATTTGTAGGCCGCAATCAGGTCTCCCCTCAGCCTCCTCTTCTTTAGGCTAAACAGCCCCAACTCCCTCAGCCGCTCCTCATACGTTTTATTTTCCAGCCCCTTGACCAGTTTAGTTGCCCTTCTCTGGACCCGCTCCAGGAGCTCAATATCTCTCTTAAAGCGAGGGGCCTAAAACTGGACACAATATTCCAGGTGCGGCCTCACCAGTGCCGAGTACAGGGGCAGGATCACTTCCCTGTTCCTGCTGGTCACACTATTCTTGATACACGCCAGTATCCCATTGGCCTTCTTGGCCAAAGACCAATTATATGCTTCTAATACTTACTAACAAGCAAAGAAAGTATCTTTAAAAATACATGCACTGTCCCCATTTACGTTAGGGCATTTCAGAAAAGTCTGCTGTTGCTGCTATTGTTACATCATCTGATGACGACAACATAAGCAGCCTAAATACTGACAACAGTTTTAAGAGCTCTTTTTGGCAGTATGTTAAATTTTCTTCTAGGACAGCTTGACAGAACAGTGACAAAAATGTGTTTGCACTTCATTGCTCATGTGTGCCAATGTATTAACATTGTTAATACTACATAATAACATTGTTAATTATAGTTTAGTCTAATCTGCTACTAAACGGACCTCAGCTTAGGTTTTGCCTCTTTCCATATGAGGAACGTCAGCAGCGGGCAGCAGAAAGCACTGCAAAGATACGCAAGGTTGTCTCAAAGAGTCTCATGTATTCACTTGTAGAAGTATAGCATTTGGCAGAAATACCAACCTATAACTCTGAGGAAGAAGAGCCTCAGGCACCAGTCTACACTGGGGCAACCCAGCTGGAAAGCAGGTTTGCAGAAAAAGCACCTGGGAGTCCTTGTGGACAGTGAGTTGAATATGAGCCAGTAATATGCCCTTGCTACAAAGAAGGCTAATGGTATCCTGGGCTGCATTAGGATGAGTGTTGCCAGCAGGTCAAGGGAGCTGATCCTTCCCCTCTACTCAGCACTGGTAAGACCACAGCTGGAGTAGTGTGTCCACTCCTGAGCTTTCCAGTACAAGAAAGATACAGAGATATGCAGAGTCCAGTGAACGGCCATGGAGATGATGAAGGGACTGAATCTTCTCTCCCATGAGAAAAGACTGAGAGAGCTGAGACTGTTCAGCCTGGTGAAGGCAAGACTCAGGGGGGACCTTAGTACCCTCTAAAAAGTGGTACCGAGTGACAGGACCAGAGGAAATAGGCATAAACTGAAATATAGGAGCTTACATCTGAATATCTGGAAACGCTTTTTCACTGTGAGGGTGACTGAGCACTGGCACAGGTTGTCCAGAGAGGTTGTGGAGTTTCCAACCTTGGAGATATTCAAAGGTGGTCTCAACATGGTCCTGGGAAACCAGCTTTAAGTGATTCTGCTTAAGCAGAGGAGACAGACAAGACGACCTCCAGAGGTCCCTTCCAAGCCCGGCCACTCTGTGATTCTGTGAACCTCAAAACATAAAATTAATACAAAGCCTATACAGAGTTAATAAACTTTGCCTCTCAGTAAGGTTTATTATCTGAAGTGGCTGGCAAAGCAATGAGTACACTGTACAGTATTTTTTGCTGTCATCTCTTTTAGCAACATAAAGTCTGTCAACATCTGAGCTCTTATTCATTCAGAGACACAAACTGCCACTTAATATTCCTGTCTAACTTCCACAGATAGAGATGTTTAGTCTTTCTATTGTCACACTCTGATATCAACACGTAATTACTGCAGAACACTGAAGAAAGACACAAAATAAAAAAGTAAGTATTAACCTTCAAAAATTTCTTCTAATTTTGTAAAGTCCTAGCTTGACTATGACCATAGATTTCAGACAAATGTTTATTTCGAATTACAATCTCCTGTTTGGCATATGCAAGGTAGATGTGGCTTGTGGACCTGAAGTTTTAGGAACCTTTGGGTACTCTGTGAAGCTGGCACAATTCAGTTACATCCTTATCCCACTGAAGCAAAGTAATCACCACTCTCATTAGCTGTTATTGTTATAACGCTTACAGTGCAGTTTCATTAATTTGTGTATTTGTTTGTAATCTAAAACTTAAATGCTAAAATTGTGAAATCTAAATCGTGTTTTGCCTCGGTTTTTATTTAAACATGAAATTTTGAAGCAGGAAGATTCTAGCTCAGTCCATAAAATCAGAATCAGAAAGCTGTCTCACACAAGGTCTTCTAAATTAATACAGTGTTCTCCACTCCTTGCCAATACCTCTGGTCTACTCGTATCCTACCAGGGGTGTAACCCTGCTATCCATTTCCATATACTCTAGTTTCAAACAATTTTGGAATTATGCTAGAAACCATTGATTCTGAGTGTCACTTTTTGAAGTCATAATACCCTTTATGGTGGAATGCCAGATTAAATCCAGTTGTACCTTGTAGTTATTGCCACTTAATTCCTATTTTAACTCTGCCCTTTACTAACAGAATACAGTACTTATTTCTGAATGAATATATGCATAAACATGCAAATGTATGTACAGCTATTCCATTTTAAATGGTTTTATCTTCATCATTTACCTTTAATTGTTTGGGTTTCTACTCTGAATCTAAAGTGCACTACCTATGTTGTTTCTTATAAAAAGTAACCCTCAAATAAACTCTGTGTTTTCATATTCATCACTGCCTTAATTGTTACTGGATGTACTCTATCATCATGATCCAAAAGCTCAAATACTAATCTGTTCCTCTATTCTTTATTACAAAACACAGTTCAACAATTTGAGCTGGCTTTACATTCCAAAAGCAATTTATAATCCCTAGTGTTCAAACTGAATTATGTAAAAAAAAAAATTGAAATTATTAATACAATGAATTATAAGAATGGCTATATTGAAAATACACTCCAAAACAGATCTAATCTATATTTAATATAGCGTAATAAAACAGCTTGATAAAATGCTATAATATTGTAGTATAGTTCTGAAATTATATTTGGATAATGCAAAATCAAAAAATCAACCATTCAATATTGTTATTCTATTCACAATATTTGGTCTGTCAACATTCTTGCTATTTATTTACACATAATTCTGTGGCTAATTTAAAATTTATTTAACTTTGATTGCACTATTCCATACCATTGGTTTCAGAATCCCACAATGTGAGCTTCTTCATCTTAAAAGAAGCAGAAAATACTAAGCAGAAATTAAAGAATTAGAAACCAAAGGCAATTTGCTCTATAGTGGGTCTTATTCTAAAAAATGGTACAGATAAACACAGATATCCACGTAGTCCCTAAAGGTAAAATGTTGCAGTTGCTTTTTGTTGCTTAACTTAATAAGACTACAAGATTAACGATATAACCAAAATAATTCTGTTTCAGTGCAGATCTGAAATATCCTGACCATCATTTAGTTTAGGTGATCTAGAAGCGAATCATCAATGAAGCAATTTGTTAAAATACCAAGTATGATCTTCCACACTGGAAGACAGTATTTTCCTAACTAAATGTCACAGCAGCAAGCCTCCTAGAATACAACTGCACCTCAGGTTCTCTTTTTTGATGCTTTTGCCCCTTTTTAGGGTATAGACATACCCAAAGCCCTGATGTGGTTTCTTTGACAGATCTACAGCTCAGAGTGGCAGCTGTGAACAAAATTACACTTCAACTTATTTCCTTTCAAAAGTCACACAGAAAAACCATGCGGGGTTCTACTTTATTTGAGAATTTGTGTTTATTTTCCATAAATACTGTCTAAAGACCTTTGGGAATAAACTTTTTTTCAGTTAATGTTCACTAGCTATGAATAATGGGAATCGTGTGACTCAAGTGAATACATGAGCTTAAAGTAGAAGAATATTCATAAACATTGTTTTCAGCTCTATTTTAACTACTTATGTCTATAGGCAACTTCAGTGTACTGCTACTACAGATGGAGTACCTAGGTTTCAAAAGCACTGTGCAATAAACTTTAGTATGATATATAGATTAAAAAGAACAATTCAGTCTTTAATGTGTGAACTAAGTAATGTAACAACGAATCCATGGTGACCATTCAAAATGAATTTCAAGAAAAAGAACAGTTTATTTGCTTCATAAAAACCTATGAAGCATTCAGATTGAATAGTGTAAGCAGAATGCTGCAATATAAATCTTCTTAATTTACATCCAGGGCTTCATTATGCATATTTTATAGCACTCCATAGAACTTTAATTTACAGATTTTTGGAACTTTACCAACCCCAAAGAAGTGCTAAACATGCCTGTTGGAACATTTAACCAAAGTAAGTCACTAGAGATTTCCTTAATGAGTGCAGAATTATCATTTATTTGCATTCTTAGTAGATTTAAAGCAGTAAGGCCTATTAACAAGATAATGGTAAATGCTATTTGAATGTTAGTCTTCAGCAAACTATTCACTAAAATGAATAACTCAATGTACAAATTTCATAGTATGTAACTAAATTGAGCCAGCATTTGCTCAGCTCATTTAGGTAGGTAATTTGATTCAAAATGGCCAGTTACTGAACAATGTGCAGCTGAACAGACTCAAGGAAATAACTCTAATAAAAACGCTAGAATGCATCTCTAGTCTTCGTCGACCTTTACTGTTAATTTTCCTAAATATTGAGCAGCATGAATACAGAATTAAATATTAACTTGCCATTACAACTTCTGCATATAACTAAGAATATCTTTGCTGGTGAACACATATCAGAGAATTTAACATTTTTTTTACAAATGTGCTCTCTGAAAAGAAAATGTAGTCTAACATGCATTACACTTCTACAGATTGGAAATGCTCAGTCATCATTTCAGCTCTAGAAGCTACAATGATTTTTAACCGCTTGGGATAAGGAAAATTTGATTTAACAACAGAAAGTTGACATCTGTTGATAGGGAAACAGATATTTCTGTAACAATATGTAATTCTAGTATCCGTCTCGGTGACATAAACAACCTCTCTGATCAAATGTGCGTTGGACTGACTCGTGCTTGTTTATGAGCTGGAGAATACATTTATCACAGCAGAAGAGCAGTTGCTTAGAAAACTACTAAAATTAGAATGATTGGGCAGCATTATGTTCTATGTGGAATTACCCAGATCTTTGAACTTCAACAAAAAAAGCCAATTTACTCTATCAGAGTAAGTTTTGTTTCTCTCACCAAAACATAATTCCTTATTCTTTAACTATTTACTCAATACAAACGTTTTTTCTTATTAGAAGAGTTTTAAGTTGCACTGAAAGTAGGAGACTCAGAGTATCGAGTGGTCAATTCCCAACATGCTCTACAACAGCACTGAGATGAAAATGCAGAGAGGCTGGTTTGGATCTTCATTGCTGTTATGTTTTGCTTGGATTTTTTTTCAGATAGTACTTTTTGCTGTAGGGAAACGTTTGTCTCTCAAGCTCTCTGCAGGGCAAATCCAGATGACAAGTTCAGGAAAACAGGGAAAGATAGGAATTTGGTCCTCAATTTTCTACAGGGCTTCAAAGCAGGCAGCAAAGACCCCACAGACTCCCCCATCAGCAGAGATACTAGCTAATTTAGGAAGCACTTTTTTGTCCTGATTTATCCTGCTACACTACAGCTTTGTATCTGAGGTGGCACAAGTTGAATTTGTACTCCACAGCAGGTGTAATCTCTGGTATTTTTAAGTCCAGACTGAGTAACTGATTAGAAGACAACACACCTTCTTTCATATTTAAACACCAAAGATATCTTTAAAGGAAGGACTTCCATGTTGCAGTCTTATATACAGGTAGGATAAAGCCAGCATCTGGATATCAGATTGCAGAAGGTCCCACAAAGTGTACTTGCCATTCAGTGTACACCCAGCAACTATGCCTAATAGTCAGCCCTTGCGCCAACACTTAAACTGTTACATTGCAAAACAGACATTATTTTTGAATAATGCTATGTCTGACTCTACATCATTTGTATATCCAACCATAAATACCTAAAAACCACAAAAGGTGATGCAAGAAGATTTACTTGCTAATTTAAGGATATTGGACATTTCGCATGTTTTAATTTAAGTTAAATGTAACTCTCTTTAACAGTGTAGATGAACTTGAATGCAATGATTTTTGGAGCTTCTAATATGACACATTCTGCTGGACCATGCTATGAAACTATGTCATATAGAGGTTATAATTTCCATAAACATATAGATAGCTTTTTTAAAAAAAAAGCATTAACAACTAGATCAGCTGCATTAGGTACTGAATGTTTCCAATTTCTTTTTAGACTATTGCTATCGGTAAACAGTGGGGAATTTATGAAATATTTATACAGGGTATAATGAACGACCTCTAGAACTGCTGATTATCATTTTGTTTCTCAATAACCCTATTAATATCTCCAAAGACAAATGCTGAAACATGATCACATGCTTAAAGGATACATTCAGTTACAAGAATCGCATATTAATATGAAGGTTAAGTCAATGCACAGAGGATCAAAGTTAGTGAAATGTACCTAGCTTTCACTACCAAGGACTGGACCTGACACATGCAATTTAAAAATAAGCATGGACACAGAGTAAAAAAAAAAATAATCCAAGCCCAAAAACGTACGTCTAAAAAGACAAAAAGAAGTGTGCAATTTCTTGTTCAAGTCTGTCATCGTAATGGCTATAAATAATTTTTTTTAAATGTCACCAAAAGAAATGACAGAAAAAATGAAGATACAGACAGCCCTGTGAGGTCTGAATTCGTTTTAGCAATGTGTTGACTCCAAACTATTATATATAGGTGTACACTTTTCCTCATAAAAAATGGACAGACATGCTAAATTCTTGACTAACAAGTCAATATTATGAGATACAAAACAGGTTTTTCTTTTATTTTTCAGGATTCTGGCCCAAGAAATCAGAGTACATAACCCATCTGATCTTAAATCTGAGAGTTGCAAAATGGTAAGTTGATGTACAAACAAGGGTTATTTAAACTTCAAAACAAACAAACAAAAATATTCAAGAACTGCTGGTGGTGTCATGATTGCTTCTAACTCAGAAGATTAGAAAATAAAAATGTGTCTATAAAAATGACTAGAAATAAAATGAATGATATTAAATAATACAGTGTTAGTAGAATATCTGGTAACATGAATGAGGAGTGTCATACTCATGAGACCTGTTATATATTTGAGTGTGTGAATGAATACGCATGAGATGCATCTGCAGCTCCTGAGGGAACTGGCAGATGAAGTTGCTAAGCCACTATCCATCATATTTGAGAAGTCATGGCAATCTGGTGAAGTTCCCACTGACTGGAAAAGGGGAAACACAACCCCCATTTTTAAAAAGGGAAAAAAGGAAGATTGAGGGAAGTATAGGCCAGTCGGTCTCACCTCTGTGCCTGGCAAGATCATGGAGCAGATCCTCCTGGCGACTATGCTAAGGCACATGGAAAATAAGGGGGTGACTGGTGACAGCCAACATGGCTTCACTAGGGGCAAATCCTGCCTGACTAATTTGATGGCCTTCTATGATGAGGTTACAGCATTGATGGATAGGGGAAGAGCAACTGACATCGTCTACCTGGACTTGCCCAAAGCATTTGATACTGTCCCACAAGACATCCTTGTCTCTAAATTGGAGAGACATGGATTTGATGGATGGATCACTCAGTGAATAAAGAATTGGCTTTGTCGTCACACTCAAAGAGCTGCAGTAAACGGCTTGATGTCCAAGTGGAGATCAGTGATGAGTGGTGTTCCTCACAGGTTGGTATTGGGACCGGCACTATTTAACATCTTTGTTGACTACCTGGACTGTGAGACTGAGTGCATCCTCAGCAAGTTTGCTGATGACACTAAGCTGTGTGATGTGGTCAACACACTGGAGGGAAGGGATGCCATCCAGAGGGACCTTGACGGGCTGGAGAGGTGGGCCTGTGCGAACCTCATGAAGTTCAACAAGGCCAAGTGCAAGGTCCTGCATATGGTCGGGGCAATACCAAGGACAAATACAGGCTGGGCAGAGAATGGATTGAGAGCAGCCGTGAGAAGGACTTGGATTTGTTGGTTGATGAGAAACTCAACATGAGCCGGCAGTGTGCGCTTGCAGTCCAGAAAGCCAACTGTATCCTGGGCTGCAGCCAAAGAGTGTGGCCAGTAGTTCGAGGGAGGCGATTCTTCCTCTCTATTCTTCTCTCGTGAGATCCCACCTGGAGTATTGCGTTCAGCTCTGGGGCCCCCAACCGAAGAAAGTCATCGTCCTGTTGGAGTGGGTCCAGAGGAGGGCCACAAAGATGATCCGAGGGCTGGAGCACCTCTGCTATGAAGACAGGCTGAGAGAGTTGGAGTTGTTCAGCCTGGAGAAGAGAAGGCTCCGGGGAGATATTACAGCCCCTTTCCAGAGGGCCTATAAGAAAGCTGGAGAGGGACTTTTCACAAGGACATGTAGGAATAGGACAAGGGGCAATGGCTTTAAACTGAAAGAGGGTAGATTTAGATTAGATCTAAGGAAGAAATTCTTCTCTGTGAGGGTGGTGAGGCACTGGAAGTGGTTGCCCAGAGATGTTGTAGATATCCCATCCCCAGAAGTGTTCAAGGCCAGGTTGGATGAGGCTTTTAGCAACCTGATTTAGTGGAAGGTGTCCCTACCTATGACAGGGGGGTCAGAACTAGATGATCTTTAAGGTTCCTTCCAATCCAAACCATTCTGTGATTCTGTGATATGTATTGCCTGTCTATTTTACTGCTTTTTTACTGCTTTATCATCTGTAACTGCAGTTAGCCAACAAACATTTCTGCGCTATATCAGTGGTTAGGACATTTTTCAGTTTCATACTAAATTCACAGTATTAGCCCAGTGTTTTATGCTCCTCTACAAAGCAATTACTGATTTTCCTTCTTGCTAGATATACTTTCGGAAGCTAAGGAATCCCAATATAATCAAGGGTTTAGATGACAAGCACCTTTGTATAAGGAACTCAATTCTTTTGTAACATGCACCTTTAGGCTTATCTCACATTGTCAGAGGCAGCAGCAGGCAGTAAGTTTTACTCGCCATTAAAAATAAGAATGCTGCTGTTTTCTTTTAATCTGACATTTTATTACCAGCAAAAATTCTATCAATATGTGACTCCCAGGCCCAGCATAGCTATCAAATAAATCCATGCTATCAGTAACTCTTACACTGCTGCTGCTACAGATTCAAACACATACACTAGTAAGTCCCTGCATCAGCATTAATAAATACTGTTTCTTACCAAACTTGGTTTCCAGACAGATAAGGTTTTAATTACCGAGCATCAATCACATGCTATAACAGTGCTACCACTGTATTTAGGGGCTGTACTGAGATTACTGAAGGGAATGTAATATGAGAACCTCAGGAATGCTGACAGTTGCTTAGACTTTTGAAGACTATTTTTATCTAAATGAAAGACTTTGTCATTAATTTCAGAAGGATTCATCTACATAGTATTTATTGACACAATCACTGATATGTCCTTCAGGTGAAATCTGCCCTATGCAGGAGGCAAACAGAAAATGTAAATTATTAACTTCTTATTCTTAAGCTTAAATGGAACACGAGTAGACTATCATCCTTCAAATACAGCTGCACAACACAATGCGGAGTTTCTTGGGCTCATTATTTCGCTACAGAAATTCTTCGCTATTATTTCAAAAAACTACAGGTTTAATGATCCTGAAAGAGATTTTCTTTTCTTTTCGTTTTGAAAATCATACTTCAATGTAAATTTAGCCCCCAAGAAATGATACGGTTTTTGAATTCTCAATTTTAAGTCAGTAGTGGTGGCATGCTGAAGTATATCTTTCTGATTCTACTCATAGCTGTAACACAAGATCGTTAAGTACTGCTAGTAGCATTTGTCTCTCATCCAAAAGCTGCTCTAGAAATACACTGAAATTCAGGAAATTTCTGGAAGATAATGGATCTATTTTTTCCAGAAGGCAATATGGACCTAATCAATTAAATAATCTTTTTAGAGCAAAGGAATAGTATTTTGTATACATAAATATGTAAGTATAAATATATACTGAAAGATATAAACATATCTATATCCAAAAATGTATCTATGTATAAATGCAATAAATGAGGAAGACAGACAGATAAGACAGATATCTTATTTTCCAACTATATGAAGCATTTTTACCTTTCTGAACTATAATTAAAAAAACTAAGTTACTTGCCATAGAAATAAAATCTTAAATCTTTTCTGGTGTTCATAAATAACACACTCTTCTCTCTGATAACTTTCAAAAAAAGAGTATTTGACATTATCTAATACACATCAACTTTTTTTATTGATCTTCCAACGCTTCTATGCCTTCCAGGTTATGTGAAATCAGACTTTTGTTCTGAGTGTTCATCTTTTTAATACCCAACGTACTTGGCAGCAAATATCTATTTGAAAGAATTTGAATTCTTTTATTTTTCTTTCTTCCTGGAATCGTTTTTGCACCATCTCTATGAAACAACAATTAGGTAAAGAGAAATATGAGCTAAATAAACATATGTATTTTGGCAGGTTACTAACACATATCACTGCAGCCTTCTGAAGTGCTTATTAGCTGGTATTGAGTGCATTCACCTCTCTACAAAATTTTCACTCTGGACGCTTTATAGTTAGTACAGAATACATATAGCGCAACCTGCACTTACAGACAAAAATGTCAACAATAAGAAAGATATGGGGAAAAAAGATGTGATACAAAGCTGAAATAGACAGAAGGTCCATAACCACTGGAAGACAATACTCAAATGAATCCATTATTTTTGTGCCTCAACATTTATTCTCCCAAGGTTTATTTAGTGATATGTATGGAGGACAAAAAAAACCCAAAAACAACAACAACAAAAAGGATATTACATTAAAAGCATACTAATCGATTCTTGATTTAGTAACTTAATCTTGAAGTTGGTGGGAAGCAAGGTGCATAATATTCTTGTAAAGATGCCCATGTACTCTGACAGAATCAGACCCTGACAGAATGACTGTGAGGTACAGTATGAATTTAAGAATCAAGACCAGACCTGGGAATCCTTTAGTTTAGCACGTATTCAGCTATGGCCTTTTCTATTATCAGTTAAAAATAAATCTATCTGCATCCTCAGATTTTGCAGATATTTTGGTGAGGGACAAATCGTTACTGCATTCTTCATTTGTTATAATTATAGAAACCTGCAAGTTTTATTTCCCTCTATGGCACTCAAGGTTTGCTTGGGAAGTAACAGCCATAAGGAAGTATGACAATAACTTACAAGAGAAATAAAGATCTTAAACCTATTGCTTCTGCATTCTCAAATGGTATTTAGAAATTCTATACTATAAAATTTTTTGAACTTGAAGCCACTTTACCATTTCTTAACATTTAACTGTTTGTATTTTAAGATGAACTTGGAAGAGCAGTAGTGGGAAATTATGAAGACAAGTATGTGTAACAATAATGAATATAAACTTTCTTGCCATTGACACAAAATTCTTAAAACTACTTCAGGTTTTACATTTCAGATGCCTATTTAAAGAGATGTATCCAGACCTCTGCCTACACTGATCATGGAACCAAAAGTACAAGCAGCAGGTTTTAAAGAGTCTCTGATTAGGTAGCTATAGGCTAATTTGCTGACTAATTAATCAGCTCAGGTTGTGATGCAAAACTATTGTATGGTGCAGCACTCCAAGTCACAGGCTTCTGTAGCAAATCGTATTAGCTTACAGTCATTCCATGTAAACATAGCAACCATTTTTCTGGACCTTTCTAAATTGGTACCTGCTTACTGAAAATACTGATATTGTGTTTCACAATTTAGAATTCTGAGCTCTCATAGATTGCTTTTTCCTACCATGTAATTACACCCAATTTTACAATGGTGAAAGACAGTGAGGAACTAGTTTCATTACCTGTGGGAAATTTTATAAACATTGTTGGAATAATCAAAAAACCTAGTGAACTTTATTACCAGGTTTGGTTTTAACCAATGTGTGGTGGACAAAAAAAAAAAAAAATGTTTAAAGTTAAATTAAGCTTTATTTCTTGTTAATATGGTACTAATGATATGCAACACAGCTATATTATCTTCTTCCACTGTCACTCTTTCTAGTGTCCTATTTTGTAGGTGAGTTTGTTCTATTTCAGTTGAATCATGTGGTCTGTTAAAAAATAACTTCAAAATCTTTGCTGTCATAAAAACTAAATACTTATTCCATCCACATTTTCTATACTTTGCAGGTGTTTTAATCTTGCTTCTTCTTGACAGTCATAGAAAAATTAACTTCCTTGTAGTAGGATATGATTTGTTAGAACAACGCAAAGCTACTACTCAGGTTTTTTCAGTAAAGCTTTCTGAAAAAAAAAAAAAGAAAATGCATAAAATATTTCTTATTTCTCAAATTATCAATACTAGGATCGTAAATTGCTGCTCATGCATTCTACTGCTATGACAATAATATCTTTTCTAATTTTTCCCTGTTGTGTTTTAATATATAAGCTTGTGGGTGGTGAGAGTATTAAGATAATAATTTAAGAATCTTTTAGTATTCAGAAGATGCAGACTTTGCTTTTTTGAACGTTTCTCTTCAGTAAAAATATCCTCATTCAGCTTTCCATATCTGACAAAATTCCCGTTTTCACATTAAAAACTATCATTAAGTTAAATATTTTAAAGACACTAATATTACAATATGTATATGTTACAACTGATAACCTGAATGAAGAATTGCTGTTCACCAAATCTCTCACTGCAATACTGCGAGGCACTTGAGGTTAGCAGAAGATCTCTTAAAAAATAAACGGGGTACTTCACACAGCACTGTCAACAGCAAAATTCTGGACCACGGTTTTATAGGAGACTGAGGAGACAGAAAATATCAGCAAGTGAAGAAAGAAGAAAATTCTTGCACAAGAATCCATGAATGTATACTGAAATGACAAGCTATGAATGTACTCTTTAATATCCTAATTCGAGAGCTATGAGAGAAAAGCGGAATATACCACAGAAAGTGTCTAGGCTCCCATATGTTCACCCAAAATAATACCTCTTCTAGGCCCTGTTTTGAGTCGGAATGAGGTAGATGGATCACCGGTCTGACCTAGCAGGGAATTTTATATGGTTTTATATTCTGATGCACAACAGCTTCTCATCTCTTACTACTGTAAACATTTTTCCCTCTACATCTATACCTTATCATTTCCATGTCCCATATGTAGACAGGAGTCACCCCTTTTGCATTTCCCTCCAAATACAGTTGAATTCATCCTCAGAAGTGGCCTTAATTTATGGTGACACAGAGGGCATGCTTTTGTGGTAGCTGACATTAGAGAAGGCATTCTCACTGCCTAAGATTACTTGATTCGATACAGTTATCAGTGCCAAAAGCAATTTCCCAATACTGTGTATCCTGCAAAAGAATCACAACACAGCTCAGAAGCTGAGTTTCACTGCACTGTGCCATGAATGGCTAACTTCCCAGGACGGTGCTTTTGGCATACGCGAGGGTGAAGCCCTCAATCCTAGAAGATAAAGACAAATGAAGAATGACCTAAAGATTTTTGCCCAAATGTAGGGAACGCTGCTTAAACTGAGTCAGAGCATCATAGGATAATTAAGATTAGAAAGGACCTCAGGAGATCTCTAGTCCAGCCTCCTGCTCAAAGTAGGGTCAGCTATGACATCAGACCAGGTTGCTCGGGGCTCGATGCAGTCTAGTCTTAAAAACCTGCAAGAAAGAAGACTGCACAACCTCTCTCTCAGTAGCCTGTTCCATCACTGGAGCAATCTGATGGCTAAGGATTGCATCCTAAGAGAAGGAGTCACATTGGAGAAGTTTGTGAACTGTTTTCCCATAAGGAGGTGCCCCAATGGAGTAGTGGAAGAGTATAAGGAATGGGGGAAGGTGTTTTTAAGATCTGGTTTTGTTTCTTGTTATCCTCTCTGAAAGAACTGTTAATGAATTAAATTGATATGTCCCCAAACCAAGTCTGTTCTGACTGGAGCCATGGTTGATGGATGATCCCTCCCTGTTCTTATCTCAACCCTCATGCCTTTCTCCTCTGCAACCCAAGGCATGGGGAGGAGGTGGGTAGTGAGTGAGTGGCTGTGTGGTAGCTTAGCTGCTAGCTGGGCTAAACTACGACAGATGCCCCTAAAGCCATCTCTTCTCCAATATGAATAAGCCCAACTCCCTCAGTCTCTCTCACAGGGCAAGTGCTCTAGCCCCAAACCATCTTGAGGGCCCTCTACTGAAATCACCCTAGCATATCAGCATGTTTCCTTTATTGAGAGGCCAAAAACTGGATGCAGGACTCTAGATGTGGTCTCCTAAGCACTGAGGAGAGAAGGAAAATTATAACCTTGGACCTACTGGCCATGTTTCTGTAATAGTACACTGCGAGAAGCTCTCAGCCTGCTTTGCTACCAGGGCACACCGCTGGCTCATGCCAGCTTGCCAGCTATCAGCACTCCCAAGTTCTTCTGAGCAGAGCCGCTCCCCAGCCAGTCAGGCCACAGTCATTACAGGGCCCTCTTCCTTCCCAGGTGCAAGACTTGGCATTTGTCATGGTCATCCTGGCTGAATTTCATAAGGATCATGGTGACCCATTCCTTCAATCTGTCTAGGTCCTGCTGAGTGGCAGTCTTGCCCTCAAGCATGTCAACTGCTTATCATCCCCTTGCCATACACACACAACACTTTGCTATCACCTGCAAACTCGATGACAGCACACTTCATTCATGTCCTCCAGGTCACTGATGAACAGGACAGGTCTCAGGATAGCCACTGCAGTACTCCATTTTTTACATGCCTCCAGGTAGAGTATAACCTATTAACTGCTACCCTCTGAGGTTAATCACCCAGCCAGATTTTGAATGTAGCTGCATACTCACCCATATCATAATGTTCTTGCTTTCATGAAAAAATATTGTGGGAGACACTGCTGAAAGCCCTGTTCAAGTTGATGTAAATGATATCCGCTGCTCTCCTGTCATCCAGAAATCCATCATTTCATTACAGAAAGCAATTGTGCTGGTCAGGCATGATTTGCCCTTGGTAAATCCATGCTGACTGTTCCAAATCATTTTCTTCTCCTTCGTGTGCCCAGAAATGTGTTCCAGGAGGACTCACTCCATGATTTTCCCAGCTGTGTCAGCTAAACCAGGACATCTGGTCATTTCAGTCTAATTCCACTTTCAAATTAAACTCATAGTATAGGTCATAATAAAGTGAAGTCAAACACTCACCTTCAGACAATAGCATCTGTCCCACTGATGAAACTGAAATAATTTCACATAGCTGGAGCATGGATACACAAGCTTAGAAGTTATAATAAAGTTATCTTTAATAAAAAATGTCTCATTTTTGTAAGTAATTTCAGTGACTGAGAAAGAAGCATGAACACTGGGGAGAGGGTCTAGACATTTATCAGGTGGATAGTACTGCATTTCTAATTTTTTAAAGTGTGGGAAATGCCACATGTAGCTTTTTTAGATCTATGGTATTTCTTGTTTCATTACTCTCTATCTATAATCACTTGCTTAAAGTGTGCAATTATCATAAATGTTCAAATTAGATAGACACCCTGCCAGAGTGCAGCTGGGGCAGCCCCAGCCCCAAGCATTGGACATCTCCCTGAGTACAAGCCAAAGCTGTGCCAGAACATCAGCCTGCACGTAAGGGGTCAGGATCAGGCCTGTTGAGGAGAACCAGGCTCAACACAGCCCTGAGGACAGCTGTTGTGAATGGGGCCGGGCTGAGGCCAGGCCAGGACATCAGCCCCTCTGGGTCTGGGCTCAGACCAGGGGCCCTTCTGAGCAGCTGGGCTGTGGATCTGCCATGGACCAAGCACCAATGCCTCAGCTGAAAGCATCTCCCATAGACAGCAGGTCAGCTCTGGCCACGGTCTCCTCAGAGGGTGCCTGGGAGCCTCTGCCACAGGCACCCAGCCCTAGCAATCAGATCTCCACAGAGACATGCTCAGGGTCCTTACACATGCAAACTATACTGACAACTGCTGCTTTACTCTGTTAAGATTTAGTGGGGGTTTTATACAGAAAGAGAACTGTCATCATCCTCTCGGCTATGTATCTTCACCATTCTTCATCAGCAAACTAAAGCACCCCTGCCTGAATTCCACAAACATATTAAAAAACTTATGTGTACTTTTATGTTTATATGCTCCACAACATTTACACATTTTGGAAATGGAAATTCAAGTGGGCTTCGTATGCCTTCAAAATCAAGTATCACAACAGTATTCTAGAATCAAGCATGTACTGTTTGCAATGTCTCAAAAATTGCCTAAAGAAACTACAACTTCAAGTATTTTCTCATTCCCCATATTTTCATTCTCCTGCTATGATAGTCATAAAAAGGCAAGATGAGGTTGGAGTAATTTATCCAAAATAATTTTTGCAAGTTCATGTGTATTCAATATTATATATAATCAAATTCAATATTATTTCATCTCAATACTTCAAGACTGAAGCAAATTGTCTATCCTATTATGAAAGACTTTTCAGTTCTCACTCCTACATCAGTGCAATCACTAAATCTTTGGCAAGTCATGAGTACAGTGACAACCACTCCCCGCCTTGGGTCATTTGGAATAGAAGGATAGATAATGAGTTGACGGTTCAGGTTTATAACTTTTATCTGAGATTGTCACACTCATTTTTATCTTTGAAGAATTTTCACTGTTACTTATTTGGAGTATATTCCAAATTTATTTTTCTATTAATCAAAAAATGCACGAAGTAACCCTCAGGAAAAGCTTACTGAAGCACTCGGATGCTCTCATATTAACAAAGAAAATAATAGTTGATGTGTGTTTGTGTTTCTTTGCACTGCTCTGGGTTTTTTGGTAGGAAGACACTGGTTTATCAGCCTATGCAGCAACATGTGCAATATGCAAAGTGTAAACCTATCAGTTTTTAATAGATAAATCTGAAACAGAGTAGGAAAGCCTTGAGGAAGGAAAAGGGGAGGGAAACCAGCAAAGATGTGTGAAATGGGAAATTAATAGCATTTGTGTAGGCTATTCTTTTACTTAGTAGTTTAAAACGCAAATGACTCCAAATCAGAATCTGTTAAAGAGTGGACACTGTTTATTCTAGACTGTCTATGATTTTGAAAGAGCAGCTTTGTGAAGCCACTTTATAACCACTCTCTTGCTACTGTATTGGTGCTTAAGATCAAAAATGTTGCTAGTTTCAATTTTGTAATCAAAGTTCATATTAACTTAGTATGTATTTACGAACGATCACTGCTTTGGAAAACAGAATGTAATTAACTTATCATGTGTCTGAAATTGCTTTAACTACTAATTTCTATTAATTCCATAGCAAGTGGTCCTGATTACTTCTTAATTCTCATATCTAGAATCTGCAATATAGCTTGTAGCCAGTGTGAAATTTGCATGAGGTGACGAATTTAAAGAAAAGTTATATTAGGCTGCAATATTGCAAAGTGCTAGGATTACTCATAGGATGGTTGCAAACCAAATCCAACATAGAGAAAGTAGTACGCTGGAGACACCATACCACATATTAGTCTTTCTTGTTTACTGTGTGTCACACAGCTACATCAAAATACTCACCTGCTCTACGTTTCAACAACTCACCTGCAGAGTTTGAAATGTACTTAAATGAAAAGAGAGTATACACATCTGTCACTTTCTTTTTATTATAACCATCAAATGAAGTCAATAGCCTCAAATTAAGAAGAGATTGAGGACGGAGAATGTAATGGATTAGATTAAAAAAAAATAATTGAAATGTTGTTGGCAGTTTAACAAATCTTCATGAATAATAGCCAAGGATTTAAAATATGACCAATGAATTTGTATGTCTCTATTCTGTATGGCTAACATTAAACACTTTAACGAATTTGATTTTTAGAGGAAGCACAATCAATGTTTTTGAAAATTGTTCCTTTTCCTGACATTAGACACCTGAACTGAAATATTTAGTCACTTTTAGAAAAAAACCTGTCAGTTAACTGGCCTTCTCGCATGTCACTACCAGCTGTGTTTCAGCAATGCAAGGATGTGATCCTACCTGTACTTATGGTAATTTTATAGAGGACTATTTTAATCCTTCATCTGAAAACATGGAAACTTTCCATATCTGAAAAAACTTGAAAACCTATAAACCTGTATATATGTATATATTCACTTAAATGAACACCACTTCTACTTACAATTAAAATATCTGTATTTTTGGTTTGTTAATACATATTGAGATTTGTATTACTTAGCTTAAAGAAAAACAATTATTTGCTGTGTATCTTGTGTTTTCAAACATAAGTATTTTTACTCTGTAGCACACAACTATCAAAAAGTAAGAGCTTAACCCTAGAATATTTTGAAAATAAATATCATCACAATAAACATGTGTAGATATCTGAAGTTGCATAGCATGACTTGTGTTAAGGAAGAAATTGAAGATAATTATATAACTTTAATCGTTTTTAGAATGTGCATTCCCAAAGTGAATGAAGGTTAATGAAACTTTACCTATTTACCTCTTTTGAATGCTGTAATGAGAATTTCAAAGTTAGCTATATTAATCCTAGGCACAAGTACTATTTGCAACAGCCATTTGTAACTACAGCAATGGATGAATGCTGCCACTCATTTCGTTAAGTTTGCCCAACTCTGCATATTGTGAGGTCTCAGTTTCACCATTCCTAATTTAATCAGGCTTTGCTTTAATCATTTGAATTCAATTATTTCATGCTGACACTGTACTTATCATTCTGCTACAATTTATTCATCTATCTTATTTTACAACAAAATCATATCTATTTCTGAGAGCAGAACAAGAAGAAATATATCTTGGTCCAGAATGAAAAACGCTGCTGCTGTTTCAACTGAAAGACTTTAATAATTTAATAGGTGAAAGCTTGCATCTGGGTGCTGAACCACCTTAAGCTGACAAATTCCCTGCAGACAACAACACTATGTTCTCTGAGCCAGAATTGCCACATGCTGCCTTTCAAAGCAACTTTTAAACTACTCCAATGTGCTCAGTACAGAGTTAAATTTCCAAAGATCTTGAACAGCCTGAATATGTTTGTACTTTCCCACACTTTCTAGTGATCACCAGATTTCATGGTAGTACTTGGTAAGCACCTTTCAGGGGTCAGGAACACAACAGGAAAAAAGTCAACTTGTCTTCTAACTATTGCTCAAAGCTTTCCTCATCCTGGATGGGATCTTAATCTAATTTTGATTGACTCATGTATCAGTAGCCTGTAAAATGAAGGTATTTGATTCACATGCAGAAGAGAGGCTGAAATAAATAAATAGACTCTGACCAAGAAAACATAACAGGAGGACTAGAGGGGTAAAGACACTGAGAACAGCTGGACAAGAATACCAAACCTGGAGATCATGAGTGGGAAGTCATTCTGAGACTAAAGGGACCAGAGGTAGAAAAGTTAAATAGTTGAGAGATCTGTGCAAAAAAGACTGCAATATTACATTATTGCCTTATTCTTTATACAGGATTAATAATATTTTGGTAAATATTCAGAGTGTGAAACTGAAGCATAAATTACTTGTAGGATCCACTCTACTGTTTGTTTCAGTAGTTGAAAAGTACACAGCACCTGAAACAGGAAATTGCAAGAAAGAAATACTACTCACAAAGATAAAGGAATTGAATGTTGCCCTGAAAAATGTGCATGCCTGAAATTGTATTATTTTTTCACAATGTTCTTATGAAATGTGTAGTAAATCACACACATTTTTCTGTAGTTCATCACTAACTTGATACATCTCTATCCTTGAATGATCAACTAAATGGCCAGTGCTTCTGCAAATCACAGCTCAGTACAATGAATATCTGTGCTCCAAACCACTAGCTCATCCTAAAAAGTTTAGAGGTACCATAGAGGACGTTGAAAACTAGTGGATACTATTTCCCTGTACCTCTGTGTGTCCCTGAGCCTTATCTGTAAAAACAGGTTTCAAGCAAAAGCATATTGTGAGGATAAATGAATGTTCCTGAAGCACTCTCATACTACAGAGGCAAGTACCCCAAAAAATCTCATAAAACAATTATTTCTCAGTAGAATTTCAACTGTGAGCAGTAAATGAAGTCTTTGTCATACATTCAATGGTGAGAGAAAATAAAATACTGTTTAGCTGCTTCTAAAAACCCATTATTAATAAGGCAAGGTGCTGTGCAATAAACAGTAAGTCATCATGTAGTTAAGGACTCTTCACACAAGGGAACCAAATTAAGATTCAAATCCTAATTTGATCATATCTTTAATGCGGACTGTTTGACTATGCCATATTAATAACACTACTTGAGGTTGATGGAAATTAGGACCAATCTAGAAAATTTCTGATAGATGAAAATCAGGAAAAAAAAAAAAAAAAAAGAGTTGATTGTAAAAGTAAGTACAAAGGAAGCTGTACCAGTGATAAACATCATTGTACATTAGACCACTGAGACCATGCATTGTACATACCATGACAAACATGATGTAGTTCTGACATTGCATGCTTCTCTCCAAATGAGCTGCAAACCTGAATATTTACATGGACATGGCTGGGTTTGGAAGTAAACAGTAGAGCATGCACAGTCTTTTCCCTAATGTACATATCAGTGAAATAAAACAAAGATTGTTCTTTTTATTAAGATTTCTCTTAAATACACAGAGAAGGCTTGAGGTGGACTTGAGAGCACTGAGGAGTGAGTCATTTAAGTGACTGAAGAGGACACTATCTGTTTCATTGTTAACTATGATGACTATCCCTGAGTGGATCATTAGACTGACAGAACACTTCACTGGACAGTCTGTTACCTGTTAAACAGTTAGATGCCCATAAAATTGAACCTGAAATCTAGTAATTATTATTTAAATTATTATTTAAAATGTTTACAAAAAGCATAAAGTAAATATATTTTCACACTATCTTGGACTATGGTAGAAATCTGTGGCAGTTTCAATTTTCTGGTTACCCACTTTCCCTTGGCTTTTAATAAATTCCCTTATCAAAGCTGAAAGTATTTGCACATCTTGCAGAATTCTTCAACACCAAATCTATCCCAGAGGTATTTCTGAATTAATTTTAATAGATTTTTTTGTGCTAGAGAAATCATTCTACATTTCAGCACTCACTATCGAATGACAATGCTGCATATAGACATTTTTAATATTCTCTCCAGGTATACTCCTGTGGCTACTACTGCTAAGACTCCTTGCTCTACAACTGTTCCTGCTGGGGAAAAGGTGTTGCTATAGCTGCAGGCTAATAGTAACTGCCACGGCTGATTTGATGCCATTTAGTCTATATCTATGCAGATTCAAGAAAAAACTGTCTCTTGTCTCCTCTTTGCAGCTCTGGAGCTAATTTCGCTCATCAACACCAAATATTTTCGGTGTTTTTTCCTGATGGAGTTGAAACACAGCAATTCACTGCTCATGTTTAGATGCTCACAACTAAACATTATGTTAATGGTGATGTTCAGATTTGTAACTCACACTTCAGGAAAAGAGAAGCACTACAGTATAAAAGGTTTCAAACTATGTAATTAATCCCTAAAATAATCATGAAATTGTGAATGCTTTGTTAAAACTGTGCAGTTTTTAAAGCTAAAAGAGAGGGAAGAGGTCAAACTAACGCATGTTACCTTTATTACGTGATGAAATAATTCATCTTATTCATTCTGAAATTTACGATAATTTGACCGATGTGATGATAGTAGGATCAGATTCTCCAATATTAAGCCATGTCATAATCAACATGCCCAAGCCTTGTATGTCATATTGCACTTCATATTTTCTTTTCCTCATGATCACTAGCTAATCTCTGCCTCTTATGCTGAAACTGAGAAGTAGAATCATATATTGTCTTTTTGTGTCAGGACTATGTACTAGCTTAATGCGATCTACTGATATTTTCAATGTCTGACTATTGTACAGGCTGCCCCTAAGCCTTTCTTTAACAATTTTAAATTTTTCTGGCATAGCAATGTTTTCTGCACTTTCACCCTTCTCTTTTCCTCTGTTAAGAAAGTTCTTCTTCCTATCTCAGGATAACTAGTATCAGCTATCATGAAGTGCAAAATAGTTAAGAGGAAATATTTCAGTTTACCAGGAGGCAAGACCACTAAGGTCAACCCAGTACGAGCACCTGGGCTTCATCTCAAAAAGTACACTTTGCCTTAAGAACTACATGCCTTTTCTTCAGTGTGGGGATGTTTTGGTTGGTTTGTGTTTTTTTCCTTTCTATATCTTGGTTGTTTGTGGTTTTACACTAGTATGAACTGTCAATGTACCTAATTTACGCTTAGATTCAGATTATAGCTTTTTTTATGAAAGAAATCCTGCAAAGTTATAAAACTATGACTCAGGCCACTTGCAGCTTAGTACAAATGTTCACTGGCCATAGCACTGCAGTTGATAGCATTAGTGAACTATGATGACGGAACAAAATAATTTTTGTGCATAATCCTACATCATTTTGTGTTTATATTTAATTTGCATTAAGTAACTTTTTTCAAAAGACTGTCTTCATTTTGAAGCCTTGTGAAAACAAGTCAGTTCATCTACTAAATGAATCATCCTAGGCCAAGTAGAGATTGAAATTAATTTGATACTGAAGATTTAGTAAAACTTCCATTCTTCTCCTACCTTTCACATACCACAGGATATTGTATAGACAGAATTCTATCAGCACTTCAATTTTATAACACTGTTCAGCCAGTTAGTACGTTAAAGTAACTGTGTATTTCTCAGGCACAGTCAGGTTAAACAAAATTTTTACATGTAAGAAATTTCAGTTAAGACGAGTAGATATCTCAATTAGGACACAGATGAAGGTGCAATGATCTCTAAGCTGTTATTTCTGCACAGCTCATCACAGAATCATGCAGAAATATTTATTTAACTGCAAGCTGTCTATTAGTTGTGATGCAGCAATCCTGTTCCTAGTGTTAGTCCTAACTAATGAACAACCAGTTTCAAAAACTTTGCAACATGCTCTATTTGTCACTTCAGTTCCAGAACTAGCTTACTGAGAAGGGGCTTAGGACTTTAAATAGTAATATTTGAAATCTAGGATTACAGACTGTAAATTTAATTCCCAGATTTGAAAGAACCACATTCTTTGAAATACATAGAACAACCCAAAGATTTTATGCAAAGCTTTTTTGTTGCTTCCTATATTTTCATTACAAAAGATGAAAATGTGACCTTTAAACTGCTTAGTTGGTCTATTGCATAGTAATTATGCAAAAGAGAGAATTGTTGTTAAACAATTTTTGTATCAAGGTTGCATCAAAATAAATTGGATTGAAATAAATGTAGAAAAATATACAGGAGTTGGACAGCTGGTCACAGGTGTGAAAGCATGGAGCAAACACTGCATGCACTTTGAAAGTAGCCGCAGTTGCAACACAGCACTACAAAAACATTTCGTAATAGGCATTATATCCCTCTTTGTTATTCACTGTTATATGATACATTTTTAGTACTTAAAGAATTAAATCTTTATTTAAATACTGTTAGTGAAAATACGAATTAAATTAAAATATCCTCGAAAGAGATCCCATTCCAGAGATGCTAGAATCTCAAACAAAGAATTGAAGAAGCAAGAAATGAAGGAGAAAAAAAATATACAAAGAATTTCAGGTATTAGAAAGTTATGAAGGGCCTCCTTTTAGAAGTGACTTGGGGAAAACTACAATCAATATTATTCCTAGGTACAAGTATGAGAGGTAATTCACACTCAAAAGACAAAAGCTTTCTAACTCGGCGCATCTTCCACAGTGGTTCTTATGCAAAGGTACTAACAGTATCGCAACAACAAAGAGTCCAGTGGCTTTTTGTTACATCCAGATTGACCCTCTCTTTGTTTTCATTTATGACTGCTGACTCTTATCCTCCTGCCATGGACCTCTGTGAGGGACCTGGCTCTGCCCTCTTCGTGACCTCTTGGTAGGTACAGAGGGCTGCTATATCCTCCAAAATCCATCTCTTATCCAAGCTGAACAAGCCCAGATCCCTCAGCCTCTCTCTCAGGACAAGCATCTAGCTCCTGATCAGGATGCAGGATACCAGATGTGGTCTCACAAGAGCTGATGAGAAGGGGATAGTCACTCCCCTGGTTCCCCTGGCCATGCTTCTGTTAGTACACACCTGTTTGCTCTCAGCATGCTTTTGCCACTGCTAGCTCCTGCCCTGGCTTGTCAGCTACCAGCACCCTACAGGTCCTTCTCAGCAGAGCTGCTTCCCAGCCAGTCAGGCTCTAGCTTGTGTTGTTGCAGGAGCTTCCACTTCCCATGAGAAAAACTTTGTCTTTGAATTTTGTTGAATTTCAGAAGGTGGCTGGTGGCCCACTCCTTCATACTGTCTAGGTCACTTGAATGGCAGCCTTGTCTTCAAGAGTATGTACTGGTACCCCCTCAACCTACTTTGGTGTCATATGCAAACAACTATTAAATGCTATTCAATCATATGAAGTTGATTATAATCAAGATTTTTTTTTCTCCTATAAAATATTTTAAAATACCTTGGAAATAGTAGTGATTGCAATGTCATGAAGTCCTTGTGATTAAAGAAAGAATACTGTCAAAAGGATAAAAAAGTTTTGTAAAATGTCACCATATCTTAGTATACATTTTCTTCCTTCACTGTTCAGCTAAAAACCTCACTGTTCTGCACCCAAGTCTCCTATCAAAAAGACACAGTAGAACACAAACTGTACCATTTAAACGGCAGTTAACCACAACATAGATTGGCCTGACCTCCTCACAAATGTGACACTAATTCACCTGAGTGCTACAAGGAATAAGGCTAAAAGCATCAGCTTTGCTTTACGCTACACTAGTATTCAGTCTTCAGAATATATTATCAGAACACAAATTCCAGACCAGACTTAAGAAGTCCTCCGACAATGTTATAAAGCTGCAACCAGAATGAGTTTTTCAATTAAACGATTGCAGAAAAGAAACTGAGAGGATAACATAACATCTCATCAGGGAATCAAAGAGGTTATTCAGCCTGTCCAAGTTCATCCATTCTGAGTACTCCACTCCCGTGTGGAAGGCATCTCATTTTTCTCATATGACCCCTGTGTTTTTGCCTGAGCAACTATGCCTGACAGCCTGTTTCACACATTTATCATTCTCTGAATGAAAAAAAGTGCTCCTGACACCTATTTTTAATGATTATTTTTCTTAAATCATCACTGTTTTCCTGTCTTTCTTTTTATGTTATTCTGAAAATAAGCCAAATTTTATCGAAGTTCTTTACATTTTAGGTCCTTTACATTTAGTTTTTTTTTAACTATTCTGTTTTCCTCATAGAGAGATTCCTAATTTTAGCTTGTCCATATTTAGCTGCGTTTTATTGCTAGCTTTAATCATTAAGTTGATATGTCTGATCTTATATTTTCTTAGTCCTGCAGTATGAGTTTCCTGCAAGATAATTAATATTATTTTTTATTCTAATATTCTTATTTCATATCAGAAAACCACTTAGGGCTACTGAAAATTCCACTGGGTGTGATGCAAAGGGACAACTTCATAACTGACACGAAATTCAGAATTTCATAAATTTCAGTTATGATAATTTAATTTACTTCTGCCTCAAGATATGTGGAAATGCAAGGAGTCTTTTTACGATATTGCTTGCTCACTTTTAGTACATTTAGAATATTTTAAAATATTTCTGAAAAAAATTATACTGATTTCAAAGATCTCTTTCTTTTCGGCTTTAAATCTGTAGCTGTTGTCCTAATACAACTCCCTTGTCCAGGACATTTTTCAGCTTTATATTCCTGTATATTTTTTAAAATTCTGTCTTGGATGGCTGTTGAAGATGTCTACCTATTTCGGGTAAGAGTTTCCTTATCGATGAGTAGGCCTTTCCAAATGGCTAATCAGAACATAAAGTAATTTACTGTAGACTGGGAAGTGCAGTAATCTTTTTCCTTACTATAACAAAGACAGATCAAAAAAAGAGAACAAAGCTCCTCTGAGACCTGATTCCTACCAGTACTGTTTTCTAAGATGGTACTCTATGGACAAGAATGAGAGCAGAAGTATAATTTTACCTTTGGTAACACATTATCTATGGAATTTTTATATTCGGTTAATAAACATTGCCAGACAATTGAATGTATCCTCTATTGATCACGGCCTACTAAAACTATGTTTCTTAATAATCATAAAATAATTTTGATTTCTTTTACGTTTCTTTCTGCTGCATACAGCATAATATATATCCTGTGATGTCTGTTTTATAAATTTCTTAAGAGCTGACACTTGACAAATTTTCTTTAACGTAACAGCTCAACTGTATTTACTTTCTGCTGTATTATAAGTATGAACTATGCATTCATAGGTGATTTAGTAATTTTAAAGTGCAAATGTAGCACTTTAAACACACTTTCACAGCTCACCTCTGATTAAAAGCCAGCGGAACTTCCAGAGTAGCTAGACTAATTAAAATGTTTGACTCTCTTGAGCTGTTGGTACATATTTATACCAGAGAAGTGAGTTACAGTGATTTTAGTCCATTGGGTTAAATTTCAAATTCCAGAACAAGGGACAGATGTTCAGTCTTTCCAACTTTAAAATTCTCCTCAAGCCACAGAAGAAGTACTTTTATGTGTTAACTTGGGAAAACATTAGAAAACCTTTTGAAGCAGAGAAAATCCTCTTCCCTCTATTTTTGCAAGGACTGACTTTTGTTGAAAAAGAACTTCAAATTTACCCCATGGACTTACAGGGGAAAGAATAAAACCTTTTTTTAAAAAAAACCCTCTACTGTTTACTGGTTTTTATGTCTGCTCCAATAATTCCCATGGTTGCTCACATTCATGCTTTAATATTTCAGAAACGTTTTCAAGGGCAACTATCCAACGTTAAGAGATTCTGCATTGCAGCCACTTTTCTGACAGGTTGGCTAGTTAGGTTAAGGGTCCTCTTATTTACATTTGCTCTTGAGCTTTAGTACCTCAGATATTCTGCTTCCACAACTGGAGTCACTAAATCTAATGCACATGACAATCCAGCAATCTTTTAATTTAATTACTCATTTAACACATAAAAATCCCATTTAAAATCGTATTTTTTATAATATGAACAGAATAGTAAAAACAGAATAACTACAAAATACCATTCAAATCTTAACTATAAAAGGTAAGTCAGAAGAGAGTCCATTCTATTGCAATGAACCACATAACTTCCTCATCTTTTCCTTATTCACTTCTTTCCTCATTTATCTAAATTAAAGGAATTATAATATGCTTTTAAAGGAAAAGGGATAGAGATTTAAACTGGAGGAAAAAAAAAAACAACACTCTGAAAAGTATAAGTAGTTTCTGTCCAGTATCACTAGCTGAATTTAATCTTCAAAGATCAGTAATTCCTAAATTTAAAATAGCCTTGTTCTTCTAAAATAATCAATTCTTAGTTATCTATTAAAGGTTAACTCTGCCACACTATGAAACCTGCTGATAGAAAAGGCAGGGTTACTGCTGCATTAAAAAATGGACCCCGAATAAAGGTGGACATTCTCTCTTGTTTCTCTCCACCATCAGTTTGAGCAAAGTCTTTGTTTGCAGGCTGAGGGGGAATTAAAAAAGAAAGTATTGCTGATCACTTGAAGAACTAGGAATAACACAAATGAATCTGGCTCATTTACTACAGGGAAAGGTAATATGCACATGTAAGCAAAAGAGACAGAAAGTTCATTTTTGTTGTTTCTACAGGTGTACAAGGCTCCCTTCCTCCTCAATGCCTCTATGAATATGTTCATTACATAAAATGTGGTGAATAAACTCTAATGTCAACAGCAGATTTACAGTGCTGAGTTCAACAGTTTGACATGGCCTCTAATGTTTCAAAATATATTTCCTTAGAGAATCATTTGAAAATGTTAATGTCTAGTCTTTGTCATCAGAAGTCTTCTAAGACTAGTTCTGTCCTTTTGAATCCTTTGTTGTTTCTCTTGCTGGATACACTGGCAAAAATGATGTTTCATAAGACCAATCCAAAGTAATATCTTACTATCAGACACGATTCAACACAAAGTTCTTGATGTAGTCCTTCAAAGGGAGGTTCTAGAGAACACCTCATTAACATGAACAATCATCCAGTCAAAATCATTGTAAATCTGACCTGTTATCTGCAAAAAAGGAAAGAGCTTTTGGTATAGAAGATGTCCATTTTCCAATTCCTGCTGTCTCTCAAAAAAACAGATATCTTCTGTCAAAATCAATGGCCATCATTTCACCAGATCTGCTGTTAGAGGGACACAGTCTTTCAATCAACCCTGATTGGCTATAAAGATCAACCTTGTGATTTTCTAGACTGGGAGATTCAATAGACTTTTTTTCTCATTTTGATCTGCAGCCTTTGTTTCATTATTTTTTCATATCTGTTTCCTCGATTCTTGAGTACATTAAAAAAATCTAAAGACCTTTCTCTGAAAGGAATAAGATTTAGAAACATAGAAGGGTGTGGGTTTTCTTTGATTCTTTCAGTTCTCTTTTCTGAGCTCTTAGGAACAAGCCATTATCAAACACAAAATTTTACGTATTGTTTCAATCCTGGGAAGACGAGAAAAAATACAATACATAATTCACTTGTCCCTGCACCTCACAAGCAGCATTTTTGACCTCTGAGAAGGTTCTTTTTGATCAAAATATGTCTTACAGAAGTACTTGCATTCTCTTCACCACTAGGATTACAGTGTGATTGGCATGCAATGGCTTTTTCCGTGAGTTAGCATTCAGTTCAAGGTTTCACAGCTTCTTGAGTGAGAAAGACTGAACTATGACCTATTGCTGACTTTTGTCAGTTTACTTATCTCTAAGTGACACAATCCATCTAATATGAATCATTAAGGGGAACTGTGAGCATCAGCAGATACTGCTGCCCTCTAAGCTCAGTAAGTCTCTTACCAAATGTGAAAGCTCAAATCATAGTCTCCATCCTTTTATGGATCTCTCCGATTTAACTCATGTCAACATCCGGCTTGTATCGTGTCTCAAAGTTATCTTTGTTTTCTTGTTTCCTGATACATGGAACTGTAACACAGACTAATATTTTTTTCCCCATACTCGCTTAGCATATTTTATATTTCTGTAAAATAGTTTAGATAAAGGTATATAGATACGCACATTTATGCTGTAGAAGACAGCTTTCCAGAGGAAAAAAAAAAAATCCAACAGAATGATGAGTTGTAGAAGAAAAAAATAAGCAATGCAAAACTGAACAACAGCAGAAAAGTCTTGAAACCATGTAATCACAAAGGATCAGAATAATAAAGCACATTTATTAAAATAATTTTTATTTTCATTTTAAGTGATGGCTTTATTGATCCTGTGTTTCTGCTGCACAGTGAAGCAAATCTTAACTGTGTTCCCTGCTCCCAGGTTAGCTCCTTCATCCTTAATTTTAAGTTTTCTTTTCCCGCTTCTTTTCTGTTTTCTATTGATCAGATTCTTTATGCTGCTCACACATACTTCCTCACACACTCATTTGAAAAATCTTTTGCCTGCCTTCAGATGTGTAACATTTTCATCTCTGTGCCTCTATATGGACGAAAATATTTTTAAAAAAACTCAACAAAGAACAGCATATCTGGTATCAAGGATTGTGCATTTCACAAACATTCAGTAAACTTGAAGATTTTATTGTTGTTGTAATAGTTATGGGGCAAATATAAATTGATAATATCATATAAATGCATTTATTAAAAATGTATCTGTTTCAGCATGGTCTTGTGGATAAATTAATAGAAACACTTGGTGGAAACTGGGTCATTTAAACAGAATTGCTGTTAAAATTACATACTAAAATAAAAAATTGACAGTTGGGGAAACTACATGGAGATCTTCACTGACACTGTAAGTTCTTTTAAACAATACTTTATGGGTCTGGAAGGCTAATCTGCTGTCATTCTGCATTCAACAAGGTCACATTGCAAAATAACATTCATTTGTACGCTATATATTGTCTTATGTACTAGCTACTGGATTTTGAGAATAGTCTACTGAAATATTGGTTCTTTACAAAGTGTATCGCTATTCTTTTGAAATTTTGCAAGCACATGCAGATTCATCTGCATGTGTGTCTTTATAAAAGATTTTAGAACAGGCCAAAATTGAAATGAACACTCCTAAACGGTTTTTTAATTTAATTTGGGAAGCAGTAAACTTTTCTCCTCCTCTTCTTTCTGGTACTGTAGGGCTTGGGGGTTTTGTTTGCTTGTTTGGCTGATTGGTTGGTTAGTTGTTTTGGTTTGGTTTTAATTTAATTTTTCCTGGTTTATTACTATCTCACAAATAGACAGTCAAGTGAATAGCTGGGTATCCACCTATAAAGAGAGTATTCTACAGAAACCCAAAGGACCAGATGTTTAGCAGACCTGCTACTTACCTTCCTATCTCCTATTTGCCATAGTGTACCAAGGTAGGTGGACCTTTAATCTGATACGCTCTCTGTTACAATATTTACTTACAGTATCTTTTGCAAAATTATATGATTACATACATACATGTAATTCTTCCAATTCAGCTGATGAAGTATGTAGTTATAGATTCAAAAAAAAAGATCAGAAGGATGATCCTCTCATTTTATATTCTGTACAACAAAGGCAGCCATAAATTATCTCCTAACTGAGGTTCAATAGATGTGGATTAGTTAGAGTAAATCTCCATCAGTAATACGATGCCTTTCACTGTCTAAAATTGTCGGCTTCTTGGAGTCAGTGGAAGTGCAATCAGTTGAGCATTTCTCTTAAAATACATGACATAAAGTTAACCACAGAAGTTTGAAACACCACAAACTGTTGTGGAAATAAATATTTTTGTAACACTAAAAAAGGAAGCATTCAGGGTTTTTATGCCCTTGTGAACACTACATTAGTCCCTTGCTTTTAAAGTTTGTTCTGTTTTAAAAAGGAAACAATAGTTCTGTTTTTAAAAGAAAGAAAAAGCTACTTATAGCAATGAGTTTGTATGTAAAATGTCTTTTTTTTTTCTGTTTTATGAAATAATCTATTGTAACATCAGATGTACTAATCATTTGATGCATATATACACACATCTACAAATATATGTTTTAGTGCTTTCTGTTAGCAAGCACCAATGTGTAGAAAAAGTCTGCTCAGTTGAACAGTGAAGTTTCTGTTACAGCAGACTTTTTTCCAACAACCAGCTGTCTTCTGACATTTCACTGTGAAATTGGAAAAGAGAGATTCCAAGTCTGTCACATAAAGAACAATGTGTTTATGTAACAGGAATCTCTCTCCAATAGACTATCCAAGAATGTCCTTCTGCTATTGATTAGAGTATTTTACACATATTTGTGACAGTTCAAGGTATAGAAACATCAGGTAAGGCATGTTTCCATTAGACTATTCAGGATTTTTTTTTACCTTCCTCCTTTTCTAAGCTTTACTTCTTTATATTTTGGAATATATTTTGAAAAATTTGGGTTTGCTTCAGTACAAAAGCAAAAAAAGAATTTGCAATCTCTAAAGTTCAAATAGCACAAGAAAATATTTCTACTCAGGACTCTGCTGGAGACTGACATTCAGTAAAGACATGAATTGCTGAAGCTCCTGTCAGTAGAAATACAGCTTTTTAATAAAAGCACTAGCAGCTGCTTCTTTCTAAAGTTTGTTCAGTCTCCAACTTGTCAGTCAATGGGGTTGCTATTACATAAGTAAAAAATTACATTGTTTATATGGAATATGACATTAATTTGTCACTTGTAATTGTTGCAACAATGTACAAAAGTCAATGATTTTAATATTTTCATTTAGATAGAAATAATATTAATTTTTAAAAATAGCTTTAAATTAACAGTATAATTTAAGTGAATAATGCAACTCTCATTAAGTAGCTTATATTGGATCAAGACTAAAACAATCATTCTCACACCCTGTACACATCATTTACTTATAAAACTTCACTTTCACTGAGACATATTGATTTGACTACATTCATTCAAAACGTCAAAACAAATAACAGACATTTGGCAATTATAGATGAACATAAAGGACATTCTAAGTACACAGTTTGTGAAGACAAATCCCAGCATTTCAGAAAGACAACGATGTCTTCATCTTAGTTTTCACTAACAAGAACACTTTCCTTCTGCTGTCAGGTTCCAATACTTTCTTGAAATTCCACTTAGTGTACAAGAATGTAAACAATAATAAGAGCTCATTAGAATGACACTCTATTCCCTCACAAGGGTTGTTCTCAATGTGAATTTAATTGGCTGAATGATAGATGTGACTAACACTAGAATCATAAGAGATGTGAAAACCGAAGGCAGGAATTATCAACTGGTGTGACAGTCAAACAACTGAGTTAAAATTTGTTTTAATTGTCACATTGTAAAATAGCCTCACCATCTTACTTTTCTTTAGATAAAATGGTATTTTTGTCATTCATGGCAGAGGCTTCTGATTAAATACTATAGTAGTTTACTTAACCAGAGGTAAAGACACCTGCAGAAAAAAAAAAAGAAAATATGTGGAAAATATGCAGGAATGTGTTAATTCCTCAACAAACAAGAAAATTTTGGTTTTCAAGAAAAGATACAATTCATCCACTAGAAGATATTTTTATTTGGTTCTTATGGACTCTGTACTCTGCAGAATATCAATGCACACACCTGTGAGCAAAGATGAGATCCATAGAAATGCACGACAGACAGGACTATAATGCTATCATGTTAGCCTCCCATATATGTATTCCTTTCTTCGCCCTTCAACAATCAGACTCTCAACATTTGCATCACAGACTTGAAATAGCAGATGCTATCCAAATACTGGTAAGGCTACTTCCATTAACATTACTGAACCTCTTTCCCAGAGATGCTGGGAACCTCAATCCCACAGTTGCTGGCGTATATGCAGCTCATATGCATGAGCTAGAAGTCTTGTATAATGACACAAAGAACAAGAGAGCTCTTTAGATCTTCAATTATTTGTCATTACCATCAGGTAGCACCGACGCATGCCACTGGGTACAGCCCCAGGTATGTGAGACCTCTGCTACATCTGCCCAGTTCTGACTCACTAAACTAACCCAGCACAAGCTTGAAAAGCAATTAAGCAATAGATTAACTTTGTTATGTTACTTTTGCAAACTCCTCACTTCTGTGCCACATTTGAGATGGGAGATCAGAACATGTTAGAAACTATTATGAAAACCATGCATTGATCTTTAGTATGGAGAGTGTCAGTGAGACTAGCCTGGTGCCACAGCTTCTGCCAATGTTCTACTTTAGAAAGCAATATATAGCTAAAACAATTACCATCTCACCATGTCCAGGATTCTGCTGAAAGCCAAGACAAAGGTGCAAGTACTATATATAGGACCCAGGCCACCAGTCGGGACTTAGGCATGCTGAGCAGCTAGAGTCCTGTTTCCTGAGTCCATGGTGCTGGTCAACACTAGGCCAGAGGGGCTAGGGACCTGGTCTGTGTAAGACTACAGTGCAAGTGTCGTAGATAAGAAGTCTTAGAAAAAAAGAATCACAATCCACCCACTGTAGACATCTTTCCTAGTAAACAAATTTTAAATTACTACCACTGAGTGCTTCTGTTCTTGCCTTTGCCCTACCTAGAAGTTCTCCTGTGACACATAATTATTCTTATTTTCTTTGAGCTTTTAGAATTTCACATCTGCAAAATGATAAACCAATGAGAGATGGAGTAAATTATCACGGTGGGAGACTAAAAGAGGTTGAACTTTTCTCTAATTACATGAAAGGCACGAACAGCAAAGAAGAGGTAAAACTTCTGAGCCAAGAAGCTTGCTTCAGGAACTATCATTCAGCCAAATGGCGAAAAAAGTTACATATTCACCTCAGATTCTTACATCGTCCCTGTCACTAATTCACAGCTCATTATTGTTAGAAATTGCAATGAGCTTATTTTATCACCTTAGCAAATCTGTTTTAACAAGTTGGTGCAACTATAAGTTAAATTACAAGCCACACATTTAAACAGTTTGACAAGAGTAAATATGATTTAAAAAATCCAATTCTCAAACTCAGATAAGAACCCTTTAGAATCAAAGAATATCCTTAGGCTGAGCTTAGCAGGATTACCTTCCGTCTCTAATTAACTGCGCTTTAATATTATGAACTGCTCTTTACGAAATATAGTCAGCTAAATATGACCATGTGATTAAAGAATGCATAGAGAAGACACCACATAAGAAAGCAGAGTGTGATAATTATTCCAGTCAATTAATTGGTAAAAAAATCAAATTGTTTAATTACCTATTTAAATTTTCTTTACTTTAAACCAAAAGATAGTTGGCAGAACACACTTCTGTGTATTCCTTTTCATGGAAGTCAAGCATGTCACGACTCCAAGGTCACAAAGTTAATTTTCTATTGAGTACTTAAAAGCAGGTAATTCTGGTTTACAAATTATCTGCTGTACCAGCATAAAGTTTTTCAGACAAGCTTGCAGGATAAAAGCATATCTTAAAATGAGGAAAATATTTACTGTTGTTCTTTATTTCACACTACAGTTGATTTAATTCTGACTATGAAGCTAATTGACACATAGGTAAGTACTCAGTTTTTGAAGATTTTACATTAGCTATTTCTGAGATATTCTTTCTATTTCTTATCTATTATTTACTTCCCATTATCTCCCCCCACCAGTAATTCTAACCATTATTAGAAGATGTCATGCGAAAAAATGTAAATTTAAAAAGTTGTTCTAGTTTTCACAAAAATTAATCCAACATAGGTACCATTTATTTTTAATAGCCACAGTGCTGAAAGATAAGCTGAGAACTGGATCCTATTTGTTGAGCACTGCAGAAAAATCACACTCTTTAAGGAGCTTATACTGGTTTTATATTTTTAAGTGGCCTTTCTGCACTTTTATCCTTATCTGGCTTCTCAAACTCTCTGGAATACTTTCTGGTTTTCGTGTATTTTAAAAAGCCTGAATTAACTTTTATCCTTTCTGCTTTATTATAGTTTTATGTATAATAACAAACAGTATTTGGACATTACTTTCTTTTTAGGTTACATTGTTACATCTAATAGCTTTTCATTATGTTGTTTAATACTAATATTTGTCCACTTTTTTCTATTTTGGATTTTATTATATTTATATATTTCAGAGTATATGCATAATATCTATGCTATTAAATATTTATTATATCTGAATTATGTTTATGTATATTAGATACACTACATTGTAAGATAGACATATTCATGACAAACTATTTAAACATTTATTATATTTCTATAATTTATTCCAAACCATTTCACAACATGTCTGTAAATAGTTGCTGTAGCACTTGCAAATATTTTGTCCTTGTTCCTTAATTGTCCTTTCTCCTTAATTCTAGATAGTGTGCGGCGTTTTTAGTTTGTATGGAGTTTGACTTTTTAAAATTAGCCACTTTAAGCTCTAAAAAAAGGTTGTTTCAAACACACTGTCGTTACTAAAAGAGTATTCCATATAGCTGCAGTTTGAACTTACTCCTTGTGTACTAATGAAAACTTTTATTTTAATGAAGATTAATCTGTATCACTGATCATAATAGCTATTACATTTTTGTACCAGATTTTGGTCTTTTTGCTTCATGACTTTCTCATACTCTCCTTACAATTGTTTCTTCAAACTTTCAAAGGTTTTAATAATAATTGTCAATGCTGAAATTCCAGCAAAGAGTTTGGAGTTGTACATTTGTGGTACCAGATCAAAACTAGTTCTTGTCCTCACTACACAGATAGTGTGAAGAGAGCATTAAATCAAATGTGCTCAACCACTGAAAAGCCAAAGCTATTAAATTGCATACAGAAATAAAACAGTTGAAACATGGCAAATTGTAGTCGTTATGGTTACTAGTTCTTCCTTTGAAGTGCTTTAATATTAAAGTTAAAACAAAATCAAAATGTAAATACAGATTAATGTGGAATAAGGCCCTCATGCTTTAAAGTGTCACCTAATGACCTCAGTACCTCTTAACTTCAATGAACAATAAACATACATGACATGCAAGATGAGGTCCTAAAGTATTTACATGATAGTTTGCTTCATTTCTGCATGCTCACTAGCCTCCATTTACTTATATAGAGACAGAGTTGATTATTCTAAATAGAAGCATCAGTTAAAATTGACCTTGTATGGTAAATAGTTTCCATAATTATTGTTGTTATATTTTTGCTTAGGTATGTACCTGTAACTAAAACTCTAGCTCATTGCAGTAGCTGATAGAAAATTGCCACTCGATTTATGGAAGAATATCATATGTAGGGTGAAGGAGGATACCAACAATGACTAAGGAGACGAAAAAAGTCTCATATGAAAGGAAACAGAAAAACCTAGCACCCTTTTTTTCTAAAACACAACACACAACAAAGTAAGAAAGTACAGTGTAGAAAGAATAACATGCAGAACATTCTGTGCATAGCTCCTAAAAAAAAAGACAGAAAAACACTGCAGGGAAATCAAAGCAATCAAAGCGCTATTGAGATAGGAACTACTTGAGACAGGAACATAAAAAGATTCAGAAAGGGACTGGACATACGCTTTCAAAAAAATATAATTTATTTTAATAGAAAGAAAGTGTTAGAGGGGGAACACAGTTAAATTATTCAAGTCTTATGCCAGCTTTTAGTTACTATATCTCGAGATAGGGTCTTAATAGGGCTAATTTACTCTGGATATTTACATTACTAGATACTTTAGGTATTCTTGCATACAACTGTGAAACTTTTTACATCAGTATCACAGTCAGGATACTGAACTATAGGGACTACTTGACTTCTCCACACCAGGATATTTAAATCAGTTTAGAATGGTTTCAGAAAAAAGTTCAATATTAATTTTTTCCAAGTCTTCTCCCTGCTTCCCTGAGAATTACATTCTCTAAGCAGTTCTAGATCAGAGATATTTCTGCTAACAATTTATAACATATTGGCTATTAAGAAGAGAATGGCTAATAAGCAATTAATTAGCAAATTTAGCTTTAGAAATCCTATAAGCTTGAGAGTTTCAGTTTATTTTAATAAATAAAGATGCATACACATTCAAAGCAGTGAATTTAATCTCTTTACTTTGAGAAAAAATAAAAAATCAGAAATTACAAAAGCTTTGGAACAAATTCTAATGCAGTGATTCTTCGTAAATTATGTATTAGGTTATGAAAACCTTTTACACTCTAGAAAAGAAATCATGTGAAAGATGTCTGTGAGTAATTAGTCCAACAGTTACTAAATGCAAGGACTCCTGGCTTAGGGAGTCACTGAAGTGCCAACTGTAGAAAATTAGGAAAGGATGTAGGAAAAACATCACTGTAAGCTCTGTATTATTCTTATTTTTTTTCTAAGTAGCCAGACAGAGTGCTGGGATAGACAGACATTCAGTCTAAACCAGTATGACCAGTCAAATGTTTTAATGTTATATTTTATGATCTTCACTTCTCTGGCCTGGCAGTTGTGAGTTGCCTATTTGCTGAATTATATTCCCCACACACCCCTTGTTACTGAATTCTAATCAGATAAGAATTTATTTGATGGACTAGTAGTTTAATGATTAATGGTAAAAACTCTTATTTTATTATATCTGTTGTATTTTGAGCACCAAAAACTCGGATTTAAGATGTAGTGATTTGAGTCTCTTCATGGTTTTGAGTACTTGAAAATCACTCTGTATTTTATCTCACCGCTTAGGACAAAAATCAGATACATAATTCCTATGGCAAAGGAATTGCTACAGGAACTACGTATCAGTACAAGCAGGACATGGACATACTCTAGCAAATTCAGCAAAGAGCCATGAAGAACATTAGAGGGTTGGAATATAGACAACATGAGGAGAGGCCAAGAGAGAGCTGGGACTATTTAACCTGGAAAAGACTCAAGTGAGATCTAACAAACATGTATAAATAACCAAAATGAGGCTGTAAAGAAAGCTGCACCAGGCTCTGCTCAGTGGTATGCAGGGAAAAGAGAAGAGGCATAAACTGAAATACAAATAATCCCACTTAAACGTGAGAAAAAACACCTCCACTGCGAGGGTGAATAAGCACTAGCACAAGTTGTCCAGAGAGATTGTGGACCCTCTATTCCTGGTGATATCCCAAAACCATCTGGACATGGTCCTAGGCAACTGGCTCTGGGTGGCCCTGCTTGAGCGGAGAGAGTTGGACTAGTCAGTCTTCAGAGACCCCTTCCAACATCAGCCATTCTGTGGCTCACTTATTCAAGGTTCAGAGGAACTGTGATATTCCCAGAAAATGCCTGACTGCAGAATCACAAAAGGCAGTAAGCGCACCAAAGAAAGCAATTCAGTGATTCTATATTATGAAGTGAAAGTTAAACCTCACTGGCAATTAAGGAAGCTAAAGCACAGCATGTCAAGGATGAAAACGGGGGTAAATAAATGTTATCACTTTCTGTAATATAAACTTTCCAGTATCTTTCATAACAGCTACTTAACATCACGTCTAATATCTGATATAATGTGAATTAGCTTCTCCTACCAAAGAATTTTGCTTTCCTTTTTTTTTGCACAGCCAATTAGAGTTTATATAAATGTATATATACATGTGAATACCAATATAAGCAAACAGACTTTTAAGCTATGCAGCATAAATAAAACAGGGTTAGAAAATTGTCACTGATTATTACTAAGTTCGATTCCCATGCTATAATTCTCTTGTTCAGTGGAGAAAAATAAACAGAAAACCTGCACGTCGACCAAGTCTTCTAAACCTCAATGGAACACCACATGAGCTCCGAATATTGCACACCTATTGCACCAGTTGTATAATTATCCATTTGGATAAAGTACCTCACGTTTTATATATATACATATATAACAGCAAGAGGCAGTGATTTAGTGGATTATGGTATCTTTATATTTGAAAAGCAATACAAGATTATTTTAGCTTGTGGAAATGTTATCTTTAATTAATATTCATTCTGTTTGCTGCAAGATAAACTTGACCTTGATTTTTATTCACAATATTAAGTTTTCTGGTTTGTTCTGTAGTTACTTTTTTGTGTTTTCATCAAAGACACTTTTTTTAACAGATCTTTAGGGATTTTGCTTATATTTATGACTATATGACAGTATAAAATTGTAAAGATTAACGATATTTGAGGATTAATGTTCTTTTTCATCAGTGTAATTGCTTTTTGTGAAGAAAAAAAAATTACAAAGAAAACTTGGGAGCTGGTTATAAGTATTCTGACTACATTTTATTAAGGGATTTCAGAAGTAGCCACCGCCTTCAGCAGTTTTGGGGCTCAGTAACTCCTCCTGCCGGCCCTGGAGTCCAGTCTGGAGATCTCCATCCCAGGTCTATGGACACGGCTGCTGCTTTCTCATTTGCAAGTTCAACCAGTAGTGACAATGAACATGCATCCTAAACACACACACAGAGGACACCAACATGGTCAGCTACACAGGCTGCCACAGCAAGGTGCTGCCCTCAACATCACCTGCACGCAGGACTGACAAGGACAGACGAGTCCGCTCCACCTCTTCGGCCAGTAGACACTGAAGTGCACTATTGACACCACACACTCAACACTCGTGATTCACATGCACATGCAATTTAGCAGATCCCTCAAAAAAGAGCACAACCCCTCTGTCCGTCCAACACTCCTGACCAGTTTCCAGGCCCTCTTAACCTCCCCATTAACCTACTCACCCGCTGGTCCAGCTTGGGGTTCACTTGCATACACGCATGTACTCACACACTTGTCTCCCAGGTACTGTGCACTCTGGCTTCTCCTCCCAAATACCAGCCTACGTCCTTTCTCCACCTGATAAGCCTGCCCAGATCCACAGCCTTTTACTTGCTGGCTGATGACATGCTAAGTTTTTGTTTATTATTCTTTTGAGTTTGTGCCAACTCATTGTTTACTATTCTAATTTAAATTTAACAATATTAAATCCTACTTCATTATCCAAGCTCATCATCACTAAAGCAGTCAATATAAGAACATAGATGCTCAGTTATGTGCATTTTACTGTCTTCCACTAAATCTCAAGCTTTTACTTTTCACTCCATACTCTTCATTCCTTTGGAGCTTTCAGCTCTAAGAATATTCTGGAATTCGGTCGAAACATGCCATCTTACTCACAATAGTTAAAAATAACCAGTAATAACTACTCTTTTTTTCCCAACTAACACAGGTTTCATATGAAATGTAATGACACCTAGGCATTCAGTACACATTTGTGAAAGAAAAAGAACCAAATGAAACATTATTGAGAAATATGTTGCCAGCTGATGAGGGAAAAAAAAAATAAAATGAAGATAAGTATCTGTTAAATAGTTCCATGCAATTTTTCACCTAGCTCACTACTGAAGTGGAGGAAAAGTTATTCAACTAAAAGTGGGATGGGACAGAGCAAAACATACCATGAAGCAGTTATGTTTCTGTACCTTTAAGACACTGTTCTAAATAGGCAGCTGTCTCTAGCATGGCACAGGGTATTGTGGCAGTGTTCAAATGGTTCTGAACACCTAGGAAAAGGAACAATGATGATGCAGCAAGGATAGACAGCCATTTAACAATAATTTTGAAGTTTTTTCAAAAAAATAGCTAGATCAATAGCAGCAACTTCACAGTTATGAAGATCTATTCCTCAGCTGAAAGAATGGGGTTAGAGGCCTTTTAGCAAAACAGGAGAGAAAATTTTGAAGCAGCAGTAGTTTCATTATTTACAACTCCTGTATAAAAAGAAAGGTAATAAAGTTGACTAGTGAGTCTAGTAAGCCTTAATTTTTTGTAGGTATATTTGACAAGTGTTTACATTTGTATTTTGCTCTTTATATTTTCAAGGTGTTACACAAAAGTCACCTACTTAATCCTCACAATACAAGTGTCAGTTTCGAGAAAGTCTGAGGGCGAAACAACTTCTTGACTAGTGAATTAAAGATTTAATCACAATAAAAATTTGCTTCTAATGTCATGCATTAAATACCCCTTGAGTCCTATGCCAATCAACACTAAGAGTATCAGGACAATTCTGTGGTTTGTTCAGTCTTTACCTCCCACAATCTTCGCAATAAATGCTGCAGCTGTAAGCATTACATTTGCACACTACAGACTTCACTTAAGAAGACAGTCTCTTATGCGAATCCCTTTACAAGCTCCCATCTATTTTGTTCACAGATATTATAATATCAAGACAGACATAAGACCTATATTATAGTGATTTATTACCAAAAGCATCCTTTAAGATATATTTATGGATATGTGAAAGATTACCAAGGGAGTTTAAAATCACTTTCCATTCAGTTTCATAATAGTTTGAAATTCAGAGACCTTTCTTCTTTTTTCCCACATCAGGTGTTCAGTGTTTCAAGAAATAAATAGAAAACACCTTAATAATTCAAAGTGGCATCCTGAAATTTTATATGGAGAATAAACAAGGCCAAATTCCCTAAGCTTTCCACAGGTATTAGATTCTTTCTCGATGTTCTACTGATATACGCTCTACAGAGTTCAAAGTGTTTGCTTTTCCATTTCTATCACAGAAACAAAAACAAAGGAACCAAAAAAACTTTCATCTTTGCCAAGTTTTAAGCTAAGCAAAGTATGACCTGTAAAAAGACATCAGAACAGCATTGCTCACGTTCACTATCATCTTAAAAAAAAACATACCATCACTCTGTTGCTTAATTCTGCAATCACACTCTTACTTTTAAACAGAAGAATACAGCTAATGCAACAAATCTGAATGCTGAAATATTTACAGGACTGTCATCAGTCTTGTATGGCCAGAATCCTAAGGTCTGTAGTATCCTAAGCTGTCCTGATCTCCAACACATAACTTCTCCTCAGTTTTTGGAGCTTCTAGTACACAATGATAATTTATTTTCAACATACCTAAGCACAGGATCAAAGATTTTCTATAAAGCAAACATAAATATCAGAGAATTTGAGAAAGGGGGTGTTACTAGCATGTTGTGATCCAATAACTGAACTAAAAACAAATTAGAAAAGATGCACTACTCACATCCTTCAACCTGCGGACATGTGATTGAACCTCATGAGTTAATTAGACTGTTATATTGTGCATGCTTTATATATCTAGGAAGCTAGAATACAAAAAAGGGTTCTGCTATTTACCATGCAGAGCATATTGCAGCCTGTTTAAAGTAACCATGATAGCTTACAATTATTTTGTTTAGATTGTAATGTCTTATTTATAGAAAAAAATACATAAATATTATCCCAGAAGGCATATGTTTCATATATAAATGATAAATGTGACCAAATTAAAATATCGTACAGGCAAATTACAGAGAAAATGAAACTGTTTGCCAAAATGCCTGGAGGGAGTAACAGATTATTTGATTCTTATAAATCAAGGCTGAACTGCTTTCTGGAAGGCATTTTTCTTTAGACTGTTGGGCTCAGTGATGAAATCCTATGGCCTATGCTATCTCAGCAGTCAGATTAGATCATCTACCAGTTTCTAGTTATCTTTGAATCTGTCAGCTGTATTTAAATAAGTACTTTCTTCATGTGATCTGTCTATAATTGCATGTGGTTGAGGATCGCCTTAGACTATCCCATGAGCAAGACAAGGTTATATTTACATGAATTCTTCATTTATATGATCCTTCTGTAATTGGAATTGGTTGAGGGTTGCTTTAAACTATCCTAAGAGAAAGACTGGACTATATAACAACAAATTTTAAAACCTTTACGGAGATAATAAACATGTCTAAAACTCTTTCTGGCCTTCTGTTAAAGAATAAAATTAACAGCGCTAAGCATATACTGCTCCTGCTTCATGGCAGAAGCTACTGCTCTTCAGGGCAGATGTCAGAAAGGCAGCCATAATGGCATGGGTTACTGACAATTTATTATTTTTATAATAGAAAATAGATTGTTAACCTTTGAATGACTCAGAAAAATAATGGCATGTTTATTTCTTTCATTAAAGAAAGGAAGAGGTGGCTGTGCAAACAGAAGATAATAGGTAAAATGGCAAGAGATTTAGATTCTCCAAAATATCACAATTTACAGTCATAAATCAAGTAGACATCCAAAACATTTCTGAATCTCACAATAACTACTTTTCTCTGTTAGAAAATACACAAAAATGCCAATTGTTGGCAGCATTTTCTAGCCGGGACCAGATCTGCGGCTGTTGGGGGCGGTGCCGGCGTAGGCGGGCTGCTGCGAGAGCCGGGGCGGAGCCAGCACACCCGCGGTAAGTTTAAAAGGGCTGTCATCGTGCCTAACGGTCATTTCTGCGGAGATCCACTTCAGAGCAGGTAAGACTGCGACTGGAGAGAGCTACTGCAGGAAAAAGCCGAAGAAAAGCTCTTTTCTAGGACTTTTCTGGAAGCATTTTCTAGCCGGGACCAGATCTGCCGCTGTTGGGGGCGGTGCCGGCGTAGGCGGGCTGCTGCGAGAGCCGGGCGGAGCCAGCACAGCTGTGAGTCACGGGGCTATAAATAGCCTCAGGGAGTCGCTGCCCACCGTGAAGGTGCTGAGGAAGGCTATTGTTCCTGCCCAACGAGGGGACAACTGCTGCAGTCTACAGCTCCTTGGACGGGATTCGAAGTACTTCATCTTATCAGGGAGTCATGGTGGCGACTCGGAGGAGGAAAAATGTGCTTTCAGCACCCACTCGAAGGGATGTGGGTGTTCAGATCACAGGCTGTGAGGAATGTCACAGCTTATCCTTGGTAGCTGGGAGCAACCCTGAGGATGGCTGCGTGAGGTGCGAGCAGGTCGATGACCTGCTAAGCCGGGTGGCGCAGCTCCAGGATGAAGTGCTGGAACTCAGGGAGGAGGTGAACAGGTTAAGAATAATTAGGGAAAGAGAGAAGGAAATTGACAGCTGCCATAATCTGGTTGTGGCAGAGCAGAAAGAAGTGGAGAGGGTAAAGGGGATCAGGGAATGCGAGGAATTAGGGGACAAGGAGCAATGGCACAAGGTCCCTGCTCGGCGAGGCAAGCGCAATTGCCTGGCAATTCCCTCGCCCCCCCCAGGTGACCTTATGTAACAGGTACAGTGCTCTGCGAGGGGAACTGGAGGACAGGGAGGGTGATGGCTGTCCCTGCTTGGAGGTGTCTCCAAAGCCGGGTCGGACTGCTGTCGGTATTAAAACCTCATCAAAAGAAGAAAGCATAGACAAGGGCCCACGCAGAGGGTTGCCTAAGGAGAGTCAGTCTGCTCCACGATTTCTGACTGCCCCTGTTAAAAGAAAAAGGAAGATAATTGTCATAGGTGATTCCCTTCTGAAGGGAACAGAGGGACCAATATGTCGACCGGACCCAACCCACAGGGAAGTCTGCTGCCTCCCTGGGGCCCGTGTCAGGGACGTCACTAGGAAACTCCCTGGTCTGGTACGGCCCTCTGATTATTATCCATTACTGGTCATGCAGGTCGGAACTGATGAGCTAACAGAGAGAAGTCCAAAGGACATCAAAAGGGACTTCAGGGCATTGGGGCGTCTGGTCGAAGGGTCAGGAGCCCAGGTAGTGTTTTCTTCAGTCCCTTTAGTGGCAGGAAAGAACATAGAAAGGAACAGAAAATCAGATTTGATTAACAGATGGCTCAGAGGCTGGTGCCACCGACGGAAATTTGGTTTCTTTGATCATGGGGAGGCTTTCGCTGAACCAGGTCTGATGGCACCGGATGGGACCTGCCTTTCTCAGAGGGGAACCGGGGTCTTAGCTCAAAAGCTAGCAGGGCTCATTGGCAGGGCTTTAAACTAGATTTGAAGGGGGAGGGGGGGAATATCAAGAATGGTAAAGATATGCTGGAAGTACCTGTAGAACAGAAGAAGGGAATTCCAGCCAAGAAGTCAGATTCATACCGCTGTCAGCATGGCGCCAGCACCGAGGGTCCAGAAGCTGAGGAAGGATCGCAGGTGTGTTCAAACGAACTTACACTGCCGTCCAAGAGAACCCCTGTCACTCCAGCCAGCGAGTCGGCTTTGTCGGAGGCCCAGCTGAAGTGTATGTACACCAACGCACGCAGCATGGGAAATAAACAGGATGAGCTGGAGATGCGTGCACATGAGCAGGGCTACGACCTTATTGGCATCACGGAGACGTGGTGGGACGACTCCTATGACTGGAGTGTCAACATGGAGGGGTATAAGCTTTTTAGAAAGGACAGGAGGGGGTGTCGCTCTCTACGTCAGCAACCGGCTGGAGTGCGTGGAGCTTCGCCTGGGGTTGGAGGAGGAGCTGACAGAGAGCTTATGGGTCAAGATTAGAGGACGGGGACGGATAGGCGATGTTATGGTAGGGGTCTGTTACAGGCCACCTGGCCAGGAGGACAGAGCAGATGAGGCACTTTATAGCCAGATAGGAGCAGCCTCGCGGTCACAAGCCCTGGTCCTCATGGGGGACTTCAACCACCCTGACATCTGTTGGAGAGACAATACGGCAGGGCACAGGCAGTCCAGGAGGTTCCTGGAATGCGTGGATGACAACTTCCTCCTGCAGGTGATAGAGGAGCCGACAAGGAGGGGTGCCATGCTCGACCTTGTGCTCACCAACAGGGAGGGACTGGTGGGCAATGTGAAACTTAAGGATAGCCTTGGCTGCAGTGACCACGACACGGTGGAGTTCAAGATCCATGGGGCAGCAAGGAAACCATTCAGCAAGCTCTGTACCCTAGACTTCAAGAAGGCGGACTGTGGCCTCTTCAAGGACTTGATGGGCAAAGTGCCGTGGGAGGCAGCCCTGGAGGGACGAGGAGCCCAGGAACGTTGGTCCACATTCAAGGAGCACCTCCTCCAAGATCAGCAGAGGTGCATCCCGATGAAGAATAAGTCTGGCAAAAAGACCAGGAGGCCTGCGTGGATGAGCAAGGAGCTCCTGGACCAACTGAAAATGAAGAGGTTAGCCTACAGAGGGTGGAAGCGGAGACAGATAGCCTGGGAGGAATACAGAGAAGCTGTACGAGTGACCAGGGATCAAGTGAGGAAGGCTAAAGCCCTGAAGGAATTGAATTTGGCAAGGGATATAAAAAGCAATAAGAAATGCTTCTATAGGTATGTAGGGGACAAAAGGAAGTCCAAGGAGAATGTAGGCCCCCTCCGGAAGGATACTGGTGCTCTGGTCACCCGGGACATAGAGGAGGCTGAGGTACTCAATGAATTTTTTGCCTCAGTCTTCACTGATAAAGCCTCTTGTCTTACCACCCAAGCTGTGGAAAGAACTAGCAGGGACTGTGAGGATGAACCACCGCCCACTGTACTTGAAGAGCAGGTTCGGGAACATCTGAGGAACTTGAAGGTGCACAAGTCCATGGGACCTGATGAGATCCATCCGCGGGTCCTGAAGGAACTGGCGGATGAAGTTGCCAAGCCACTGGCCGTTGTATTTGAGAAGTCGTGGCGGTCTGGCGAGGTCCCCGATGACTGGAAGAGAGGGAACATAACCCCCATATTTAAAAAGGGGAACAAGGAGGACCCGGGCAATTACAGGCCGGTCAGCCTCACCTCTGTGCCTGGCAAGGTCATGGAGCAGATTCTCCTGGGAACCATGCTAAGGCACATGGAGAGCAAGGAGGTGGTGGGTGACAGCCAACATGGCTTCACCAAAGGCAGATCGTGCCTGACCAACTTGGTGGCCTTTTATGATGGGGTGACAGCATCGGTGGACAAGGGTCAACCAATGGATATCACCTACCTGGACTTGTGCAAAGCTTTTGACACTGTCCCGCACGACATTCTTCTCTCTAAACTAGACAGGCATGGGTTCGATGGATGGACCACTCGGTGGATAAGGAATTGGCTCAATGGCCACACTCAGAGAGTAGTGGTCAACGGCTCGATGTCCAAGTGGAGACCGGTCACGAGTGGTGTCCCTCAGGGGTCCGTGTTGGGCCCGGCCCTCTTCAACATCTTTGTCGGTGACGTGGACAGTGGCATGGAGTGCACCCTCAGCAAGTTCGCTGATGACACCAAGCTGTGTGGTGCCGTCGACACGCTGGAAGGGAGGGATGCCATCCAGAGGAACCTCGACAGGCTGGAGAGGTGGGCCCGTACCAACCTCATGAAGTTTAACCAGGCCAAATGCAAGGTCCTACATCTGGGTCGTGGCAATCCCAGGCACAAATACAGACTGGGTGGTGAATGGATCGTGAGCAGCCCTAAGGAGAAGGACTTGGGAGTACTGGTGGACGAGAAGCTCAATATGAGCCGGCAATGTGCTCTTGCGGCCCAGAAGGCCCACCGCATCCTGGGCTGCATCAAGAGGAGCGTGGCCAGCAGGTCGAGAGAGGTGATTCTTCCCCTCTACTCTGCCCTCGTGAGGCCTCACCTGGAGTACTGCGTCCAGTTCTGGAGCCCCCAACATAAGAAGGACATGGACCAGTTGGAGAGGGTCCAGAGGAGGGCCACAAAGATGATAAGAGGGCTGGAGCACCTTTCCTATGAGGACAGGCTGAAAGAGTTGGGGCTCTTCAGCCTGGAGAAGAGGAGGCTCCGGGGTGACCTTATAGCGGTCTTCCAGTACCTCAAGGGGGCCTACAGGAAAGATGGGGAGAGGCTGTTCAGGAGGGCCTGTTGTGATAGGACAAGGGGTAATGGTTTTAAAATAGAGGGAGATAGATTCAGGTTGGATATTAGGAAAAAATTTTTTACCATGAGAGTTGTAGAACACTGGAACAGGTTGCCCAGAGAGGTGGTGGATGCTCCATCCCTGGAGACATTCAAGGCCCGGTTGGATGAGGCCCTGAGCAACCTGATCTAGTTGGAGATGTCCCTGTTCCTTGCAGGGGGGTTGGACTAGATGACCTTTGAGGGTCCCTTCCAGCCCTAACCATTCTATATGACTTTTAAACATATTAAACTAAATCTTTGTCTGTGAGCAGTCCCATTAAGATCATCAGCTACCCCTAGAGATGTGTGGACTTCAGTGTACTATTGTGAAATAAAGACAGATTTATTATTTTATTTTAAATGAAACATGTACTTTTTATTACTGAAGAAATTTCAATTGACGATGCTTCTCAGGAAGAATTAGTTTACTGTTCCATTTCTCAGTTATCAGCTTCTCATCTATATAAATATCCAGTGAAATGCAGACCATAAAAAATATGTTTTGTCAGAAAGAACACTAATCTCTCTGAATAATGTTCTTAGAAATAAGGAAATAATTTGCTGAAAGACTGTTTCTTTTTCCTTTGTCTTTCAAATATTTTAAGAAAAGAAAGTTTCAGTGACATAGTTTTCACTGGTTTAATCACAGCATTGATTACAAATCTGTAAAATATATGTAACACGTAAATATCTAGATAAATATCTATAAATACATTAAAATAGCCTCTCTAGGACAGTAATAAATCCATCCTTCTAAAAATTACTTGACGATTTCACCACAACTTCAACCTTACTAATTCTTTGCTTACAGCCTTGACTGTGGAAATATTATACTTCGACAACAACGCATTATATGCTTGTAATTTCACAAAATACGGTGCAACATACCTCCTACAAAAATAATATTGCCATGGATAGTGATTCTGTGTAAGATCAGTAAAATGTCCAAGATATGCGAAAAACCAAAAGTTAAATCAGCAATCTGAAAGCAAAATTCTGAGTCTTTTAATGTCAGAACTCTGTATGATATATCACACGATGGTACTATATGTAACCAAACATCAGAATTAGTTTAGGCTGCTTTTGTTGAAAATTGACAGCTTAACAGAATATTTTACCTTCTACTGTGTGTTTTAAAATGCTGTTATAGAAAAAACAGAACTTCGGTATTTTTATTTTGCAGATATCTGTCCAGTGAAGTATGTGGAATAACGACAGCAACATATAACATATATGCTCTTGACTATGACATGCATTTGCTGAGGGATATTTCAGAAAGTTATATAGCCCACAGTATCTATTTTCTAGGTCTCTTTCAATGTCTTCATTTTCCTACATAAAAATTTATCTATCCACAGGTTCCATAATTTTTTATATCTGAACATTCTACCTTTTGATCTCTATGGATGCAGAAGGAGTGTGACCTTAAAGCTAAGGAACTAACTCAATTAGTTGACTTCATTTTGCACCTAAAATGGATTCATCTCACTTATTTTAAAAGCAGGTCTGTAGTCTAAGCCAGTCCTTTAGCCTTACTCTGTTGTTAATGAAAACAGATAAACACCTATAACAGCCTGTACACACCCAAACACAAAATGTTTGAGATGAATGAAATAAATCATTGATTCTAAGTCCTCTCTTAGTTATAAAGGGGATCTAGATAAATACCTTAACATGCAAGGTTGGTATTTATGGAGTTGAAGTTAGGTGGGGTGTATTCATGTGGAATTCGTTCCTCGTGTGGAAGATCCAAACACCACCATACACAAGACATTAGCTATATAAAAAAAGACAGCAAACTATGTCTCAGTGCTAATCTATAGAAGTTACAGGTTTACAAACAAAAGGGAACTGTAGGGAAATCCCTACGCACCTAAATTCACACCTGTTCACGATTCGTGCGGTTTACGCAATTCACACCTACACATCATTCATACTTGCCTGTTGCACACCATGGAAGAGGCTACCTAATCTCTTCCATGCAAAAAATTCTGGTTTGTAAAGGAAAAAAAAAAATAAATGTATACATATAAGGTAAAAGGCGTTTGACAAGAAAAGCTAAAATTATCGCATTCTTTCAGAGAGGCAGCTCAAATGCAGATCTATCATACAGACTTAGAGGAGGGTCCCGAAACCAAAGTGTCTCATACCCACACTGTGTAGAAAGTACCCACAGGAAGACCAGATGGGAAAGCTCAAGTCTTCTTTCCTGTTCAGCACAACATCAACCACACATTAACCCAAGTGTGGATGATCTTGGTACACGGAACGGAATTTCTAAGATCATAGTTTCAATGGAAACTTCCAGATATTCTCTCTCAACGAGAACATTTGCCTGCAGAACAAGCCTCACGGGTTTTAGTATGGGTAATTTCCAAAATGACAGATGGATTTTACAGAAGAGGTAGTTTCAAGCTCCCTTTGTAATTTTTCCACACTTTGTGAAAGCCTTTCTCTTCTACTTAGTTACCACTTCATTTAATTTATGCATGTTGATAAAGACATGGGGTAATTCTTAAACAGAACTAATATAAATTCAGAATTCAGCAGTAGTGCTAGACAGTGCACATTTTCAGATATATTCAATGTTTATGGATTGTGTGGGCTATGCTTGTAGCTCTAAAGTTGCTCTTAAAGTTCATTTAATCTAATCCACTCAGTTGTCTCAAGAGATAAAGTTCCTCATTTAGTGTCATGTCAAGGCTCAGTCAAGCCTTTGCAGTGTCATTGTTTTCGACATATTGCTGAGATAGAACCTTTGATTCCAGAGGCTGTCAAGTGGAAACATGTAACTGAAATGATTAATCAAATTATTTGGGGATCGGGGGGGCAAGGGAAGAAAAAAAGAAAAGAAAAAAGTTAATGGTCTTCCCTGAATGAGGCTTAGAGCAAAAAGACCAAGGCTTATTCTCTGAAAAAAAAGGTATCACTAAATTTTGTACATATGTTTGACATGTTTTGAATATCAAATCAACAGACAGATTTTGTCATTCATTTCAACAATGAGTGTATTAACATTTTTACACCTTACTTGCTGTCTGGATCTCTTGTTATGCTTCTTTTACACCACATACAATTGCAGTGTGCTTCTAAGCCTAAAGTTTAAAAGATATGCCTATTTGTAAAGGCCCCTTTTTCGGATTTCACAGGTTTTATATTCACATGTTCAAGAAATCTGATTTGTGTTTTAATTGTGTTTTTTAATTAAAATTTTAATTAAAATTTGTGTTTTAATTGTGTTTTTAATTGTGAAATTAATTTGTGTTTTAATGTATCTAAAGTTTTCCATTTCTTTCCAGAAAAGTTTCTTCTGCATTTACAGAACCTAAGCAAATCTGTTAGACTAAATAAGATCTGACATCACTTACTCCATTTATTTCTGTCTCTGTTAATGATATCTCTCTAGTATAGAACTATCTAACATATAAACCATTTCTGCTTTGTCTCCTTGTCTGTTTTGCTAAATAAAATCAGACTTTCAACAACAAAAAAAATCACATCTTTTCCTACTGACTCAGTCAGATGGGCAGAGAGTGAACATGGATCGAAGATGCAGATCATAACTTAATAGTATGCATGTATTTATATGACATATGAGGATATAGATACACTATATGACATATGAGGATATATATACACTATATACTTATATTCTTCTCCATTCATAGATATGTTTTATCTTGCATGTAATTATTTGGGCAAAGATGGAACATAACTCGTTTCGCTGGATCTGAGGCCAAGTCCTCTCTAAAAGATTCACTATTAATGCCTCGTTGTCTCTTCCTGGAACTAGGCTTTGGCCAGAAGTTTGTTACCACATATTTTACCTGCGAAGCCAGCTCTTAGGCACTCAAGCATACAGAATCTGATTATTTGAAGTGACACATATCATTTGATGTTGCTATTCAACACCTGACCAAAATGTTATTCTTCCCCCTTCAAAACTAATACTGTTAACTCTCCTGATTTCTCCCAGGCTTATTGTAATTGTCTCTGTATAATCAGATATTGTCCACATCAACTTCCATATCCACATTAAGATTCTGCTTTCTCATGTGACAATGTCATCCACATTGCTTTCCAATACAAGTGGCTTAGTACTATGTCCACTTTAGCAGTATTTCTGATAAGTTAATAGTATGACCAGCAACAAATGTAAGCAGCCTAAAATCCTCCCATGTTTTCTCCTTTAATTTGACTAGTTCATTTCCTTCGGTTGTTCTCACCAAGCATACTAGAGTTATCTTAAATGACTGCTCTGCAAAGTGCATAAATTCATATGCATAAACTTAGGCAGCTGCTGTCCCACTCTTTCACAGGGTATATCTCTTCTGGGAGCTAACCCGTGTTTTCCCAGATATACTAAAAGATAATGCATGTTCCTACCACATAACTGCATCGTTTCACATCAAACTTGCCACCCTCAAACTGATTCACTCTTATAAGAAAAGAGTCAGTGTAGGATGCCTTAACCGTTATTAAAATCTTCTCATTCAGGAAGGACTTGCAAAACTTAAATCTTCATCAGCCCATTGACAGATCTTGATCCAGCTGACAAAGCTAATCTCTTTGGAATGACTATGCCAAAAAATACTAACGGTTTAATCTCTTACAAACTAAAAATCATTAATTGCATGAATAGAAACATGACATGTTGAGAATTAAAAAAAATAGTAGAGATCCTTTGTCCTGAGACATTAAAAAATAAGAAGTGCTTGGACTTGCCTACTCTTCAGGCTACTTCAATCATCAGCTTTTATATACATGATTAATTTTAACTGCCTGAGCCAGCGCTCTGGAAGCTGGTAGCAAAAGGACATGGCCTACCTTTTTGTTTCTGATATATCTTCTACAGAAAGCTGAACCAGCTTACCTCCTAATAACTCAACAAATGCTGTTAAAATATCTGTTAAAGGACTGCCTTTTTTGTGAAACTACAAATATCAGTAATACTCTGAACTTCAAAACGTGAAGACATTCAACAGCAAGCCGGTGTCCACCATCTTAGGCTCAATCTTTCAGGCTTTTTCCCACTAGTACTTTCTCACCAAGCAAACCTATGGTTTATGACAAAACTTGCAGAGCCTGTAACAGTGAACACTGCCAGCCCTCTTCTAATAAGGTGCAGAAGGTCCTCCACATACTGAAGCAGTCAACTATCTTTCTGAAATTCAAATATATATATGCTGACTTTTTCAAACAAAATGAGCATTATCCTTAGATCACTGGTACTCTGGGAGTTTTCTTGTCTCCCTCATCCTGAAAGAACAACAAAGCAGCTGCTATGTCATTATCTAGTCCGAGTATGCATCCTACCCAGAATAGGATATTGTACCATAAAAATACAGTGCAAAAGCCCATACCAACCTCAGGACTCATGGGACATTTGCCGTCTGCTTTTTAATCGTGTGGGCCACAAACTGATTGTCAGATAGAGAAAAATGAATTTAGCTGTTAGTTGACTTCTGATACATCATCACTGCCATTTGAAAGAGAAGAGTAGTCATGGTCCTCATAATACATGCTCCCACACTCCTCTGACACATTCCCCATGGGGAACAGGTAAGTCCAAGTGTACCTTTAATTCCTGCTTCCTATTGATCTCCAACTGTTGTAAAGAAATCATGTCCTATCATGTAAGGAGGGAATTTCAAACTCTTAAATACTCCTTGGATCACATACATAAGTCTATTTTTCAGTTCACATAGTGCTACAGGATGAAATATTTTACACAGCACTACCAACCTGTACTCAAAACGTAAGTGCTCCAGAATCTCTCTTGTTATTTGCTTGTCTGCAGATCTATAACTATCTCTTGGGATGCTGGGAAGCACCACACTGGTTTTATTCTTTCTCTCTTTTTTTCAATATTCCCATTACCACCTTGAATGCAGTTAAAAGGTTAATGCTCTCCTCCATTCAAAATCTTACTGAAACAACAGAGGATGAGCCACCTAAGGAATCCTGTTTTCTCATGTAAACATTCAGATTTCAACACTGAGCTGAATTTTTTTCCTACTGTTTGGTCTATAAAACTGTAGAAGCATGAGTAAAAAGACGTACAGCACAAAAAAATACACAGCCTAGCACAACACTGCTTCCAGAACTTAAAATCATACAGACCTGCATCATATGTCTGCATGAACAAAATGCAGTTTAGCAAGCCACACATTAAAACCGTAAGTTCTGATTTCTGTCATGGCTAAGTACTGCACTGTGTGGTGTGGTCGATACGCTGCAGGGAAGGGATGCCATCCAGAGGGACCTTGACAGACTTGAGAGGTGGGCCTGTACAAACCTCATGAGCTTCAAACAAGATTTCTAATTAAATTTCAGGTTTCTCGTAACAAAATGGCTCATAGCTGCATCATATCACACTTCAATACAAAGAGGTATGCTATATAGCTGTTCAGTGCATAATTCATTAGTGCACTTTGCTGAATGAAAGAGCTGGGTTCTATAGAAAAATCTGCTTTATCTTAGGTCCTTCAGCAAGCGAAGGAATAGAGGTGTCCTCATCTGAGGATTGCCTCCACTCTTAACAGCAACGGAAAAGCTGGCTTTCTAAAAGTAGCCAACGTCATAGATGACCCACTTCTGCCGCAGTGCAACATTCAGTCTTTCAGATTTAACACAATACATTCTGCTTACCACTGCTTAGAAATTTCCAGTTTCCAAAGGGTAAGAATATCAACTATGGTCTAACAGTCTGAATTACATTTGGTATATGCTATGTTTTTGCTTATGGATTACCTCCACAGAGGCAGTGGTTTTGTAGCATTTTTGCCGGTGATTTGTCGGAGTGAGGATTCCTTTGAGAAATGCAATCATCACGATTTTTGCTTGCTTGATTTTACATATTCGTGTTGTTTGACAATCAGTGGTCAAATAAAAAGTGCTCCGATTAAGTCAACTTGTCTTAACAAATATGGTCATCTTTGCTTACATTAAAAGCAGTGAAAGGTAGTGAGAAGAACAATTAGAGGGACAATGTTTTAGTTTTTCTTATTGTTTGGTAAGAAAACCTCTGAGCTCATGGAAAAAATATTTACAAGTGCAAGTAAGAACTAAAAAGAGAGCCTTCTAAAATACAACCATATGATTCGCTAAAGATTTCCCGTCTACAAAGACAGCGTAAACCATAGACTTAGTAAATTCAGTATCTCTCTTTAAAAGCCTTGTGACCTTACTGCAGTAATAGTTACAAGTCATATACTTTGTTTGGAAACATAATCCCCTCACTCTGACCATACATTTCTCCATTAAAAACAAAGAGGGAAAGACCTAATCATGAGGAATGGGTTAATTAACATCAGATCACTTGCAGCAATTGCAGCACTTACAGCTTTTTTTCTAGTTTTCTTTCTCAAAAGTAAAAGCAGCAATAGCTTTACTAAAATTCCATTGACAAAATATCACAGAAGTCACACTCAATTTTGTAATTGCTAACCCTTCCCCACCCAGCAGAGAAAAGGCAGTGCAAACCCATGCAACCCCAAGTCGAAGGATCTTCTTTTAAATTAAAATGAACGTTCAGAAGGCCTCATACTCTATGCGCTGGGTCCTATCTACTCTAAGCAGGAACTCCCAGTTGGAATCACGCAGCACTCTCCTGGCCAACAAACCGGCTGGCCATTTGCCTGCATCTGTCTCTTCTATGCTAATTACCAGTTCCCAAAAGCATGGGCGGCAGCTTCAATTCACGTCACTTCGCAGTTGGCTGTACCAAGTTTATAAGTTATTTGGCTTGTATGGATACATCATTTTTTTTTAAGATATTGGAGCCTGTACTGGCCCAGTAAGTTTCCTATCCTGCTGGCTGTCGATGATTCAAAGGGGAAACACCAAGCAGACAGAGACAACCACCTGTTTTACTCAATGTTACATAACAAAGGAGAGCTATTTTCCTAGGTTGTTTAAAATTCAAGGGGGGGAGGGGGGGAAGGTTATTTTCCCTCTGCAAACAGATCGTTCTACCTTTATCTGAGTGACCAGGTAAGTCATCAGAAGAATATTTCCCATCCTCTGCCCCTCTCCTTTTCTAGACTGCTGCAGTCAATTTATACAATTACTGTGTTGTTACTGATTGAAATAAATTCTAGAACACCTATTAGCACTAGAAGCAAAAACATACATAAGTAAGGTAAACCCCGCAGTTCTGTGCTCTCACACATTATGATGAACGTGACCTAGATGAGAAGAAAATTAGAGCTAATAGGCTTGCAGATATTTAATCAATGAGAATTCAGTTGGCTTGCCCATGTTAATCCCAACTTTCTTATTTGTTCCTATATTTATTGTGATTCAAATTCAAAGAGTTGTTGAAGTACCCTGTATCATAATCCTGACACTCGAAAACACAGGCTAAACAGAATTAGTCACATCAAGAGTTAATAGAAATCCAAATAAATACCATCAGAAGAGGTACTTTGCAGTATGCACATATATAAGGAGAAATATGAAGATAGTATCTCTTCTGAATACAACACTAGAGAGACTGTTAGTCCGTCTAAATCTTCAAAAAGTTTTCAGAAGAATTGGAAAAGGTTCAGGCAAGCCTCACAAGACTGATTCAAGGACTGGAGTTTATGACTTAAAAAGCTCTATTTACTTAACTTTTCAAAGGCAAGGTTTTTTAATCTGCTAAACAAAGGCAATATCCAGTGACTGCAAACTGAAATGAGATAAATTCCCAGCTATAAATAAGGCATAATTTTTAATAGTAAAGATAATTATCCATAAGGAAGCTCTTAGTAAGGGATGTGCTGGATTCTCTATCACTAAAAAGTCTTCAAATTAGGATCAAATAGTATTCTGAAAGACACATAAAGCTCAAGCAGAAGTTAGAAACTTGCTACCTGAAATCATAAACAAAACCCTGTTGTATGTTATTTAGAAAATAACTGGTTAAATACAATGATATCTTCTTGCCTTAAAATCTATAAAATGTTTAATAGAAGAAAGAATTTTATTCCATTTTGGTGCCATCATTTCCATTTGAGGGAATGGACTAAAACGTTACTGAAAATTAATTTCTTTTCCAAATATCTGACCAACCACCAAAAAAGCAAAAGAGATAAAAAGTGGGACCATGTTACCTGTCACAAGATATACGAGCCATATATATGACCAGTAGTGTTTATCAATTAAAAGGTAAATGTTGTAAAATGTTATTCCTCATATCTTCCATTCAATTTGTTTTCACTGAAAGAAATGCTAAACATAAGAGAATAATTTCTAGCATCATTGTATTTCTAAGTGGTTGGTTATTGGTACAGGTATCCTGAGAATAAATAATTTATTCTTGCAAGAGAAAAGAATCTAAGGCATGTTTCCCTATCAGCAGTCTACAGTTTGTGGGCAGATTCTGAGCTCCGGACTCCCAAATCTCTAATCTCAGTAGGGCTGAGAGACAGAAGTTGCTGCCTCTCAGAGTTAAGCTTTTGTTTTTAGAAGAAACAAAGACATTCAGTCCCCACTGAGGTCTAAGTTTAGCAGAAGGATAGAAATGCACTACTGCTATGTAAAACTAATTTAGAAAAGAAAATTTTGTATGTTTCCTTCCCCCACTTACAACTTGCTAGCCGCTAATTCAACTCTCACAAAGTCCACACAATTGTAAACTCTCTTCAGCATTTGTAAACTGTGACATGTATTCCAAAATAAGCTTTGTTCTTATATTTGGCATTTTTAGCTGACTGTAGTTGACAGTCACCTGGCTCAAAATGATTACTTAAAGATCTTTCTGTAGAAGCTTTTAAAGCAACTTCTAGCCTGATTTAATACAAATTTAATTAAAATACAGATTTGAAATCCAAAATATATATTTTATCTCTGCTAATAGGAAATTCTATTTAGGACATAACTGACCATGGAGAAGACCCTGCAACGTACCTTCTTTCTAAAAATACACTGAAATCTTTCAAGCTTCATGTTTTTCCTTGTCTTAGCCTGCACAGCTGACAGTTATATATCATCATTCTCACGACCATCGTATTCATCAGTAGAGTATCATTCTCTACTGTGGTAGCCAAGAATCAGTGGAAGGAGGGACATTAAAACCAGGTACAGGACAGACTGGATAACTGCCATTTGTCAAAATGGCAATCAAGCTTACTGTCTGCATTGGAATTCTCTTCTGCAAGTTGGAGCATGAATTGTAAAATCATAGAATCATTTAGGTTGGAAAAGACCTTTAAGATCATCAAGTCCAACCCTTAACCTAACACTGCCAAATCCACCGATAAACCATGTCCCTGAGCACCACATCTACACATCTTTTAAATATCTCCAGGGATGGTGACTCAATCACTGCCCTGGGCAGCCTGTCCCAATGATTGGCAACTCTTTCAGTGAAGAAATTTTTCCTAATATCCAATCTAAACCTCCCCTGGCATAACTTGAGACCATTTCCTCTTGTCCCATTGCTTGTTACTCGGAAGAAGAGACCAAAACCTGACTCGCTACAACCTCCTTTCAGGTTGTTGCAGAGAGCGATAAAGTCTCCCTTCAGCCTCCTTTTCTCCAGGCTAAACAACCCCAGTTCCCTCAGCCACTCCTCATAACACTTGCACTCTAGATCCTTCTCCAGCCTCATCGCCCTTCTTTGGGCACGTTCCAGCAGCTCAATGTCTTTCTTGTAGTGGGGGCCCAAAACTGAACACAGTATTCGAGGTGCAGCCTCACCAGTGTCAAGTATAGGGGGACAATTGCATCCCTAGTCCTGCCAGCCACACTATTTCTAATACAAGCCAGGCTGCTATTTGCTTTCTTGGCCACCTGGGCACACTGCTGGCTCATATTCAGCTAACGATCAAACTCCCCCAGGTCCTTTTCCACTGGGCAGCTTTCCAGCCACTCTTCCCCACGCCTGTAGCGTTGCATGGGGTTGTGGTGATCGAAGTGCAGGACTCAACACTTAGCCTTGTTGAACCTCATACAATTGGCCTTGGCCCATTGATGCAGCCTGTCCAGATCCCTCTGCAGAGTCTTCCTACCCTCAAGCAGATCAACACTCTCACCCAACTTGGTGTCATTTGCGAACTTAACTGAGGGTGCACTTGATGCCCTCATTCAGATCATTGATACAGATATTAAACAGAATTGGTCCCAGTACTGAGCCCTGGAGAACACACTTGTGACCGGCCACCAACTGAATTTAATTCCATTCACCACAACTCTTTGGGCCTGGCTGTCTAGCCAGTTTTTTACCCAGCAAAGAGTACACTCATCCAGGCCATGGGTGGCCAGTTTCTCCAGGAGAATGCTGTAGCAAACAGTATCAAAGGCTTTACTAAAGTCTAGGTAGACAACATCCACAGCCTTTCCCTCATCCACTAAGGGGGTCACCTTGTCATAGAAGGGATCAGGTTAGTCAAGCAGGACCTATCTTTCATACACCTGTGCAGACTGGGCCTCATTATCTGATTGTCCTGTACATGCCACGTGATGGCACCCAAGATGATCTGCTCCATAACCTTCCCTAGCACTAAGGTCAGAATGATAGGCCTGTAGTTCCCTGAATCCTCCTTCTTACCTTTCTTGTAGATAGGCATCACATCTGCTAACTTCAGTCAACTGGGACCTCCTCAGTATTCAAGACTGCTGATAAATGATTGAAAGTGGCCTGGTGAGCACTTCCACCAGCTCCCTCGGTACCCTTGGGTGGATGCCATCCAGCCCCATAGAGCTGTGTGTGTCTAAGAGGTGTATCAGTTCGCTGATAATTTCCCCTTGGATTATAGGGGCTTTATTCAGCTCCCCACACCTTTCAACTCAGAAGGCTGGGTACCTGGGGAACAACTGGTCTTAACATTAAAGACGGAGGCAAAGAAGGCATTAAGTACCTCAGCCTTTTCCTCATCCTTTGTCACTGTTTCCCCCCACATCCAGTAAAGGGTGGAGATTCTCCTCAGACCTCCTTTTGTTGGTAATGTATTTATAGAAACATTTTTTAATTGTCTTTTATAGCAGTAGCCAGATTAAGTTCTAGTTGGACTTTGACCAATTTTCTCCCTGCATAATCTCACAACATCCTTGTAGTCCTCCTGAGTGGCCTACTCCTTCTTCCAAAGATCATAAACTTCCCCTTTTTCCTGAATTCCAGCCAAAGCTCTCTGTTCAGCCAGGCTGGTATTCTTCCCCACTAGCTCATCTTTCGGCACATGGGGATGGCCAGCTCCTGTACCTGCAGGATTTCCTTCTTGAAGAATGTCCAGCCTTCCTGGACACGTTTGCCGTTCAGCTCTGCCTCTCAAGGCACTTTGTCAACCAGGCTCCTAAACAGGTCAAAGTCTGCCCTCTGAAGCAGGTAGTGTATGACTACCTTTGCATCACTTGTTTCCCTCTTTTCTCCAGTTATTAAGCTGTCTTTATCTGAACTCACAAGTTTTTCCTATTCTTTCAGCTTCTGGTGGGAGTTGAGCAGGGAGTGAGCAAGTGACTTCACAGGTACTTAGATGCTGGCCAGGGTCAACCCACAACATTCATACTCTCTCACAATATACACAAGCCCAAAACAGAGCTAAAAATTAATGATAAAAAAATAATCAAATAAGAACACAAACATAAAGCATTTCTAGGCATATTTCATAAGCAAACCTGAGTAACTGTAAACAACTTAAGTAGCTGTCACAGTAATATCTCAGGTTTAGTAGAGGGAGTTGCCTTGAACATCTTTAATCCTCTGAAAATCCAGATTTAGATGACGATATGCCATTGTCCAGGAAAAAGGCACTGGTAAGTGTTTTTCTCTTCTAACTTTTTTCTTTCCCAAGGAAATGTGAGATTCACATTTACCTAATTTCACAATCACTATAAGCATGCTAGTTCTTAATAGATCATGTTTTGCACTAGCATTCATATGCAGCTCTAAACATGATGATTTGTATTTGTAGGAATACTTTCTAACTCTTCCCTTGAAAAGGAAGACATTCTTGACCTTACAGAGCTGTATTGGCAACAGATTTCTAACATTGCCTGCTTGCATTCCAGCTGTCTGAAAAATCACAAAATTGTAGTATCTCCTGAAATTACACACAAAGAAATTCTCCTCTTGTTCCCCAGTACAGCAGGTAGTAGGGGATAGGATGGTAACATTTTCAATAGTTAAAAAGTACTTCATAGGCACTTTGGACAGAAATACGCGTCACTGTAGAATTTCACTGAGCTCTGTTAACATATTTTTGTTCCCCTCTTAAAGAATAAGAAACCACTTGGATGTTTCCGTATGTCATTCTCGGTTTACCATCCTCAGCAGTGCTCTTATAAGAATAAAGAATCAGGAGACAAAATTAAGCTTAGGCCTTCCTTTTTCATCATTTTCTGTTTCACAATCCAGTGCACTAAAGGTAAACTTCACTGACATTTGAATCCATCAGGTTTCATTTAGAACCCACGTAACATTTTTGTGCCTATCTTAAGAGTAGGCATTGTTAAGAGGCAAAGACCTATAAAAAAATAGACACATTTATTCCAGTGATTTCTTAGACTTCCAGCAGAATATTCCACTTGTGAAGAGATTAAGTTTCTTGAAAATTCCATTTTACTACATAGTCCTATTTACTCCTGCTAGTCATAAACAAATTAAATAACTGTCATTGACATTTTGACAGCACTGAAGAATTTGTAGGCAATTTTAATGATGGAAAATCTACCTCATCACACTTCTCAGAGTTCCGAATTGATCTTTGGCACTGAGGCTGATAATTTGATTGTTCTGTAATGTACAAACGCATAAATTCAAAACCAGAAATCATTTTATGGAGAAACTAATTAAATGCAAATGAAGCCCTTGTACAAGATGTTAATACATAAAGTGATATATACAGCTATAATTTAATAAGAATAATAAAGAATACAGCTCTTCTAAATATCCAATTAAAAGATGATTTTCACATCAAAACATCCACAGTGGTATGATATAGTCCACTGCATCATTAATCAGAAACATAAAATATTAAGTCTTCCCTTCCTTCTTGCCATCTTTCTATTCCCTCCTGATTTTATGTACAAACAACCTCTTAAATTTGCTTTACGCAGTGGCAGTCCTATTAAAACAGAGCTAAGACACTGTCTATGGCATAGGTAGGCTGCACAAAGAAACAGAGTATCGGGTGGTGGGTTCTAAAGCTTATTTTGTTTCACTTCAAATTAGCGGTGGACAAACTGACATTTATTTTGCTTTGCCTCTTATAAATTCCGTATTTTCCCTGAAAAAAGATGCATTCTTTTGCACATTTAAATATTTCTGTATAGTCCAGTATTATCAATCCAACTTAAAGAAGTTTGCTGCCAGAGACAAATGAGAAAATAATAATAAACAGATAAACAGAATGCGCACTGTAAATATTATGACTTACAAAGCAAATCTGTACGTTTCAGCTATCGGGTCTTCACAATGTCACAATGCTCCCATGTTTTTTTAACAGCAGCGTGCATGAATTACGCTGAACGAGGAACGGCGTACATTACTGAATTAACAGAGGTCCTAATTACTTTTAGGGAGAGGAACCTGGATATCATTCCACGCAGTATTTCCAAACAGGTAGAAGGTACCTGCCGTCCAGTTTCTGCCAGAGCGCAGCGGGGGTCAGCAGCTCCCTCGCGGCTGGGCGCAGCAGGCGCTTCCCGCGGAGACGGGCAGGGACGGGCCTCGCCGCCTGGGCCTCTCCCGCCGCCGCTCCGGGAGGGAGCAGGTACCTGCGCGGGGACGGGCCGAGGCTGGGCCGGGCGGGGACATCACGGCCCCAGCGGGGCCGCCGCTCCGGCGGGGTGCGAGCGCCAGCGCCTCGGCCGCACGCAGCGCCCGCGGGCGCGGAGCGGCCGCCGTCCCCGGCAGCCAGGCCCCGCGGCGGGACGCGGAGGCGCCCGGCCGGCTGCACGCCCGGCTGCGGGTGAAGGTTGTGCCCGGACACAGGAGCGCAGCGCCTGGCGGTGCCTGGGCCTCGGGGGGAGTTAGTGTGAGAGTTAACGCAGTCCCCAAAGCCCGTTCTCCACCTGAGCTGGCTGTGGCGTTATCTTCCATGGAAACTCTAGTATTGCTCAGAGTTGGGACAGTAAATCTCCTGGTGCGCCATTTTTCTAATCCTGCCTGGTACTACATGTCATTTTATTTGCTATTTTTTTGTTATCTCTGCCTTTTGACTGTTGCTAGGGTTTTGGGGTTTTTTTTCTTTTCAGTTTTTCATTCTCTCAGTGATCCAACATCCCATTTAAAGCATTAAATATGTGTAATTAAGTCCCTGAGTTTTTTTTCACTAAGAAGGGCAAAGGAAATTCATTCTGACAGGAAAGATTCGTAATTATGTTAGTACTCAAATAATCAAATCAGGCAAAAGTCTAGTAAAGGCAGTATGATTACCCTCAAGTATAATCTGTAATCAAGTGTAATCCTGATCTAACTGATCAGAGGAAAAAAAAATAATCTCTAAATCAAGAAACAGTAATGTTACAGATCAAAGACAAGACTGAGCAATTCACTGGCACGTTTCTTTTACTTTCAAAATGCAAAAGATAGCTGAGGTTCTTCTGGATGAGTTTAGATGAGATCAATCAACATACATTGTCTTCTCTTTTTTTTTTTTTCTGATTAATTGCAGTAAAAGTCACACAGATACTTAAGCAGAATCATCTGTATGGAGTTAATCTGTTCTATTGATTAGCACAAAGCAGTTGTTCAGCTTATTCTTGTTTGATACAACATGGTGGTCCGGTATCCAGAAACACACTACAAGGAAAACAACCTCTCTTTATATTTTCTATACCTTTGCAAAATGGTAATTCACACAATTTCTAAAGATTTCTGTATTGAACTATTTGTTATAGACTGTAAAGATTCTTCATTTATTTCAAATTTGCAGCTAAGTACTTATTGTAAAATGTGTTTTATTATTATAGTTTAGCCTTACATTTATTACAAAAGTAAGTTCTAGCAAACCACTTAACACTAATTTGACAAAGATGTTGCATCTATTGTAATGACAACTATTCAACAGTTAGTTTTACTATAACTTTAAAGGCAAAATATTTGTACATGTATTTTAAACTGCTCGCTGTTCAATTTAATTGTGTGAACCAGAGTGTTTAGGCCTAAATTTTCCTTGCTCGGAATTCTACGAAGCTTTAAAAATATACTAATAGATCAATTAAGTACAAGAAAAGAGTTACTGACTACTCTGGCACAGGTAACATAACAAACAGAAGTAACTGTAAATGTTTATGGACTATTGGATATATCTGTAATAACACTAGGTCTTAATTGCTGCTGTACTGAAAAGTCACTTAGGTACATAATTAATCCTGCTGAATATATTGAGAAGGGCTTTGAAAAGACATGATTACTTAAAGTAAGACAGGGAATTTGCTAAGAAATGCTGAGAATCCATCAGTGGATTCTGACTCCTAGAAAAACAGCATATAGAGGACAAGCCACTACTAATGACTTAAATTATGTATTTATCAAGAAATACTAACTGTATTAGTAGGTAATAATGATTCCTATATCATTAAGGTAGAAGAAAAGACACATTTTGAAGCTGCTGGTGCAAACCACGTGAAACCAAAACCAGAGCAAGTAAGAATCATCATGACACCTTACAAGCGTGTGAGTTAACAGGAGATGGTTAAATGCGGCATTTTTATAATAAATGAACATTTAAAGTCAGAGGTATGGCAGATATAGGAAAAATACAGGTATTTGAAAGCAAGATTTCATTCTTTGTGACTGATTCATTCATGTCATAATGTTTTCTTCAGTTGTATTAAATACTGAGTGATGTTGGCAAAACAGTTTTAAGATATTAAAACTGAATTTCTCTATAAATCTTGGAAATAAATGAATTACAAAACAATTTTTTTTTCCTGGTTGTTGTTAACTTTATTTATTTCACAGGTCTCCTCTTGTAAATATTCTAACTTTCTAGATAATCATCCTGTTTAGATTTGCTCGTATAGCTAACTGCCTCCATGCATGTCATCAATGAGGAATTAGACTGGTAATTTAACAGAGAGGACTCTTCCCTAACCCTGCTGGTGTATGCCCAATAATTAACAATCTGTAAGCAGCTGCATTGTTGGATATCCAAATAGATTGCACCAAAAGTGGTCATTTGTATGTCATGGGATTAGTGGACAAAATGAAAAAGGATTTTTATCAATAGTTACACTTTTTGTACGTTTTATGAGTTAACAGGGTTCAATTAACATTGCCAAGTTGTGTGCTTCTTGCACATGTCTCTGGGGCTTTGCAAAGTTGAGAAGAAAGCTTAATGAATGGTTGAACAGTTATACTGGTACCCTAGTAATTAGAGAACGGGTAATTAATGTGCATCTGTGGTAGACTCTGGGGTACTGTCAATGATCCTGCAGTGTGGTAGAAAAAGGAAATTATGAGCTTGGCAAGGGAATACAGCTTTTCCTATTTTCTTAAATTTTAGATCTACATCTGTGTTTAATTAGAAGAAGAAATGAATTACCATTAACACCATTAGGCAATGAGCTATGATTGGTTGAAGTCCACACGGACTGTGAAACTGATGGAAACTCAGGAGATCAGATAAGATTTTGTGGGGATTTTTTAAAATGTCTGAAGGACTTTTCACAGAGACATTTAGAAAAGAAAAAGCTTACAGGCTGGAAAGTGGACTAGTGAATAATACTGGTATTTTTATACAACTTCTACTGTTACAAATTTATTTTTTAAATTGGAGCACAGGTGCCTGGGTGCTGGCAGTTGAGGGGGCAGAGGGGGCACCTCTGTGAGCAGAGGCCAGAGCTGCCTCGTGCTGGACGCAGCTCTTCCAATGGACCCACACAAGGGCACAGATGAGCCTGTCAGCCAAACTAGTGATGCCTTTGGGAAAGAGCATTTACGAAAGGAGAGGAAATAGAAATGGTAGAGGGAACATCAAGGTTAGAAGATGAAGGAGGTACTGTTCCATGGTACTAGAGCAAGTATTCCCTGCAGCCAGTGAAGCCCCCAAGCTGGAGCAGAGGAAAAGCATGAGGAAAAAGGAGTAGCAGAGATGAGCTGTTATGGACTTAACTGTAGATCCCTCTCCCTGTGCTGCTTGAGGGTTGGGATGGGGGAGGCAGGCAGCGGAGCTAGGAGGGAAGTTGAGCCTGGGAAGGGAGGTGGTAATGATGTTGTTTTAATTTTGTCTTTTTATTTCCTCTCTACCTGAATAAATAATTATGTTTTTATTTTGACCGGCAATCAATTAGGTTAGTTTTCCGCAGGTAAAGTCTGTTTTGCCCATGATGGTAATTGGTAAGCAATCTTCCTGTGTTATCTCGACCCGCTAGCTTTCTTCCTGTCCTTTGTATTTTCTCTCCCTGTCTAGCTGAAGGAGAAAAGGGAGCAAGCAGCTGAGTTGGAGTTTGGCCCGGGGCTAACACACCATAAGACGTTACAATTTTACATCCAGTGAGGTAAGATCTGTTCACAACAGCTACAATTTAGTCTTATTTAACTTTAGGAGAAATACAAAAAGCCTCTTCTTCATGAAACACTTAGTTTGTTCAAGCCTTGCAGAAATTAATAATACTAAAGAATGCTTATTGAAAGATAGCCCTCACAGATGTTGCAGATGAATAGGTAAGCTGATGCAATAGTTTCTGGAGGAATTCAGATGAAAATTGCTTTTATCTCCTGAAGCAAAATAGCATTCCATACTTCACATGATAATAAAATGTATCCTCAGGGTAAATAAGTTGTTTTTACTTTTAAAACAAAACACAATTCAATTTGCATGCAAAAATGAAGTACTGTTTTATGGGAACAAGTAACTCTCCTGAGCTTGTTATTTTTGCAGATTCTACTACCTTTTGTAACAGTACACTAGTTGGAAATTACCTCTGATTGGCCATAACCAGCCAGATTTATAACATTCATCAAAATGTTAAGCATCAACTAATAGTTAAATCACAAGGTGTTCCAAGACATGTTAAGGCTAAGCTTTTGAGTACGTGAAACTTTCGGCTTGCTTGAAAAACACACAGGTATGTACACTGAACAGTTAGTTTAGCTGGGCATGTAATTAAAAAGTGCCTAACAGGAAAAAAAAATCTGATCTCAGACATTCAAATTTTAACGCATCTAAATACAAATTCAGTTACAAACACTTTGAAATACAAGTCAAGAATACTTAAGGAAAGCTGTCATAGATGAATTTAAAAACAGCTTTACCTTGCAAGGGCAATCCAGATGAAGACAACACCATAACTAAAATTTAGTTAGTACTAAAGTACTTTAGTACTAACTAAAGTACTCCTTTTTCTTTTTTTTTTTTCTTTTATTTTTCAGTTGACTAAATATAAAATTGTCTGTTTAGGTATGTTTCCAGTAAATGTGAAAAAAGCCATACCTACAAGCTGGATAGCCATAGTCCAAATTGCCTGATTTTTGTTCCAGAGGCATGGAGTGTTTTTCCCCAGAGTAGTGCTGTTCCCAAGCTAACGTGTTCTGCTTCTCTGCTGAACAGCAAGTAGAGAAAAGCTGCTTATGTCTGCAATTATCCATAATAGATATTTCTCATACTCTAATATTCCAGGGCACTACAAGTCAGAGTATTTCTAACATCAAGGTATCTAAATTATTATGTAAATAGGGTATGTTTACTATGTAAATATCTAGAACTGAAGAACTGTTATGGTTACCTTTTAAAACAAAATCTGGTATACCTCTAGAGCTGGTAAAACTCATACTCTGAAAAAGACTAATTGTGCAGGTAAACCTTGTAGCAGGTGAGGGACAGAGGGAGATTGTAGCATTGTCAACAGTGAGTTACACAAAGCACTGTGGATCTCTATGAATTATATTGGGTTGGGGTTTTTTTGTTCTAATCCATCACAAGCTTTACAATTTCCCTCTCTTTCCATCTCATAAAACAAGTCAGACGTGAGAGAAAAAAAAGATTCCTAGTTCATTTACTCTGTGTACATGGCATCACATAGAGCCCCAGTGACTTCAACAGCAGTGGAGTGGAATGTTTCCAAAATCATGGAATCATAGAATGGTTCGGGTTGCAAGGGACCTCAAAGATCATCTAGTTCCAACCCCCCTGCCATGGGCAGGGACACCCTTCACTACACCAGGTTGCCCAATGCCTCATGCAACCTGGCCTTGAACACTTCCAGGGATGGGGCATCTACAACTTCTCTGGGCAACCTGTTCCAGTGCCTTACCACCCTCTGAGTGAAAAATTTCTTCCTCATATGCAATCCAAATCTACCCTCTTTCAGTTTAAAGCCATTTCCTCTTGTCCTATCACTACATGCCCTTGCAAAAAGTCCCTCTCCAGCTTCCCTGTAGGCCCCCTTTAAGTACTGGAAGGCTGCAATAAGATCACCCTGGAGCCTTCTCTTCTCCAGGCTGAACAGCCCCAACTCTCTCAGCCTGTCTTCATAGCAGAGGTGTTCCAGCCCTCCAATCATCTTTGTGGCCCTCCTCTGGACCCACTCCAGCAGCTCCATGTCCTTCTTGTGTTGGGGACTCCAGAGCTGAATGCAATGTTCCAGGTGCGGTCTTTATACTTTATAAGTATAAAGTTATAAAGCAGTGATAAGTGGACAAGAAACAGATCCCTGAGTCTGCCTACATTAAACATCCTGTTACTAGGAATGGGAACTATCCATCTCAGTTCTAATGTTTCAGATTTACTATAGGCTTTGGAAAAGTAAGTAAAGAAAGAAACATAAATTTGAACTAATTTAGAGGGAGGTAGTGGCACACAGCTTATCTTTAAGAAGTTTGTTTGGATTTGAGTTGCCATTGGGAAAAAAAAATAGAATTGTTTACGTCATAAGCAAAATGAAGATATGAGCTAAACATACTGAACCACAACACCCCAAAAAGCCAGCACTGATCTTTGGCCTCACAGACAAGTGGCTATATCCCATTGTCATGGTTTAGCCCAGCTGGCAACTAAGCTACCACATAGCCACTCACTCATCCCCCACAGTGGAGTGGAAAGGAGAAAAAATGTAACAAAAGGCCTGAGGGTTGACATAAGAACAGGGAGGGATCACCCACCAACCATGACCCCGGGCAAAACGGATTCAGCGTGGGAATAAATCAATTTAATTTGTTAACAGTTCATTCAGAGAGGATAGGAAAAAACAAAACTAGATCTTAAAACCACCTTCCCTCCACCCCTCCCTCCTTCTCGGCTCTATCTCCTCCCCACAGTGGCACAGGGAGATGAGGAATGGGACTTCCAGGTCAGTTTGTCACACATTGTTTCTGCCACTACTTCCTCTTCAGAGGAAGGACGCCTCACACTCTTCCCCTGCTACGTAGGGCCCCTTCTCATGGGAAATAGTCCATGGACTTCTCCAACATAAGTCGTTCCTGCAGGATGCACTTTTTACCCACCAGGTTGCTCCAGCACAGGCTTTTCCCACAGAGTCACAGCTTCGTAGGGTGCAGCCACCCACTCCAGCGTAGTCTTCCACAGACTGTAGATGCATTTCTGCTTCATCATCAGCCTCCAGCAGCACGGGGAATCCTTCCCACAGAGACAATCCTTACAAACTCCTTCAGGCACAGCCATCTCTGCTCCAGTGTGAAGTTCTCCACAGGCTACGGGTGCATCTCTGCTCCACTGTTTTTCTCATGGGCTGCAGGGAAATCTCAGCTCCAGCACACCTCCTCTCACTCCATCTTCACTGACCTGGTGTCTGCGCAGCTGTTTTCTTTCAAGTTGCACTCGTTTCTTTGCTGCAGCCATGCCGGGCCCAGCAAACCCCAGCAGTGGCAGCAGACTGAGCTCTGCCCAGCGGGCGTGCCGGGAGCGGAGCTCTCCGAGCTACACCGCAGCGACCATCTCCAGTCGAGTGACAGCCGCCCATTCAGGAGGTTCAGCCCCCTGCCTCCTCCCTCTCTTCACTGCAGGTCCTGCCTGGTTCAGGTTCCTTTGTCCGCTTCTTAAATAGGACATTTGCAGAGGCACCAATGGCTCAGCCTTGGCCGGAGGGGAGGGCAGCCCGACCTGGCCAGAGATCGCTCCAGTTTTGAAGCTGGGGAAGCTTCTCACATCTCCTTACAGGGCCTCTCTCTGCAACTCCTCCCGTGCTACCAAAACCCCACCACGTAAACCCAGCACATTCTACCTCTCACATCTTGAGAGTCTTCAAAGAAATATCTAGTAGATGCTGAAATTAGCATCTAGTCATGGTGTTGCAGTCACAAACCTGAAATTGTCTAAGGCTTTCTGGAAACCACAGGGAATTTTTTTGGTATGTTTGAAAGCTGATACACAACATACCTTCTGAGCAGGAAAACCCACACTATAACAGGATGCTGAGAATAAACACTACCTGATCCTGGAACTTAGGAGCCTTAACTATGCAAGTGGTTCTACTTATTTGAAATTCTCCTAAAAACCTTGTCTTGAGTGCTAAAGCTTATATACCAGCATACAGCTTTTGTTTTCTGTTTTTGTATAATTCAGTCACAGGTGATGGTGCTGCTTCTATGAGGTAGCTGAAATAAAACTCTTTACCTAGCAAAGAAGATTGTATGCAAAACACTATTTTCCCACCTGCATTTCATAAACAGTGTATTCACAAGTGTTGAAGGGTTTCTGCCTTACATGGAAGATATGTGACGAAAAGAGACTCAACTACAAGGTCCAAGCAAACGGTTTATTTGGACTGCACTTACAGGTTTAACTGTAAGGTCCCAGATAACAATTTACTTGAACTGCACTTGCAGATTCAATACGCCACTATTACAGGTTCGTATAGATACAATGGAGGAACGCACTATTGCAATTTAAAACCAAAATATACACTATTACAATGCACTATCACAGCGCACAAGAGAGTCACGGAATGTGCTATTACAGCACAGCAGAGTCACAGAATGCGCTATTACACACGCGAGAGAGAGAGAACACACAAGCGCACTAGACTTAAAGCATGCTAAAAAGGAAAAAAAGGAAAAAAAAATCACTTATCCCCTCAGGTAAGGGCTCTCAATTCCAGGGAAGTTACCTTGGCCGTCGTCCCGATCAAGGGGTGAAAGAATCTCCTCACAGACCAGCTGTGTAGTTGGAGAAACAACTCCCGATTTCCAACCCAAATCGTAGGGCTTTTATCCCCTCATGTACATGACTGTGTAGGTACTATGCCAAAGGGGAGTGTTTTTGGGGGTGTGACAGGGAGTTTCCCCTTATCGATTGTACCTGACGGGGGGTGTCTTTGAGGGTCTTTGAGGGTCTTTAAGGGTCTTCGAAGGTCTTCAAGGGTCTTTAAGGGTCTTTAAGGGTGTGACAGGGAGTTTCCCCTTATCGATTGTGCCTGAATACCTTATCTCAAGCAACTGGACAACGGTTGAATTGAGACTCAGGGCATATTCTTTGTTGAGGGATTTCAAGGCTCAAATCAAGTTTTGGTTCTTTGTATAACGCAGCACTGGCTCATCAGACAACTCAGGGCTGAGCGATCTACACAGCTCCCCGTGGGTCGTCTCTGCCTCAATGCAATACAAAGCTGGGTTGCTTCTACAACCCCCCGTGTTACCTGTGTGCTAGACATTGAGTCGCCTGTGTGCTGGGCATTGCCGAGAAACTTGATTTGGATTTACGAGCAGGATGATCCATACATTCCACTCCGAGGAGTGTGAGGATACTTGAAGGCAAACCATGAACAAGAAGAATGCTGTGTTACAATTAACTGATGTGTCACTACCTCTTGGGGAAAACCTCCAGAAGATGAAGAAGATAGCTGAAGTTACACATGAACTGCAGAACCAAATAAAGGACACTTGGTTGGGAAATATTTTAGGTAGAATAGGATGGGTATTTCCTGGATGGACTACCAACTTGTTGCAAACACCGATTGTTATTATCATTTGTATTATTGTAGTATGTATTGCCGTTAGTTGTGTAAAAAGAATTATTGTAAACCCTATCTCTCAGGTAAGGGTTCACCTCAAAACTGAGGAATACCTGGCTCTACTAAAATACACAGATGAAACCTATACAGGTACATTGGCCAATGATGATACACAAGTGATTGAATTGTGACTCAGGTCATGGGGTGGAATGTATGGATCATCCGGCTCGTAAATCCAAATCAAGTTTCTCGGCAATGCCCAGCACACAAGGTTTGCTTGGACCTTGTAGTCGTGTGCGTATGGAACCTGCAAGTGCAGTTCAAGTAAATTGTTATTTTGGACCTTACAGTTAAACCTGTAAGTGTAGTCCAAATAAACTGTTTGCTTGGACCTTGTAGCGTAGTGCTCTTTTTGTCACAAGATATTCTCTGAGTATTTCTAAGGGACTGAGTGACTCTCACTTCATTTCTAGACTCCAGTCTGATCTGACCAAGAGAAAGACCCACAAAGACAAGGCATTAGAATCAATGGGAGTTAGTGGATCTGGCCACTGCTGATTAGCTGCTCAGACAATATCATGTGCTGAGTATTTTGTAGTTAGACAGAGAGATCCCGAATAATATGATCCACCAGCCCTAAGTAATTACTGATCAGGGGTAGGTAACAATGTAGATATAAAAGTCTAAGTCAAGAGCCTTTTTTTTTTTTCTTTTTAATTGAGCTATCTTAATTTTTTGCTCCGTGTCTAGATAGAAATAGGGGCTTCCAAAAGATGTTGTTCAAACAATATCTTGGCCATTTGCCTTTTGGCCACTTGCATAATACCTGCTTAAAAGAGTCAGTGTTTAAGCGAATCCATGAGTTCACATGCACTATTTGAGCAAAAGAGTAGCAGTGTTCACTCAGAATGCTACTTCTACTGTTCCTTTATTTTTTTTCTAATATTCCTTAAAAGTATTTAATTAAATTGTGGTTTGAGATTAAAGCCTAAAGAGTAAAATATTTCTTTCAGTTTATCACAGCTTCATTTGGAAGGTGAATCTAAACAATGCTTCATTTTACACTAATGTAATTATTTTTTGTTCTTCAGTTTATGACCACTGTCTTTTAAAAAATATTTGATATTTTCACATTCAAAAATACTTTAAAAAATAACTTTATGTCCTCAAAGCTGGAAAAAGGTAAGACAGAGTTCTTGGTGTATGTTCTCCAGGAAAAAAAGACTGATTCAGGAATCAAATAACTTTTCCCAGAACCTGTGAAAATATCAGAAAACTGGAAAATCTGTGTGGAAAAGTCAACAAAGGAACAAACATTTCAACTTTGGAGTTTACTGAAAATAGTGGTTAAAAATAATAATAAAAAAGTAGAGATCAGAATTCTATAAATCGAATTGTCTCAGATTTTCGTATTTTTCTTTAAGCAGGATTTCTTTCAGAGGTACTCAGATGCTGTAGGAGGGGACTCTAGACATGCATTATTTAGTTGCTCATATTTCTATCAAACAGTGGTGGGTAAGTGTTATACTGATCTCACATGTACTGGGTAACACAGTAAACTTTATTTATACCTTAAGCACACTAGTTAAGTTCATTTGACACATTGAATTAATGGTCTAGATTAAAATTCATTTTCATATAATACTATCAAGCCAATTCAGTTTGAAATTGTTTCTGAGCTAGCCTTTACAAATTCATTAAGGTCTTAAAAACAAAATAATTTATTATTATGAGGGAAGCGAGAGAGGAGGAAATAAGAAAAGCTTTAATGCAACAAATACTATACTAACCAATTCAGATCAGGTAGTTTTGTAATTCTGTTGTAAATAAAAGTAACATTTTATTTTAATGCAAAGCATACTGAAATTCAGACTTGCTAGCCAAAAATTATTTTGAAAAATGTTATATTATGTGGTAGTTGGAAGCATAAACTTATGAGAAAACAAAGGGAGCAACATCACATTTTGACTTGCCTATAAAACAGAAATATGATTAAAATATATTTTAATAGTTATTGAGGCATCTGCTCAGAATGCTTGAATTTCTAGCTCTGAATGAGCAGCTGTAGAATTCAATTTTGCTGGGCTTGCAAATTCACAAAATGAAGTTGCAAAACATCCAGGAACTATCCTCCTGAATTATCCCAAGGCTTCTTTTTTTCCTCCTGGGAAAAAAGAATTCACAAGGAACAAATCAGAAAAAAATAAACAAGTTATTACCCAGACTTTTAATACCAGAATCAGAAAGAACTCTCCTGATTAAAAAACTGAGTAAAGATATTTTATTAAAGGAGTCAGGAAAGCTCTTAATTCTAAGCTTTTACTTGTGAAAGTCCTGTTGAATTTTTTTGTTTTGTTTTGTTTCAATTTACAGGTCTAGAGTGTGAGGCAATGCAAATGTAATGTTGGATCTTTAGGTTTGAATCATAGAGTGAGGGAAAGAATATTTGTCTTGCTAAAAAAGTTGGTGAATATTGAAGCACAAAAATTTTATTTTTGTTACTCCAAAAAGTGATAATGCCTTCAGGGTGTGTCCATACTGATTTGATTCCTCTGTCTGGCTTAAGCATATTTATCTTGTAACTGACTCAGCTTTACTGGCCTTGGCTTACAGAAGTGAATTCCAGCAAAACTAGTTTCAAGCATATCGTGTCCTGCATGCATCTGCTTTCACCAATAGCAGCGCATCCCTGAATTCAGTCTGCACTTTGTCTATACTATGCAATTTCTCAATTATTCCTAGTCCTAGTCCAATAATTTTGTTGACCACCTATGGACTGAATTGCTGTTTGCAAGGTTAAAAGGAGCAGAAGACCAAGCTAAGGTCATACATATCTTCATCATGGCACACAGAGGAGTATCTATGTGAAGCAACAAGGAGCTTCACTTAATGGCTGTTTACTGAGTAGGCAGCCCAGTGGTAACTAATAAGCTAAGATGTTCCAGGAAGTTCTGTCATGGGGTATATAACTACTCTTCTTCTCCTGGCAGGTTGAAAGCACATTTCCAGAAGTGGGAAATATTAAGAACATCTTTAAAATGTTTATAACAAAGGCATAAGCTTTTACTTTACCTATTGGCATCACTAGCTGCTTAGTAGTCAGCCAGCAGTGCTCTTTCTCATTGTCATAGAAGTCCATCTTCCAGCATTTCCAGCAGACATTTTTGTATATATGTTTACTAGGGTAGCTGGCACGCCCAGTCACTCCCTCAATTTAAAACCTGAAGGTGTTCCAGCACGCTAACCACACAGACTGAAGTTTAGTCATGACGGGCAGCTTAAAATGCGTACTTCTAAGGTGATTCAGGAGCATTTCAGAAACACTCTATCCATTTTTCACCACCATGTCTCTGTTAGAGATAATTTTAGAGATAGGAAGTAATGACTGAGTATTAAAGTTAAAAGCTCCAACAGAAATATTTCATTTAAATGTGGTTTTAAGTACAAGTGCTATGAAATGTTTGTTGCTACTATAAAACTGTTATATCAGTCACCAGAGCCAATATAACTGACATGCAAGATGGAAACAGGATTTGAGAAGATGATGGAAAATTGGGTACAATAGAAGAAGAGAATGTGTGATTGCATGGAAAGTAGCATTGCTGCAAAATAAAAGACTGTGGGGAGGAACAGATGGGTCCAAGAACAGAGTCTGCTCACATTTTTATCACAAAATTACACAAGGAAGTTTATGCCTGTTCTTTTTTTTTGTTGATGTTAGTTTTCAATTTGTAAATTAGCAAGTTAGATTTGCAATAAAATTCAGCAAGTGCATTTCTGAAAAGGTGTTAGTTTATGTTGTAAAAAAGTTATTTCTTTGTTGTTCACTTTCTTACAGCTTTGCAAAAGTCCTGCCCGTATTTATCATGGTAAATCATAGAATAACATCTGGCTCTCTCCTTCTTTCACAGTGGTCTGTAGAACTGGCCTAAAGAGAGAGCACACTAAAGACTATCCAGAGACGAAGGGACTTGTTTCTAGTTGTGATGAAACAGCTTGACCTTCTATAGGCTTCCTGACACTGGTTCCTTCTTCCACTCCTCCAGCTATAGGTAACTCTATCTTGATTTCCGTAACTGGTATAGGCTAAGAGGCACTAACAACTCTCTCTTTTTCTCCCAGTTTCCCCTTTCCTCCTATTGCAACAGATAAAAGGAATGCTACCACTGATGGGGCTGCAGGGATATGAAAAAGGATACTAATACATGAACAAGAGTGGCTGTCACACTGATATTGGCATCCATCCTCTGAGTTGCCATGCCACAGGAAGGGAATGTGAGGGAAGTACATGGAAGGCAGAGAGCAGATGAGAGAGAGGAGGTGCCCTCAAACACTTTCCCCATAAATCTCCGATGTAGGGTTCTCCAGTGTAGAAGATTGAGATGATTACTGTACAGCAGTATTCAAGGTAAAACACATTCAGCATCGATGACATGTTAATGGCTATTGTTAGGTGAGAAGCAAGTAATTTGCTAGCTGAAATTTACAGGACAAATGACACTTCTCTATTATACTGCCAAGAGAAGTTAGTTTAAATAGATATGAAGACACACTTCCATGCAAATGCAATAGCATACAGTTCACAAAAACAATGGAAACAAAGTATGCAAATAATACTGTGCAAAAGAAGCCTGGTGTTATATCAACTGCACATTTAGGTGCTTAAAATTCCTTGTCCAGCAGTGTGTTTCACATTTTAAAAGCTCATGAATAAATAAATCAACAAACAGGATTAACACCTTTGAATATGTAAGGTTCCTGACAAAATATCAGACACAATGAATTCTTATCAACATATAAATTTTGTAATAGATTATTTTTAGAAACCTAAGATACTTTTCCTCCTCACATGTTCACTATATATTGTGTGTAGCTCTTTGTTGCACATTTTTCCTGTAATTTTATTTTCTTCAAAAAAATGTAAGAAACTGTCAGTAGATTTACAAACAGATTTACTGTATATTGGCCTTTCTTATAAGAAAGATACTGTCTATTAAAAAAATGAAAACACAGTTGCAGAGTCACTTCAGAGGAATTTCACTGCCACAGTAAATTTGTTCTCATTGCCTGTGAACTTATTTCATCTGTGCAGAGACGTTGTGCACATTTGAAGTAATAAGTGTCATCTTTGGAGACCTTTGAGTGTGGTGAAGAGTAAAATATCAAGGATTAGCAGATTCTCTGGAGTGAATCTTCAGTACCACAGGAAGAAAAGGATTGATAGTGAAAAAAAACCCAACAAACCAGTTTATTTTCAACCTGGAATGCAAATATCTCCCTAAAGATATCACATATTTATTTCAAAACAACAAAAAGAGATTCCTTTTTTGTTAAATTAAATGAAAACAAATGAGACTCTCAAAGTACCTTATTTTAAGAACAAGTTAAAGCTCAAACATATGAAGAAAGAGCAAAACAGTGAAGAAAAAAGTGAAAGTATGAGAGAGTGAAGACAACAATGAAACTAGTGAAATCACCATTTTGTTAATTAAATGTTGTTATGGATTGCTTCACTCCCTGAAATAATAGTTTTCAACCTGAGAATTTTACCAGCATAGTCTCCATCATCTCATACATCTGTTTACTCAGATGGTTTTTATCACATTATGCTTTTCCTCTGATCAGAAAGAATGTCACAGATTTTCTGCATGTGACATTTAATTGTACATACAACTCTGAATGATATCATACTATTAAATCAAAAGACTTAGACAAAATTCAGATATGCTTGTGTCGTGGTTTTAGGCTGATCCAGCAACTAAAACTCACACAGTCTCTCCTTCTCCAGTAAAGTAGAGAGGAGAGAAAAAAAAACCAAAGGGACTGAGGGTTGAGACAAGAACAGAGGGAGCACCCACCAACCATGGTCCTGGGCAAAACAGGCAGAGCTTTTCTCAAAGCAAAACAGTTTATTAATGATTACTTAGAAGGACAAAGGGAAACAAAAACCGATTACTTGAGAGGACAGAAAGAAACAAAACCAGATCTTAAAACCGACACCTTCCCCCCCCCCTTTCCTTTTCCTCCCAGCTCTACCTCCTCCCCCCAGCAGCACAGGGGGCAGGGACAGGGGGAGTGCAGGTCAGTTCATTCCGTGCTGTTACTGCTGCTTCTTTCTTAAAGGAGAAGGAGTCCTTACACCCTTTTCCCCTGCTCCAATGGATCCCCTACCCACGAGGAAAAATCCACAAACTTCTCCAGCGTGAGTCCAGCCCACTGGAAACAATCCTTCCCCACAGATTGCTCCGGTGTGGGCTTTACCACAGTCTCGGGTACTTAGGGAGCTGTAGCCACTCGCTTCGGCGTGGGTCGTCACGCAGACTCCAGATGCCTCTCTGCCTTGTCGTGCACCCCAACACGACCATCCTCAGGCTCAGGCATCTTCTCCCCACGGGCTGCGAGTGGGTCTCTGCTCCACTGAGGCCGTCCTGGTTGCAGGGGGGCCGCCTGCTATCTCACCATCAGCCGCAGGGGAAACTCGGCTCCGGCACACCTCCTCCCGCTCCATCCTCACTGACCTGCTGTCGATGCGGCTGTTTCTCTCAGATCTCAGTCCTCTCCAGGTGAACTCAGCCCAGTGGGCACCCCGGGAGTGGGGTGCCCCCGAGTTCCCCAGCTGGCTCCGCCGCCGCCATTCTCCGTGGGCGGCGCCGGCCCGACGCAGGCAGCTGCCCGGCCAGGAGCCAGGGAGCGGGGGCTGTGCCCTCCTCCCTTCTCTGCTCGATCCTGGGCGAAGCACCTTTTCCGGTTCCCTTGTCCTGACTTAAATAGGGCAATTCGCAGAGGCGCCCTATTGGCTCAATCCCGAGGAGGATGGCAGTCTGATCTGGTGGCCAGAACTAAGCCTAACCCAGTTCCAAAACCGGGGAGGTCGCAGGGAGCAAAACCCCTCTCCTGCCACCAGAACCACCCCCCCCTCCACATCAAACCATGACAGCTTGCAAGTGCTGCAGTTGCAATTATTGTAACACTACTCGGGCGTTAGTGTCCCTGATTACAAACAGTTTTGCCACAGAGTTATGAAAGGTCTTATGAGTGCAGTGCTGTGACAGGTTTTATGGGCAGTAGCTTCCCATAAATGAAGACAAACAACAACAGAAGATTTAAGATAAATGCAAAAGTTTAATATGTGAACTCTTCAAGCCTTATCAATCCAATTAGCACAATACAATCAGATCCAGTACAGAAAACTTCATCTTCTTCTTTGAGTTTTGGAAATGGAAAAGAACAAGCTATTTTTGTTCTGTTATTTGTAAAAAAGTTTCATCTTTATGGAAGGCACATGCTCATATCAGATTCTACAATGAAGACCTCAGTATAAAAAGAAACAATTTAATGCCTGAGATGAAATATTAACAAAATTGATTTGACAGTGAATCAAAGCAGATGCAGACATATATAACATTATGAAACAAAGTCTTGCCTACAAGTAACAATACATAATTCTAATTATTCTCATTATTCTAAAAGCCTAGTTTACAAAGTAATGTCACTGATTTCAACATTATTTTCTGTCATGGTTTGATGTGGAGGGGGGGGTGGTTCTGGTGGCAGGAGAGGGATTTTGCTCCCTGCGACCTCCCCGGTTTTGGATCCGGGTTAGGCTTAGTTCTGGCCACCAGATCAGACTGCCATCCCCCTCGGGGTTGAGCCAATAGGGCGCCTCTGCGAATTGCCCTATTTAAGTCAGGACAAGGGAACCGGAAAAGGTGCTTCGCCCAGGATCGACCAGAGAAGGGAGGAGGGCACTGCCCCCGCTCCCTGGCTCCCGGCCGGGCAGCTGCCTGCGTCGGGCCGGCGCCGCCCACGGAGAATGGCGGCGGCGGAGCCAGCTGGGGAACTCGGGGGCACCCCACTCTCAGGGTGCCCACTGGGCTGAGTTCACCTGGAGAGGACTGAGATCTGAGAGAAACAGCTGCATCGACAGCAGGTCAGTGAGGATGGAGCGGGAGGAGGTGTGCCGGAGCCGAGTTTCCCCTGCGGCTGATGGTGAGATAGCAGGCTGCCCCCCTGCAACCAGGACGGCCTCGGTGGAGCAGCGACCCACTCGCAGCCCGTGGGGAGAAGATGCCTGAGCCCGAGGATGGTCGTGTTGGGGGCACGGCAAGGCAGAAAGGCATCTGGAGTCTTCGTGACGACCCACGCCGGAGCGAGTGGCTACAGCTCCCTAAGTACCCGAGACTGTGGTATAGCCCACACCGGAGCAATCTGTGGGGAAGGATTGTTTCCAGTGGGCTGGACTCACGTTGGAGAAATTTGTGGATTTTTTCCTCGTGGGTAGGGGATCCATTGGAGCAGGGGAAAAGGGTGTAAGGACTCCTTCTCCTTTAAGAAAGAAGCAGCAGTAACAGCACGGAATGAACTGACCTGCACTCCCCCAGTCCCTGCCCCCTGTGCTGCTGGGGGGAGGAGGTAGAGCCGGGAGGAAAAGGAAGGTGGGGGGGGGAAGGTGTCGGTTTTAAGATCTGGTTTTGTTTCTTTCTGTCCTCTCAAGTAATCGGTTTTTATTTCCCTTTGTCCTTCTAAGTAATCATTAATAAACTGTTTTGCTTTGAGAAAAGCGCTGCCTGTTTTGCCCAGGACCATGGTTGGTGGGTGCTCCCTCTGTTCTTGCCTCAACCCTCAGTCCTTTTGGTTTTTTTTTTTTCTTCTCTCCTCTCTACTTTATTGGAGAAGGAGAGACTGTGTGAGTTTTAGTTGCTGGATTAGCCTAAAACCACGACATTTTCCCAGAACGATACCATCATAAATGAGGAGGATTTGACCTATGCTTATGGAGAGCTTACTACACTAGAAGTTGGAAGGTAATGGAAATCTTGAGGTTAAGATGATGTGCAGCATAGATAGAATATAAAGAGTGAATCAAGCAGAATGCAAAATGACTTTTGGAGAAACAGAATAACCTTTAACATAACAATTTATAAAAGAGAAATCAGTGTTCTAGTCCTTTGTTGCTATATGAAATATTTCATTTAGTCACTTGTAGGTGATAAGTTTTCATCATGTCAATCAAGATACTCAATCAGATCTCTTATTTCCTTTTCTGCCAAACAGAAGAAAAGAAAGAAATCAGATGCCAGGAAATACTAACTTCCTTCAACAACTGATCCAGCTAGTGACAGACTTTCCATTCATTACTTCTATTTATTTAAAATTTATACAGTTAATACGCTACAGACATGGTGTATAATGAGGGGAAGAGGGACAGAAAGAGGGATGTGATTCTGTATAGTGTAGTTAATCCTTTGTGACGTGATAGAATTGTTTAACATTTAAGTCTTCCACTGCAATGTTTTGATTTTCCTTCTCTTTCTCCACCATGAACGCTTTCAACTTAAGCTAATACTTTCTGATAGTGACAAAATGCAAGCCACAAGACTTGCCCATGGTCACCATTGTCCCATTGCAGTCAGAACTAGGAAGGGTCACAAGAAATTTTGGCTCAGTTCCCCCAGATTGCGCTGCGCTTCCTAACAACAAAGTAATTGCTACATTTCACCTGAACAGCTTGCCCTGCATAAGACAGTATATGCTACCAAACATTTCTCTCTAAAGTGAAGTGTTATACAACTAAATAAGAATAAAGACACGTGTCAGTAATTTGATCAAGACCTAATTATTTTCTTACTTAGAAAAACAGAAGGTATATATGCCAGTTTTTATATGCTATAAAATAATAATAAAGCAAATTTGAAGACAAATCAACAAAGTTTGAGTCACGAAGAACTTTTGCAAAACTTTTGAAAACTTCTTTGGTTTTATAATATTTATGGCCTTTACCACCTTAACCACTGTGTGAAATTTTTGTGAATGTTTTGAAAACTGAAACTGCTTGACAGGTGTAGCAAGTTTTGTCTGTGTTTTTTTTTGTGTGTGGTTCATTTGATTGATTTAATTAAGGAATGCTAAGTGAGACTTTGTTTTAAACTGGTCACCTTTTCTTGTACACGTCAAGTCACAATGAAAAGCTAGTCATTAGGTTGAAATGCTCTAGCACCTTCTCTCCAACAATGAACAATGTGTATTTAAAAAAAAAAAAAAATCTCTGAAATAGGTCATTTGCATAATATGCCAACAAGGAAATTTACTCGTAATACCAGACAGTTCGTATCTGGATATTATCTTCTTAAAACCTTATGGACCTTAAAAATCTTCCCTACTTATCCATGAAAAATAATCTTAATATTCTAAAACTGAAATAAAAAATGGATTTCAAACACTACAAAGCTCTGTGAGCCATGCCAAAAAAGATGAATAAAATGGTTCCAAAAATCTTTCATATTACTAATGCTTGTGGAAAATAAATTTCTCTCTTTAAGGACACAGACTCTCCCCAGTGAAGAATGGAAACAGACCTTGAAGATCTAGATGATCTATTCTGTTTCATACTGGTACAAAATTAAGTGTATAACATCTTACTGTTCTAGAATGGATTGTGGTGCACAGTATAAATACCAGGTGCTTCACAGTACCAACATAAAAATCTGTTTTCATTCAGTTCCTTGTTCTTTTTTCTTCTCCACCCTACTCCATCATGGTGGAGTTTTTTCTTGTATCTAGTTGAGAACAGTAGAATATATAAAAATATGTACGTGTATATATGTATATAATATATATTTTTTTATAATTTGATCTTTTATGTTGCAGAGTTGCCACAGAACAAGAGAAAATTATATTTGATTGAAGATTTGATGTTTAAAAGATGCCTGGGTGATAGATTATTTTTATATTTTTATATTTCACATGCTACATGCTCAAAAAATCACTCCTTTTTACAGATGATTTTTAGATACCTTACAAAGTGTTCTTTATTTATGTATCATACTTTTTGTATTGTTTTTATTAGATTTCTGAATTGTTTTACAATTTTTTTCTTATAGATTTGATTAAATAAGAATAAGAAATTTTTCATGTACCATTTTTACTCTTCTCCAAACATGAAGCTTCTCCATAAGTCAATTTTGTTAAATCAGATCACACAATCTTAATTAATACCTACTGTTTAACTAACTGAAGTCATTGTACTCTTTTTGGTTCTCCAGTCTGAAATTCGTCTGTCTTCTTGGACCGTTCAGTTCTTATATCTACATATATTTATTCTCTGTGAATTCTAATTGTATACATCAACTTTCAACCTTGATCCTATCTAAAGGAAAGCTTCATCTGACACAAAGCAAAAATAAATCTTCAATTTTACTCTTGTAGTCATTCTTGAATTTTGGCAAATACTGGGTATGTTCTGTCTTATTTTGTTCTTAGAATGAAAATGTATATTAAACTTTGCATACTTATTTTCTATCTAGATAGACTAAGTATGACACAATATCCATTGTAACTGAGTACTGTATTTCACTGCATCAAAATAACAAATTCAAGGCAATAGACTAAGGAAGTTTTCAGAGAAGTCAAGCTAAGACTTCAAGTTTTCTAAAACCGAATATAGAAAACATGATTTCTGTGTTACAGTTTGCATTAAACAAAATTTACATATAAACAAAATTGCAAAAAAAATGACAAACAAAATCTTCATAAGACTTTCTCTCTACAGTCTATAATTGAACAGAAATACAATGATGACTCCTAAAATTATTTTCCACAAAATGAGTTTACATCCTTTGTGGCTGTGCACATTCATATAACATGCCTGTTTCTGCACAACCACAGAGACACAAGTCTGTATTTTTTTCCTGTCTGGCTAATTAAGCGATAATTAACATATGATCTATCTGAAGAAGTAACCTTTTCCGTCTAGGACATCAAGTTATTGGCTCATTAGTTAAGTATTCTCATAAAGAAGCTGGATTCTCCTGAAGTGCTTTTTGTGGAGAACATTCTTTGGCCACAAAAGAACCAGCTTAAGTATAGCATGTAATCAGTGGCACATCAATTTAAAATACTGTTCATTCATCATTACACGTGGTTATTGGAGAGAAGTTCATACTTTGACTGAGAGCAGCAAGTGATGTTAGAATAGATAATAACAATAACGGGTTTTGTGTGATTATCCTATTTGAAGAAGTTTTACTCTAAGTGCTGTTAGAATTTTAACAGATAATTTGTAAAGTGAAAAATACATTCTTTGTGGAGGAATTCTAGTTAGTTTTATTACTTAATACAAGCAGATGTTATGCAACCATAAATAATATGTCTATAAAATTAAAGACACTCAGTAAAATATAATAAATATTTGAAATTGCAATAATATAATGTAATATAGTTTAATATAATTAGTATAATATAGTAAAATATATGTAAACAAGGAAACATTTATGATAATGCAATATTGATAGCACTACCTCCATACAGGATTCTGATTTTTTTTAAATGATAAATGATTATTTAGTATAACTTCTAACAATTTGATGTTTAGAAGCTATTAAAGTACATGAAATGAAACTACCTAATAGAAGACAAAGGAAAAATAAATTGGGAAAAAGCTACTTAATCTTAATCTTTGCACACATATCCTGACATAATCCTTTTCTTCTTCCCTCACCATTATTTATTTTGTACATCCACAAAATGCCAACTTGAGGGAACTTTTACAATGCAATTTTACAGATGCACCTGCTTTCTGACCTTTTAATGCCAGTGCTGCATTGAGCACAGGAATACTCTAAAGAGGTTTAAATACTGAAAGTTCTTTGGACAAAGCATAGCTCCTGAAAACAATGCCTAAAATGTTTTACTTACTTGAGTCCAGATCTTCACTTCATGTAAACAAGGATAATTGAGACCTAATGTTTATAGCTTTCAGCTGCTATCAGAAATATGAAATAATTAGATTGATAGCTATAACCTTGTAAATGTGTGTGCACATAGTAACTATAATATTGTATATCTTGGAGTAATTGCATGAATATTTATGTAACGAGGCAGAGTTCACAGCAGCATAATTACACACATAGTTTACTCAAAACACTGGAAACTCCTTGAGTATTTTTCAAAATTAGCAACAATTACCATAAGATTCTACAGAGCAATTTAGCCCTGATTTATCATTTAAAATGTTATACTGATGTACGTGTATCTATTTGTCTCATAAAATGCCATTAAAGTATTAATTATATTATTAAAACACTTAGAAAGTAAGTAAAAGCAATTGATATAATATCCATTTAATCTATTTTAAGCTCCCAGAACCCCACCGTGAAGTACTGAAGTTAAAAATTACTCCATCCAGGAATTTCAGCAATTAAAGCAGAACTATCTATTATCTTTTTTTTCTTTTCTGATTTTTGTTGATTTTATAGCATATGTGACATTAGTGGAGATAAAATTGGAAAAGCTTCAGGAAATTTACTGCAGTACAGAAAGCCTAAAGAAAGTACCTTGGCCCCAAAACCTTATTATCTCTCTATATATCTATCGACATTATCCAAACATTACGCTAATAGATTACGCCAAGCCAGAAGAGTCACCTAAGAATTACTTGTTCCCAGAGTGAATTTTGATATATTAAGAACATGGAAGAGATTTTTTTTGAGCTGCATTCTCTGCAGTCATTTGTACTGAGCATGATAGCTTTCATATCACCCATGCTAGGGTATCTTAAGCAGGTGTGAATGCTGTAATCTGTTGACATATAACACTAACACTGTGTTTCTGTAAATGATAGCAAGACTGATAGAGTGAAGACAGTTAACCCCAGTTTTTATCTTCATTTGACAAAAATATCTGGCCTTTTTAATATAGAATAATTCAAATTTTACCATCAGGTTTAGCAAAGATAGACCTAAAAACTGCGCTTTTTTTGGTTTTGTTCAGAAAAGCCTACATAAAAGCTTTCTCGACTGGTTCCTTCATAAGCTATCTATTTCTTCCAAGGAAAAAAGGAGATTTAAGCTTGCTTTTTTTTTCTTTTTTTTCATTTTTTTTCCTTATTTTTATCAATCGCATTAATAGGATCTTACAATTTTTTCCTTCTCTACCTTTTTACCAGTGAATACCGCAACTAGTACTTCAGATGAGGCACATAGGTCTCAGCTGAGTAAAATCATCATCTTTGCCTCAGTGGCAGTACTAACAAAAGAAGAGAATCTGCAGGGAGTGAAAATTCATTCTGGCAGCTGAAATAAAATGTTTGTTGTCACTAAGCCAGAAATCATGGCGATTTGAGTATTATTTGTGGTTTGATAAAATAGACTTAGCTCTGTTTTTGGAAGGCTATATTTCCTCTAAATATGGAAGATATTATTGTAATGTAGAAATCTGTCCAGGCTATGAAATAAAACTTTATATCACAGCATAATATCTTAAATCCTGCATGAATCATATTACTGGAAAAAAAGTTCAAAAATGGTTTCTTTACTTTCTAACTATAAGTTATAGTAACATTTTAAATTATTTTCTCAGGGTTATTATCTGTCCCACCTAAAAGAGAAAATTACTAATTCATGAACATCATAGTTTAAAATAAGAATATTAAATTTTTTTTTGCTGTTGAACCATGAGTCCTATAAAACACGACACACAGATATGACACCAACATTGAGTGTATGCTTTGGCTTCAGTTTAAAGGAATACACTCACCACATTGATTTTTTTTGAAATGTCAATCTAGTTTCTACAGTGCCATCAAAAAAGCAAGGGTTATCTTTTTGAAGACATAAGGAGGTAGCATCCTTAAGTTTCTGTAAGATAAAACATAAAGAATTGTTAAAGAAGTTTTTAAAACGCCACAGTTCTCATCTAAAATTATAATGTGAAAATGACAAATGATCAAACCGCAGTAATAGGAATGAGTAAACATGATTTTGGTCCATCAAAACAGTTTTGCTGTGACATTTTAAGTTCTGAGATTTTTCTTTTCTCTTAATATGTAAGGTTGCTAAGAATTTATGAGAAAAATATTTAGGAAAAAAGTTCTAATTGTTTTCAAAATATCAGAATGTTCATTTTCACATGTTTAAAAAAAAATAGGATCTCTTGATTTCATGAATTGCCCAATTAGAAAAATTAAGTTGATCAGTATATCTCCAGACAGTGAATTTTTTATTCTTATATGTTCTTACATTGCATTGTGCATAAGGTATTTCCCTCGTATTTTCTTTAATATCTATAATGAGGTTTTTTTTTTCTACTGGCCATTATTTATAAGGAACCATGTTCAGTTATAAATGCTGTTGAACAGATGCTCTTTTCTCTCTCTATCATTGTTTTACAATGCTAAATTTGACATGATGGAGGAATATAATATACAGTGTAGTGCCTGGACACCATACAGTACCTTTATAATCTAGGCAAAATTTTCAAAAACATTCAAGACTTCAAAGTAAGCAAAATTTTGCTTCCTAATCCATGGAAAAGACCTTCAAAATTGTACTCACTGTACATACTTAGGGTAACACTGCTAAATATGTGTCATTTGTATTTGATAAACTCCAAACTTCTTTTTTATAATATTTATTTCTTGTTCTATCCTGATGTAATATTATCGTCTGACTTAATATTTTTACATTTATTACACTTCAAATTCCTTTACGCAGAAACAAAGCTTTCCAGGTCCTTTAAAGCAGAGGGAGTCAAAAAGATGATGGTTGACTGATAGTGGATGTTTTTATAAAACATCTCAATTTCAGCTCACTTCTAAAGAGACACTGCTACTGTTTCCTGTCGGGTATCTTGAGCTATCGAGATCTGGAACTATAGATTTTCTCGTAATATTCTCTGTTTGTGTTTGTTTGTTTGTTTGTTTTGTCTTTTTTTGTTGTTGTTGTTTTTTAAAGTTTATTTCTAAGTTGTTATACTGGAGGCAGGAAAAAGACATTCTATGTAATTATATTTTTTTGTCAAAAATATAACTCAGTTGCTTCATTTCCCAATTTTCCCAAGAAAAAAAATTCATGTCAAGCTCAAAGCCTTGCTGGAGGTAGTTTAAGCAGAATATTAAACTTAAATATCCATCCTTGAATTTTTGGTAGTAAACAAGGAAAAGTAAAATTAATGTTGCAAAGTTATTTTGTTCAGATATTAGATTATAAAAGAAGGGTTTATTTCCTACTTATTTCAGTTTAAATACTTTTTTTTCAATGATAGTTGTTCTCTATTGCTTAGATGATCATGTTCAACACAGTTGTGCACATTTTAAAAACTAAAAGAAATCAAAGAATAAGAAAATAATTATGTAATGGAAAACAGATTACATTCTTTTTTCTTTTTAAATTTAACTTTAAAGCAGTTTTTTTTCTTGCCTTTTATAATGAGGATGTTAGGTCAGTTCCTCTCTGTCTCTAATAAACAATGTTTCAGTGATTATCTCCTAGACCAGACTTTTTCTATTGACTTTTACAGATTAATAATATAGTCCCCTGCCACAGTACTAATAAAAATTCTAAATAATGATTTGAGTACAAAGTGGCTCATTGACCGCTGCCAAGTAATAGGCAAAAGTGTCAGGATAAAATAACACTGTGATTTATGTATGCTAATCTAGTATAATTTTAATTAATTCTTTGGTCAATCTGATTTTCAGGGATTCTGAGGGCTACATCTCTCAATGACTTCAAAAGAAGTTCTCAGTACTTAGTATTTCAGCAAAATAAGTCAATGCTTACTACCTCGTTATTTACTTCGGACACTTTATACTCCTTAGGGATAGATTCTGCTACTTTTCCAGTTTTCTTGACACCTAAAGTCAGAAATTGTTTCTGGATGCTAACAGATGGTGGTTTTCCTCTTATGCAATGTCCTTAACAAAAAGACGCAATGAATGTGCTGCAGTTAACTCTTCAGTTGTCACTTCTCTCCACAGCCTATACTAATTCTACCCAATTGCTCCTTCCAGAGAAAATTATATTCAGTTGCTATAATTTTTAGTGAAAAGAATTCGGCAGTACTTTTAGCTTCATTGTGATGTGCACATTATTTCTCCTTGTTAATGTCCGAAGGAAATTAAGGTCAGAAACTTGGCCCCAAAAATATTCTGTTGCTTTGTCAGTATCTATCCAGGTATGTGTGTTTTCTCACCACTGAGGAAATAGTATTCCACTTTGCATAAAAGTATTGTGTTAATTCAAAAGAGCCAGTCAAACCTTGATTTTTGCTTCCAATTCAAAGATTAGTGATTGGAGCACATTCAATTTCAAGATCAGTTTGCCATTTTTTTCTGTTTTACATATGAGGCAGAAATGTCACACAACTTAAACTAGGAGTAAGTAGTCCAATACAAACGGTTTTGAGATAACTCTCCAGTATTTCATTAGAAAAAGATGAAAGGACACATTTGGCCAGTCTGTGGAAAATTCGTTGAAAGGTCATGAAGAATTACTTTTTCTCAAGTTAAGGACTGCTATATATACTTAAACACAAATATACTCAGTGTTCCAAAACAACAACTTTTAAATTTCTCACAATCTAAAAGCACTTATGTGCAATTTTTATTGCTTATAAAAGATTTAATGAATCTGTGTAGTTAAAGGTTCTTCATACATCTGTAGTAAGTGGGCAGCATGATTGTTCCTTCACAGAGAAAGATTTACAGGATCAGTGCTAGTTTTAAAGAACATCCCTGTCCTCTTTCGACCTCACTTGAAAAAAAATAAGAACGTATTGTTTTATTAGCAAATACTTTCATTTTTTTAAAGGTTTTAAATGAAACAGAACTATTATGAATCCAATTATATATCACTGGAAAAAAAGATAATCTTTTGGACCCTTAAGCTCTTCTCTCAACCTAGATCAGGAGCAATAAAGTTCAAGCTGATTATAAACTGCAAACTATTTTTTTTTTAATGATATGTAACTATAGAGATTAAGTAAAAGGAGTTTGGGCTTTGTGTCCTGTGTGACTATATTACCATATAAATAGCTGAGTTTTGTAAAAGGTGATTTTTAGATGGAAGAAAGTGAGGGCAAAAAGGCTTGTGATTACAAATGAATGAATTAGTCTTTGAACTAATTTGAAATTAATTTGAAATCTCAGATTATACTGGAAAAAATTACTATATCTATGAAAACACAATCTTATCATTCAGTATTGACTTTAAGAGCTTTATCAGTGTGATACTTACACCAAAGTAGAGTGCTAAATAGATTGAGAAGAAAGAAATCAAAATAGTTTGAAATACTACTATAAAATATAGCTGTCTAAAATTTTCCTAATGAATGTCTATTTATTAAAGAACTGTATATCCAAGAAAAAAATGCAGAAAGGGCCTTTTTTTGAAACACCATCAGTGGTTATGGAGAAAAGAACCAGCTGTAGCAAAACGTGAGTATAAACTAAACCGCCCATTTTTTAATAAATTACTTTTTAAAAAAAGTTTGACAAGTTTAATTTTGATCAGTGTTTGCAAATATCACAAGAATTGCATAGATATTTTAGTGAATAGGCTTTGAAGCCTGCAGGATTATGTGCCAGCACAAAACTAACATACTTCAAGTGTGCTTGAAGGCCTTAAGATTTATCTGTGGCAAATTCCCTTTCAAAGGAAGAATTTAAAATTTTTAGACTTCATTTCAAGATGAAATGAAAATAAAATATTCCACAAAATGGAAATAATTTTATTTTTTTCAGTAATATTTGTGAACAATTACACTTAGGTTCACCAGGAAAAAAATAAAATTAAACTAACATAGATACACAGAGAAATATAATTTTTCTTGTCCTCTATGGATGTGTGAATATATTTGCACAGAGGTTTCCAGGAGATGTATTACTGTCTGATCTGCATCATGATTTCCTCTGCTACTTGTACAGAGCTAGAAATCATTAGGTAGGCATTTTTCTTTAACTTAAGGTCAATAATGACTTTTTTTTTTTTATGTCTTATGTGGCATAGGTCAAACTATAAAATTATCTTTGTCAGTCATATAATAGTTTATAATGACAATATTTATAATTATTTTAGGACAGCATCTTCTCTCTGTCTTCCCAGTTTCCCATGGAGCAAAGAAGCCACCAGTCATTCTGTAGAAGGAGAGTAGAAAAAGCTTATTTAAAAATGGGGAATCTTTAATCAGGGACCTAGAGGGACTTGGAGCTCCTTTTCCACCTCAACAACTGCAACAGGCCTGCTATGTTTCTGCCTAGGAGCTTGCCAACATAGCACCAAGAGAAGCTGATATTGCTTGAAGTGGCTAGGTTAATCTTTTCACTTTAACTGCAGCACCTTCTACTAGTTATGTGTACATGTTATAGATCAAACAAAATCAATCGCTCCATTCTAGAGACTCTACCCAAGGGAAAACATAGCAACAACATGATGTAACTCCACCTCTGAAATCCTCTTCCTAATACTTTTCAAATACAATGACAATAAACCAAAGTATTCCAGTCCCTAACGCTTCTACAACTAGATACCCACTGTCAGTTTAGCATCGCACTATCCCCTCTACTTTGACATGATGCACTTTAAAGATCCCCAGTATTCCTGTGATTCCTATCCACAGCCGCCGTGGCAGTCAGCATGCTCATTTAAATCCTGCTTCATCTCCTACTCCAAAGACGTATACAAGGGAGGTGTATTGTACATATGTGTAGAGGCAGGGAAGAAGGTTACTGTAATCTCCAAATCATTCTGTCTTCTCTGTGTTTACCCTGAATGTAAATTAATTGGAGAAAGCACTGGCAATATTTTTAGGTATTACACAGCAGTGAATTCACTGCCCAAACTGCATAGCTACCACAAAACAACTAAATATATACCTACCCCCAAACACCTCCAACTTATCACCATATGGAAACAGGTAGCAGGAGAAGGAAGGTCTGATCGCTCCTTAACTCAAAATAACATTTTGCTTTGTCAGGTTAATTATAACTTCTGACATCAGAAACTGAAATTAGCAGGTGGTTTTCCCTTGGGTTGCCCAGAGACTGTAGAATGAATCATGCCTGCTCTTATGCTGCACCCAGGACCACGGGAACAAGGGATGGAAAGACCAGGATATTTATTTTCTGGCTCAGATCTCTGTGGCTAAAGAGTCATATCCACGGTCTGGCTTTCTAGGCGCTGTGATGTGGCTGGTGGTATTGCTGTCATCCCATGTGTGGCAGAAATGGCCATCATCTTCCAATGGAAGCATTTACACAGCCACAAAGGCATATTCACCGCTTTGCTTTGATCCTGGTGTGAATTCATGGCACTAGAGTTTCTCAAAATGTCATTGAAACTTTCTGAAATTAATTTGACTTGAGAACAGCATGTAATGTGGAGCATTCTCCTTAGAAAAAAAAAAAATTAGCCAGACCTTTTTAACATTGAAATACACAGAAAACACTCTCCGAGGAACCCTCTTCCCCCTTAAAGCTATTTAGCACCAGACTCCCTCAAGTTAACCTAAGTCTTAAATCTTACAAGAGAAAGAGAAAGAGCACCCAGACACTTCTTTTGCTTGCCTCTTTCATGTCTTTTTACACCTAAAGTTCTTCTGGCATTTCGTTTTCATGGGGGTTGCCTTTCAACCACTTCTCCCTCTCTCAGGCCCCTTTCTTCTTCATCCTTTCGTGCTATTTAAAAGCTCCCTACCTGACGCAGCAGAGCTGCCCGCAGTTAGCTCTACCAAGCCCCTGCCTGACTCTCTCCTTCCCCAAGGCTGCTCCTGCCAGGCTTCATTTGCTCTTATGCCTCTCCCTGAGCTCCCTCTGCTGTCGGATGTAGCTGCACTTCGAAATGGGGCTGTAAACCAGCTGAAACCCCGAGAGTTGCTTCGCGGGGCTGATGCAACTGCGGCAGGAGCAAGGCTGCTCTGGGAGGCTGGAGAACAGCCTGGACAACATGGCCTGGCTGGGTTGGCCTCCTCCGGCCAGCTGTCCTCTCTGCCAGGGTGCCTCTTGAAGGCAAAAGGAACAGCATCCTTGCTCAGCACCCATCAGGGATGTCCTTTCAGTTGGGAGTCAGTGTGTTAGGAAACATCGCCTACCTTGGATGGAAAAATTGGCCTTTGCTCTGTCTCCAGCTGTTTAGCGAAAGACATTAGCATAACACTGCAGAGTAGCTGCACGCCCAAAGCGCTGGTTAGTTACAGGAGATACAATAGGAGAAGAAGGGAAAATTTTGCTCAAAATTACTGAGTGAAAAATAAGGCCCCAGCCTGTGAAAAACACGTGCTATTTCTGCCTGCTATGCAGGCTGGCCCAGCGCTATGACAGCTCTGTTGGAAGGCACCTACACACTGCAGGTGCCTGGAGGTATGTGCCAGCAGCAGCAGGCCAGGCCAAGTCACGGCACTGGAGATTCAAGCCTCTAGCCCCACAGTGCATGGACACGAGGGACCGGAGCAGGGAACGCTCACTCTCCCATGCACCTCGCTGCTGACAAGATGCTCCGCAGCTCTCATTCTGCTGGGCTTTGGGATGCCTAGGATCAGGGAGAAAAAGCACAAGAAATCTGTTTCTCAGCAGTGAGGGGACCCAGCCTCAAAACACATCAGCAACTGGTGGGGGTTTCCGCAGGGGCAGCACTCTGCCACCCCGGTACCCAGGTATGGGGCACGGCTCTGCTCCCACCCTGAGGAGCGTGACATGGAAACGCGCCAAGCTGTCCCCTGCTAACGCCACCACGTTGGCACACTTGTTGCATTCGTCTGCATATGTTGCCATAGGAACTGCAGCCCCAGCATCTGCTGCCTGCTGCTGCTGCTGCAGCCGCGCTGCCTCTGCGCCCAGGCAGGATGGGCCCACCTCTGCTCCCCTGCCCACCTGCTCTGCCAGCTTCACCATGCCTCCCCCTCACTCACGAACTCCCTGCCTCATCCTCTCTTTTTGGGTGACAGATTACTGCTGTAGCAGCTAATTATTGCATTAGTTATAATTTGCCTATTCATTTGTCACTCCCCCTCCCTTCCACCTTGGAACATTTCCATCTCTCCAGCCCTCCCACCTTCATGCTAGCTCTGCTCACTGACTCCCATTCCCTTTTCCCTTGCACTCCTCAGCACTCTTGCAACTTCTTTTTGCACTGCTGAACCCCTTCCTTCCTCTTCGTCTCTGTACTACTCACATCTCCTGTGCTCTTCCCTAGAGCCCCCTGGTTCACCCTCTCTCCCAGTCATTCTCCTCCAGTTTCATTGCCTGTAGAGTCCCTGCCTACCACCTCAGGCTACTCCTTCACACATTCCTTCTCTTTCTTCTACCCTTGTGCAGGGCACTGCCAGCTTGTCCCGGGTCTGAGCCAGGCTTGCTCCTCTCCTGCACCCTCCCTGGGTCTTACACCATCACCAGCATTTCTCATTCTCTGGTCTTGTATATCCAAATACTCCAGAAAATCCATCTCCTCACACCTCCTAATAGCTTGTACCTCTAGCCTTACTCCATCCTTTACCTCTCTGAATCCTCACTTTCCTCCAGACTCCTTCATCAAGCCCATTAAGGTAAGAACGTTATAATCTCTTACTGTTCCCAAATCTCACCTGACTCAGCTTTCTCTTCTTTGTCCACTGAATGGGAAATTCCAGCCAGCACCACAGCCACCTCCACCCTCAGCCTAACAGCCCTGGTCTATACCTTTATTCCAGGGTTTGCGCCATTGCGTTTCACAGCCTCTCACTCCTCCATCCTCATTCCCCTGGCTCTTGCTGCTTTTGATGCCATTGACTGCAAATTCCCTTTGAAGACCTATTTCCTCACGTCTCTCGGAATGGCTTTTCTTCTGTACCACCTCCTTCCTTTCCACATAGCCCCTTGGACCAAGACCCCAGTGTCCTCCCTCCATCCCCTTCCTTCCTACTGTCTGTGCCCTGCTCTGTCCACCTGGGAGTCTCCAGCACCCCTGTCCTCTCCATCCTCTCATGTGAAGGACACAGATGTCTCCCGAGGCACCTTCTGGAGACCATCTCATCTGCCTAGAGGCCTTCAGCTAGCATCTACAGCTATGCTGGTCCCCAGTCCTGATGGGTGTGTCTCCATCTTGCATTTCAGCCAACCTCTACTATTTCCTAGATAAACCAAGTGCTGCTAACACCACCTTCACTGATCCCATGGCTTTTTCTTGCAAGTCCCTTGCATTTCCATGCTCTGTTTTCCTACTCAGAACATCACTCTTTCTTGCTAGGTTTCTTCTCCTTCCACTTCTCCAGCCTCATCTCACCACCACAAAACCACGAGTGGTCATGAAATCATTACGTTTAGACTGTTGCTGCAGGATATGCAGAAGGTGTGCACCTGAGGAGCACATAAGGATGCTGTAAAGTTAGTCAAGGAATTGACTAACATATAATACTTGTATTATATTTTCATGCATACTTCAGACCATCTGTGGAAAGCTGTCAAATGACTAGTTGGCAACATATTATAAAATCTTGTTATTTTACTTAAAACATTAATTTAGCAAACTCAAATCTGAGAACTCAATAAAATGCTAACAATTTTCTCGTGCTTCCCGATTTTGCTCATCTTTTTACAACAAGAAGGTCTCATGGCTTAATGTGCTCCGGTGTCTTACCCCACTCCCCGTGACTCTCAAGCCCACATTTGGTTGACAGCTCGGCGGGTGTTATGCATCACTGTAGTCTCAGGTCTACACATGCTTGTTAATGTAGCCTGGAGTAATTTGCATGTGTGTTCTCAAGTCAGCAGAAGCAAGACAGTACTTTGGTATCTCGTAGTGAAACATCTGGACTCCTGGATCAGTACATTACCAAGTCTTTTTTAAGCCTGTTTGCAGTGTTCTTTTAGGTGCCTTTTGCACACTGTGTTGTCCCATTATCCATATATTTGGACTCTAAACTTCCAGCTCTGTGTCCACATTGCCCATTTGAACAGCATTCTGGATACAATCAAAATTAGCTTTGTGACCATCTCTTTCCTGATTCCCAGTATTTGAGAAAGCTGCTGGTACCTGTCTAGTTTCTAAATGCCATTTTGTGGTGATGCTGGCCTCGAGGAGAATGGCAGCTCTATATTCCTGGTTTTCCCTATATCAAATTTCTCTTCAAATCTCTGGAAAAAACCTGTCTCTGTGCTGTTACTCTCAACTCCCATTTTAATTTCCATTTTCCCTATATAGAACAGTTTGTTTTACCTGTGCTTACTGCAGAATTTCTTCTTCAGATCTGAATAGCTGTTCTTGAACCCATCTTTAAACTCTCCTTGCACACCCTTTCTAGCATGTTTGCACCTCTGTCCTTGTGCTTTCAACAAGTTCTTCTGTCTGTCTTCTTCAAAAACAGCCATGCAGACCTTTCCTGTATGTGTTCCTCTGCAAAACAAATTCAAGTTAGTGCAACAGAGGGTAAGAGACAGGTACTCACACTTCCAAATTTCTTAACCCTATGCTTGGTGCTGCTGTGACGTGAGTTCTGCTGGTACTCACATACATTGACCTCCTGATGAGCTGCATTTCATAGAATCATAGAATCATAGAATGGTTAGGGCTGGAAGGGACCTTCAAAGGTCATCTAGTCCAACCCCCCTGCAAGGAACAGGGATATCTCCAACTAGATCAGGTTGCTCAGGGCCTCATCCAACCCGGCCTTGAATGTCTCCAGGGATGGAGCATCCACCACCTCTCTGGGCAACCTGTTCCAGTGTTCAACAACTCTCATGGTAAAAAATTTTTTCCTAATATCCAATCTGAATCTACCTCCCTCTATTTTAAAACCATTACCCCTTGTCCTATCACAACAGGCCCTCCTGAACAGCCTCTCCCCATCTTTCCTGTAGGCCCCCTTGAGGTACTGGAAGACCGCTATAAGGTCACCCCGGAGCCTCCTCTTCTCCAGGCTGAACAGCCCCAACTCTTTCAGCCTGTCCTCATAGGAAAGGTGCTCCAGCCCTCTTATCATCTTCGTGGCCCTCCTCTGGACCCTCTCCAACTGGTCCATGTCCTTCTTATGTTGGGGGCTCCAGAACTGGACGCAGTACTCCCGGTGAGGTCTCACGAGGGCAGAGTAGAGGGGGAGAATCACCTCTCTCGACCTGCTGGCCACGCTCCTCTTGATGCAGCCCAGGATGCGGTGGGCCTTCTGGGCCGCAAGAGCACATTGCCGGCTCATATTGAGCATCTCGTCCACCAGTACTCCCAAGTCCTTCTCCTCAGGGCTGCTCTCGATCCATTCACCACCCAGTCTGTATTTGTGCCTGGGATTGCCACGACCCAGATGTAGGACCTTGCATTTGGCCTGGTTGAACTTCATGAGGTTGACACGGGCCCACCTCTCCAGCCTGTCGAGGTCCCTCTGGATGGCATCCCTCCCTTCCAGCGTGTCCACAGCACCACACAGCTTGGTGTCATCGGCGAACTTGCTGAGGGTGCACTCCATGCCACTGTCCACGTCACCGACAAAGATGTTGAAGAGGGCTGGATTGCAAACCCATTGCAAATTTCCTTCCATTGCAAACCCGTTTGCTTGGATGACTAATCAGTAAATCTGAATATATGTAAAATAACAATGAAATGTTACTAAATCTACACTAAACTCACTGAAGACAGTCTGACTTTTCCAATTTATGCCCACTGATTGTGCAATGTTCTGTAGGTTTCCCGCATTGACAATGGTCCACCACAATACTTCGCACAGACACACCGTTCACATACACTGAGCCTCAATGCATCAGTTGTAACAGGAGGAGTTGGCTCCAGCAGGCAACATTTCCCACTCACAGCTTGTTTGTAGAACCAGAAATTAATCTCCCAGGGTTTAAGACAGTCTCACAGCCTCATCCTCAACTCCAGGGCATCCACATTTTTATCTTCTTTTATGACTAGGTTTCATTTCACGCATAGACAGGATCTCTTTTGATACTAGAGGATCTGACACAGTAACTAGCAGCAGCTGCACAGAACAGTCACAGCTTGTGTCTGAACGAGGACGTTTCTGGCACAAGACAGGAGAGCCAAAACACACCAAAGAAAGAACTCCAGGAAGGACTGGGATTAGATAGTTGGTGTTTTGGGTTTAAATTGTAGTCCACATCAGGACTAGTCAGGGATTTGGAACAGAATACAGGGGATGGCTTGGGGAGCTGCTGTGACTAGTACCCTGTCTCACCTGAGCCCAAAAGCCTTTCAACTTTAGGGGTGGGAGTTTTCCGATAAAGCCTGGTTCCAGCCAGAATTGGAGCACACACCAGGGAGCAGACAGGTCCTTAGAAGCGCAGGTTTTATCCCTGCAATTTTCCCATTAAATTTTCCATCATAAGTTCAATATTTTCATGTGCACTGGCCAGCCCTTTGTGGTAACATCAGACATCAGGCAAATGTTTCCTTCTATTGTCTTTGCGTCTCCCAAAGGACTTTTGGCTTCAGTATCTTTGCCAACAAACAAGAAGCAGCAAAAGCAGTTGACAGATCGAGATCAGTGATTATGGTAGAAACGAGCTGACCATGATGCTGGTTGCTGTTTATTCTTCTCAACAAAGTACAACCAGTTTGCCCAGGGCTGCATGGACAGGAAGGAAGAGCTGATCTCTGCTGTGCCTGGCTAAGCATGTAATCATCTGGGATGGAGTTCCAACGTTAGAAACTGAGGGGGAAGAGCTGAAGATCCTTTAAATTCAGCCCCATTGCACTCTTTTTGTGTTATCTGTCCTCAGGTGGAGTTCCTTAATCTGGGTGAGCAGATAGTATTTGTATTGGGTTTGCATGGCAAGGTTTTGGTACTGGGGGGACTACTGGGGTGGCTTCTGTGAGAAGCTGCTAGAAGCTTCCCCTATGTCAGATAGAGCCTAGGGCTTTGGCCCCATGGGAAGCCTGCACTGGAACAGGCTCCTGGCAGAACCCATGGAGAGAGAGCAGCCCACTCTAGAGCAAGTTTGCTGGCAGAACTTGTGAGTCTGAGGGGAACCCACGCTGGAGCGGTCTGTGAAGAACTATAGCTCATGGGGAGAACTCATGTTGGAGAAGTTAGTGGAGAACTGTCTCCCATGGAAAGGACCCCACGCTGCAGCAGGGGAAGAGCATGAGGCTTTGGTGTGCATCTGGTGTCCAGGCCAGGGTCAACCCATCACTGTGTCTCAGAAACATTGGCTGGTTTGCTAGGTTTGGGGACAGGGAACATCAAGGCAAGCTCCACACTGCTGGTGCCAGGGACATGGGAAATACATGCAAGAGAGAGTGCTCCCCTCTCCTTTTCATTTGCCTTCAAGTGGATGTTTTCTTCCTATTCTGATTCAAGTGTGCACAGGCTTGAAAAATGCTGGTGCAGGACTTTGAAAACCCTGAATGCAGCTGATGAAGAGGACTGAGCTCTCCCACCTGGACAAGCAGGTTCGTGTGTTGACACCTGCAGACCAAAGCTTATAAAATCATTTTCTGTTCTCAGGAATTTTAAGGTAAGATGCAGCATTTTACTGTGCCTCTGATAAATCAGTGTCTAGCATACCTTCACAAAGGACATGGGTCAACAGCCAGAAGGGCCTGCAGATGTGACATAGGACCATGAGAGATCTGTCTTCTGTGGGAATAACAACTGGAAGTGAAGCAGGATATATTGTCAACAGGCAAACTTCTGTGACCTCTGTGGAAGCAGAGCAGACCTTGAGTTGCTCTGAAAATATCCCACAACACTCTTGTTTATGAACTGCACTTGCAGAAGATCTGCCTTTAAGAAACACAATACTTTTATTACTAACCTGGAAAACACCATACTCTAACAGAATAGCTCCTTTTTGTCATGGTTTGAAGTGGGGGGGGAGGTCCGGGTGGCAGAAGCTGCCCATCAGACCGGACTCCCATCCCCCTCAGGGCTTGAGCCAATCGGCACCTCTGCGAATTGCCCTATTTACGTCGGGACAAAGGAACCGGAAAGGTGTGCCTTTGTCCAGAAGCAAGAAGAAGGGAGGGGGGCATGGCCCCTGCTCCCGGCGCCCGGCCGGGCCGGCGTCCCGGTGCCCGCTCCGTCGAGGATGGCCCCGACGGAGCCGCTTGGGGAACTCAGGGAGAGCCCCGTTCCCAGGGCCCCCACCGGGCCGAGTTTACCCAGAAAAGACTGAGATCTGTGAGAAATGGCCACACGGATAACAGGTCAGTGAAGATGGGATGGAACAACGTATGCCGTTGTTGAGTGCCCCTTGCGAGCAGCTCCTTTGCAACCAGTCCTTGGTGGAGCAAGCAGAGACCCACTCACAGCCCATGGAGGATCCACATCGAGAAGAGATGCCAGAGCCTGAGTACGGTACGCATCTAGAGTCCGTGGGACAACCCCCACCGATGGGGAGGTGCTTTGTTAAAGGAGATGCCTGAGCCTGAGACTATTGTGAATCATGGGCACAGGTCGAGGCGCATTTACGCATCTAAGTCTGTACGGAGACGCATTTCAGGTCAATATGACGACCCACGCCGGAGCGCATTTAAAGTCTGCATGATGACCCACACCAGAGCGAGTGGCTACAGCTCCTTAAAGGTCCAGGACTGGTAAAGCCTGCACTTGGGGCAATACGATGGGGTAAGGATTGCCTCCTAGCAGGTAGGATTCATGCTTTCGCCGTGAGTAGGGGATCCACTGGATCAAGGGACAATGGTGTAAGGACTCCTCCTCCTTTAAGAGAAGCGGCAGTAACAACATGGAATGAACTGACCTGCACTCCCTCATTCCCTGCCTCTCTGCGCAGCTGGGGGGAGGAGGTAGAGCCGGGAAGAAAACGCAAAGAGGGGGAGTGGTGTTGATTTTAAGATCTGCCTTGTTTTCTTGTTATCCTCTCAAGTAACCATTTTTGTTTGCTTTTCTCTTTCTAGGTAGCTGTTAATAAATAGTTTTGCTTTAAGAAAACAGCCTCTTCTGCCTGGGACCGCAGTTGGTGGGTGCTCCTCTGTTCCTGTCTTGACCCTCAGCTCTTTTATTACATTTTTCTCCTCTCCATTTTACTGGAGTGGGAGAGCTGCGTGGGGTTTAGTTGCCAGATCGGCCTAACCCACGACACTTTTACATCAAGAAACCAGGGAGACTTACTTCACTCATTGTGTAGCTGTATGCAAAAGAACCACAGAAACTGCATGAGTACGCAATTCAGATAGATCACATGGGGAGCACTGAAGGGAAACGTAGGCCTCCCTTTCTTCCCATCACTGTGTTTGGAATATGTTTCCAATTGCGCTACTCACAAAGCAATCAAGGAAACTTGTCTACAGTAGCAAATTGAAGATGTCCTATCAGACCACATTACAGGGAGCTTCAACACTTTTGAATCCTTAGTTACATCAGAAAAAACAACATCTACATGGCTTCAGGACACAATGAGTCAATTTCCATATGCCTTAAGAGAAAAGAGAGAATAGATCTTCAAAGCAAATGAAATCTGTCTTTGGAAGATGCCCACCAACATGTTCCTTCCTCCTCTCTTACATTGCTACTCAGCATCCCACCTTCCCTCACAGGAGGTGAGGAAGGAGGGAGGCCACCCCCTGCAGCACCCAGAGGCAGTGAGCTCATCCAGCCAGAGGCCCTCGGCCCTTCCCAGTTCCTGGCTCCCCAGCAAGCTCCTGGCCCCGTACGCCCTCCTCTTCTCCATCTATCACCTCTGCTAGTTAGCTGTTCCCAGGGTGCAAGAGTAAGCAACTGCCTTACTGCTTTGCTCCTTTAGTTTTGAGTGTGCCACATTTAGCATTCCCAGACTTGTTCTGCTCATCTGACACCGTCTGCTGGTTTTAACAGCCCTGCAAAGGAAGACAAAAGCAAAATTATCAAACAACCCTGCCATGGTCACTTGGCAATGCAACAGCTGGGGCTGACCACTGTCAGAGGGAGCAGGGACCCTAAGCGGGCTCAGGACCCTCCATGCGTGGTGGGAGCCTCAGTTATTTACAACTTACTGGTTCCCTTTGTTCTTCCAGGTAACAGCCTTTCTGTCGCACTCCAAAATGAATCAAAGCAATCAATGACTGCAGCCTTTGACCAGTATCTCCCAATAATTATTATAAAGTGAAAGAAAGCATTCTTTTTTTTTTTTTTTTCATTAGGCCACTCTTGTAGCACAACTGGAATGAGTAAAAATGGCAAAGGAGGAATGTTTACTTTATCTATTACTGTAAAGATGTTTTAAAGATGATTAAGCTTTGGAAGCAAACTTTTCTCAAGCTACAACTGTTCTCTGATGTGGGTCAGGGCTCCACACAAATCAACCTGATGAGTTTTTGCATAGCCACCCACTGAGCGCGTGAGGGAAGGCATTTCTGCAGTCATCTGACCCTTGAGTTGGTGGGTCAGGTTCTCAGGCAGGCAAAACTCCCACAGAAACCAAGGAATTAAGTTCGCAATCCAGCCTAAATCCTAGCAGCATTTGCTGGGTCAAGTGAAATAAACTGTCCCCGGTCGCCGGAAAACGGAGTTGTTTTTTTTTTTTAAAAAAGGGTTGTTTTGAGTGCCGCGAGCGCGGCGCTGCCCGGCGCCAGCAGCGCCCCACGCCCGCCGCCGCCCGAGCGTGAGAGCGGCTCCCGCTCCGGCCCGGGGTGCTCGGTGCTGACCCGTAAAGCCAGTCGGGATCTGGTGCTGGGCCGGCCGTGCTGCAGCCGGGGCGGGGGGATGCCGGGAGACCACGGCCACCAGCCCACGCGTGGGGACGGACCCCACGGAAGCGCTCACCGAGTGGGGTCCGGAGCGGCCAGCCGATAGGACACAGCCGGGCGTCGTGCGGGATGAACAGCCGCGGGGCGAAAGGCCAGGGCCGGCACCCACCGGCTTTCTCGTGGGGTGCGTCCCTGCTCCCGCCGCGGGTGGCGGTCAGGGCGCAGCGGCGAGCCCCTGCCACTGCGGGCAGGCGGGGCCAGCCTGGGTCTTCACTCCAGGACGGTCCCTGCTGCTCCGGGGGCTCCTGGCACTGCTCTGGGGAAACGCAACGTTTTCCTGCTTCCAGTACCAATAAGAGAGGTGGCCTCTGGAGAAAACGGGCTTTGCTGTTAAAGCTGTCTGGTTTATACCCGCCCGTGAATGAACTTCAGAGTGACACCAGGTTAACCTTCTGTTTTCTTGCTGATTGACTTCTGTGGTCAGGAAAGCATTACACAACTAAATGTTTAAAGAAAGGCACAGGAAAAAAAAACAAACCTGCATACAGTTAATGGATTTATCTTAAGATTTATGCTAAAACTAGAGATGAAGGAAGTTGCAAGGACTTCTCAGCTTGTGCAAGTCCTTCGCTCGTGGCAGATCCTCCTCTGGACCCATCCCATTTAGACCTCAACCCTCACTCAGCTGGAGGGGCTGGATAACCAGCAGAAGCAAAGAAGAGAGATCATGTCATGCCCTTACCTGCCAGTGCTAACCAATATTGGTTGTGCTGGGCAGCTGAATCCAGAATGAAACAAAATTCTTTCTCCTATGAACACACTTTACTAGGTGATCATTTTCATTCCAGCTCTTTCCTTTTGAGGAGAGAGAGGAGATGCCCTCAGTGTCATGGTGAGCTATGGCGGTGCTCAGACCCGGCATCAATAGTCTTCCCCGCTTGCTTCACTGCTGTGGTAGCTGTGGCTTTAATGTGGATGCTGCAGGCAGCCACAACTCTAATCAAATGCTGGAGATTTTGGAGATCATTTGCAGCTTCTCGGTATGCCACCAAGGCCTGGATGGAAGTCAAAAAAGAAGACAGGAAAGGCCCACGGGAAATGGAGGAGGGGCTGGCAGTATGGCTGCAGATAAGCAGGTCACAATTTGCCTACCATCGCCTTAGACACCCCAAGGTTTCTGAGACTGCACAGAGCTGCCAGACACTGTTCAGGGCCTCAGGCGTCTCGTCCATGTTGGAGCAGCAGCTGGAGAGCAGAGGGGACACATAAGGATGTACTGGAGACCTGCAATCCTAGAGATGGGAGTGGAGGACAGGAGATGGTCAATTCCGAGACCCAGCAGAGAGGAGAGGAAAAAAGCATGAGCAAGTGATGTGTTTCTCTTCTAGTGAGCTACAGCTCCTAGATCCTCAGTTTTCTCTCTTTAAGATCTCTCCATACTGAAGCCTTCCAAAGCAACAGCTGAAAACTGCATGTTACTCCGTGCTATCAAAGGCAGGTTTGCTCTGACTGAGCAGAGCAGCATTGCCCCCTCTGGTGCTGCATGAGGGACCTGAGAGACAGCACTCATCTGCTTAGCAGGAGCATTACACAATGAAGTGCTACTACGGTGTTTTATTAATAGCACTCTCCCTCGCTGGCCAGGTCTCCCCGAGTGCATTACTCTGCCTGTGCCAGTCACCCACCTCAGCTATGTCTATCTGTCTCTTGATGATGGCTGGTGGATCGCTCAGTACTTCTGGACGCCTTCCTTGGGGTTGTACAAGGCTCCAACTTCAGTATTTCCAGGTGCTTTCTGTAAAGGGAGCAGCACAAGTAGCCTCCATGAGACATGCGTAAACGGGAGCCCCCTCCACCTGCCCCCAGCACTGCCACCTGCTGCGCTGGCACCCAGCCTGGGGAAACGAACCCCAGATCCCCTGAGATTCCCATGGGCTTGTTAGCTGCACGGGCACATAGCCAGGCATGGAGAGGACCATGCTGAGCAGGGATGGAGCAGAAAGACGCCCACCATGCGCAGCAGGTGCCAGGCAGGCTGCTGTGGTTTGAAAGCACAGCCTGCCCTGGGCACAGGATGGGGTAAAAGGAACTACCTGCCTGTGAAAAATGCAGGTGGTACAAAGACAGCAGCTTGCAGGTTAACCTGCTAAGGGGCCAGTGGCAGCATGGCTGCATTGGAGGCATTTGCTCTGAGCAATACACCCTGCTAGCAGGAGATGCAAGAAATCTGGCCTCTAGTTACTGATTTCAACCAGCTGACTCTGTACTTGATGGGTGTTGAATCCACCCAATATTAACTGGGTTTAACTTGCTCTTTACATCCATGAAGACAAGCTAAACAGAAATATCTCTAGTTGAAGCAAGTGCATCCACATGAGGGTTTGCACAGTTAAATTGTAGAGATATGAAGGCATGCTGCAGCATCAGCCCCTCCTGTGGACCTTCCAGTCATTCAGGCTTCTTGTCTCAAGGCCTCGAGAACATACACTCTCACCCTCAAGAGCAGGAAGTTTTTCCTTTGTAGAGCTCTATTCAGATTTCCATGCGTTGCTGCTAGAAATCCAAAAGTCTCCCTGTATTAATGGCTTCATCTCACACTACTTCTTTTTGAGTAGCAATGAAAGTCAGTAAGAGATGCCCATATGATACGATTACATGTAATAGTAATATATAATTACTGAATGACCCAGTTCCCACTTACTGAGCCTACACAGCCTTACTAATGTGGGAGGAGTGTCCACAGAGCGAGGGGACAATTGCTTTGTCCCTTGCATTTCCAGGGCAGTATAACTGTCCCTGCTGGCCTCGGCCACATGTTGAGGTTTGCCTCCTGGATCTGCTCCTGTGTATCAGCCAGCTGAGAAGCTTTTTGCTGGCTCAACCAGATCCCTTTCCCAGTGCTTTGGAAAGCCTCTGCTGTTGTCCAGGTTGACTTCAAAGTTGTTTTCTCAAACACCACCATCATTTTTCTGCTTCCAGAAAGCTTTGCGGCTGCATGAAGGATTTCCATATTCTCATCAGGCTCTAATTGGAGTTTCTACTTTTTTTTTTTTGCTGGCTCCTCTCTCAAATTCCAAGTCTTTCTGCAATTCAGTGATCTGAGAATCCAGGTCACTGTTTCCATCAGAGCCACTTCCTCCTCCACCTTTACTGAGTTGCTCATGGCTCTTCTTCCTTCCTGGGCAGACCTCCATGCTCCTTGGGCTGTGCCTGCAGATGTGGCACCTCCCTCCTGTTCTGCACACCCCATCTCCAGCTTCTGTCAAGGTTTTCATCCCTAAATTACAGACAACTGTCATGACCTGAGGTTCGGTCATACTGCCAGAAATTTTCCTTTGCTGCCTGCAGTTCATGAGCCCATGGTTCCCTGGCCCTCCAGGTTACTGGGGCTGGGGGCTGCCTGGAAAGTGGGAGCCATGGGGGCTCCCTGGGGCAGCTAGGCAGGATGCAGCAAGCAGGACCCATCCCGTCACCCCAGCCAGGGTGCAGGGCAGGCCGGGAGGCACCGGGCACCTTCTTGGGGATGGGGCTGGGCCAGGACATCAGCCTGCAGGTGGGCTATCACTGTGACCATAAGTGTAGGCTTTGTAGACCATCCTGCATCCTCCACCATGGCAGGAGGTCTTCAGCAGTTCTACACCCGTTCTGGGTCCCTCACTGCCACTGATGAGCTCTGTGCATGGATGGGAAAAACCATCTGACATATTCATAAATACAGCAACATAGTAGATATTTACGAAGCAAACAACACACCATTATAAAACCGTAAAAATTAATCTACTCGGTATGCGCAACAGCCTAAATAGTTTGCTCACTCCTCTTCAGCCAGGCAAAGATAACCTGGTGAAATTTATAAAACCTAAATAAACAGGTATTTGAAAGTCATCAAACCAACTGAAAGTAATTTTAAAGTCATGAATTTGCTCTTAGAGAAGAATAAAACAGATACGGAAAATCGCAAGTACATTTCTCTTGAGCTACAGCAAGTAAAATATCAGTGCTGGAGTCAGGCCAGTGCCAAGTGCTGGTGCTTTCAGAGAAGACCTACCGCACCTCACCTTGAGAGAAACCCAGCTACACAAAAGCAGCTGATTGAATTCCTGCAGTGCATGCGGCTGCCAGGGCACTTTTGATCATCCCAGACTATAACACAGCCACTGCTGCATTTAAAGTATCTAAAATGATAACTAAGACTTATCTAAAAGTATTCCTTTCACTGTAACATGAAAACATCAACAGGTTTCTCAGGCTGAGAACTGTTAATCTGCTCTCTATAAGCTGTCACGAAGTATTACAAGAGCATCTGCTATTAGCTGACAAATTTCCTGCTTCTTCCAGTTAAACAGTCTTATTTCATATGAGCACCATTTCACATATTGCATATTGAGTACATTAAGAGGTTTCCACATTTTTTTGAACTAAACCTGCTCTTTAAAAGATAACTATTATGTTGCTGCAGGAGCTGGTGTCTCTGTCAAGCTTGTACTACTTTTTGTTGACTACTGTAAGCTCCCAGTGCTAACATTGTTCAAGTCACAGGTTTCCTTGGCAGCTTGCACTTTCCCCCAGCCATAGAACAGTTTCACTGTATGACACCAGTGCACGGCCACATTTCTCCTGTCTGATCTTCCTAGTTATCAATTTTGCTTACACTACAAAAAGAACTGTCTCCACAGTCCAAACTGGTCACTGATCATTAGATTAGGCTACTTATAAATATGGCACCTTCACTGTCTCCTGCAGGGTGCTGATAATTAAAGACTTCTGACTTGCTATCATTGCACTGCAGATATTGTGCTCATGCTCTCTGCTGGATGTTCTCAGACAGAGCAGATGCACGGGACGCTGCTTTGATCTGGTGCTCTGGGTTCAGGCACTGCAATTCTGTGGCAGGGATGTTACTTAGCAATTGGTGATCCACTTCCCCATCTCCATTTCCCATTCTATTTCTACAGTAGGCTCCTGTAAAGTCTTCCTGATAACAAGTACAAGTAGTTTACACACAACTGAGGAACAGACTTGCAACAGATTAATTGCATCTGTACTACAGACAGAATTAGGCTTTAGCTCTGTGCTTGGCTCAGCAAAGGAAATAAACTCTACAATTGACGAGAGAAAACACTCTTGCATTTGCTCATAGAACGGTTTTGGTTGGACCCTTTTATAGGAAGGGCCTTAACTTCAAGGTAATTGAGTAACTGATTAGCAGCCACAATTCCTAGCAGCTGGATCAGCTAGATCCACACCCCTTTAAGTACTGGAAGGCTGCAATAAGATCACTCTGGAGCCTTTTCTTCTCCAGGCTGGTTGAACAGTCCCAACTGTCTCAGCCTGTCTTCATAGAAGAGCTGCTCCAGCCTTTGGATTATCTTTGTGACCCTCCTCTGGACTTGTGTTAAGCTCTGGAGTAGCCTGTGGACTGCCTTGGGCTGGCTGGAGAAAACAGAGGGATTCCATCAGGGCCTAGCTAGGAAGAGCAGGTGGAAAGGAGATGAGAGGTGCTGGGGTTGAGATCGTGGGCGGGAAGAGAGCGCTCAGGCACAACAGCAGCGCTGGGCCAGCAGGGACAGACAGCGTGCCAGGATGCAGAGAGGGCTTCTGGCAAGAAGCTGTGGTACACGTGCAGAGCGGTTATGGCAGGAGTGCTGGTGGGGTGTTCTGCGTGTCGGTGGGGTGGCTGTGGGTCCCAAAAGGGGTGGCGGGTGCCCCGCGTGCCGCCGGAGCGGCTGTGGGTGCCTGGAGGGGCAGTGAGCGCAGCGCCGCCGGTGCGACCCCAGCCGGGCGCGTGCCCGCCCCTCCTCCCTCCGCCCCTCCTCCCTCCAGGGCGGGGCGCGCCGCGCCGCTTTCCCGCTGCCTCGGGATCGTCAGCCGCTGGAGGCGCCAGATTTAAAACAGCCCTGGCGGTGGCTGACCTGCTGTGCTGTTCAGGGAGAGGCATGGCAGCCACGCGAAGTGAAATGTGCGGCTGCGGCCGGGGTGCGCTTTGCGGGGCTTGAAAATGGGTTTTGGAGTCACTCTGGGGCTGTTAAACAGGGGGTAGAGGGAGGGAGCATTGGGCAGCTGCCTCAGAAGACAGCATAGTATTTCGGGGAAATTTCTGGGGGAAAAGCTGAGGTAATTCAGAGGGAACAAAGTGAGTTTTATAGGAGGGAAAGAAGTAACTTAGAAGGGACAGAGAGGGGACGTTTCGCAGGTAAAGTCTGAGGCAATTGATACAGTACAAAAAACATTTTTTTGGGAAAAGCTGAGGTGAGTTAGGGAGGGCAGAACGAACATATTGTGGGGAAAAGCTGAGGAAAGTTGGAGAGGGCAGAATGAACATTTTTTGGGGAAAAGCTGAGGAAAGTGGGGGAGGGCAGAATGAACATTTTTGGGGAAAAAGCTGAGGTAAGTTAGGGAGGGCAGAATGATCACTTTGGGGGGAAAAGCTGAGGAAAGTTAGGGAGGGCAGAATGAACATTTTTTGGGGGGAAAAGCTGAGGTAAGTTAGGGAGGGCAGAATGAATGTTTGGGGAAAAGCTGAGGTAAGTTAGGGAGGGCAGAATGAACATTTTTTGGGGGGAAAAGCTGAGGTAAGTTAGGGAGGGCAGAATGAATGTTTGGGGAAAAGCTGAGGTAAGTTAGGGAGGGCAGAATGAACATATTGTGGGGAAAAGCTGAGGAAAGTTAGGGAGGGCAGAATGAACATTTTTAGGGGAAAAGCTGAGGAAAGTGAGGGAGGGCAGAATGAACATTTTGGGGGGAAAAGCTCAGGAAAGTTAGGGAGGGCAGAATGATCACTTTGGGGGGAAAAGCTGAGGAAAGTTAGGGAGGGCAGAATGAACATTTTTTTGGGGAAAAGCTGAGGTAAGTTAGGGAGGGCAGAATGATCACTTTTTGGGAAAAAGCTGAGGTAAGTTAGGGAGGCCAGAATGAACATTTTTTTGGGGAAAAGCTGAGGTAAGTTAGGGAGGGCAGAATGAATGTTTTTGGGGAAAAGCTGAGGTAAGTTAGGGAGGGCAGAATGAATGTTTTTGGGGAAAAGCTGAGGTAAGTTAGGGAGGGCAGAATGAACATTTTTTGGGGAAAAGCTGAGGTAAGTTAAGGAGGGCAGAATGAACATTTTTGGGGGAAAAGCGGAGGAAAGTTAGGGAGGGCAGAAAGAACGTTTTTGGGGGAAAAGCTGAGGAAAGTTGGGGAGGGCAGAATGATCACTTTTTGGGAAAAAGCTGAGGTAAGTTAGGGAGGCCAGAATGAACATTTTTGGGGAAAAGCTGAGGTAAGTTAGGGAGGGCAGAATGAACATTTTTTGGGGGGAAAAGCTGAGGTAAGTTAGGGAGGGCAGAATGAATGTTATTGGGAAAAAGCTGAGGTAAGTTAGGGAGGGCAGAATGAACATTTTTTGGGGGGAAAGCTGAGGTAAGTTAGGGAGGGCAGAATGAACATTTTTGGGGGAAAAGCTGAGGAAAGTTGGAGAGGGCAGAATGAACGTTTTGGGGGGAAAAGCTGAGGAAAGTTGGGAAGGGCAGAATGAACATTTTTGGGGGAAAAGCTGAAGTAAGTTAGGGAGGCCAGAATGAACATTATTTTGGGGAAAAGCTGAGGTAAGTTAGGGAGGGCAGAATGAACATGTTTTGGGCAAAAGCTGAGGTAAGTTAGGGAGGGCAGAGTGAACATTTTTGGGGGAAAAGTTGAGGTAAGTTAGGGAGGGCAGAATGATCACTTTTTGGGGAAAAGCTGAGGTAAGTTAGGGAGGGCAGAATGAACATTTTTTGGGGAAAAGCTGAGGTAAGTTAGGGAGGGCAGAATGAATGTTTTTGGGAAAAAGCTGAGGTAAGTTAGGGAGGGCAGAATGAACATTTTGGGGGGAAAAGCTGAGGAAAGTTGGAGAGGGCAGAATGAACGTTTTGGGGGGAAAAGCTGAGGAAAGTTGGGGAGGGCAGAATGAACATTTTTGGCGAAAAGCTGAGGTAAGTTAGGGAGGGCAGAATGATCACTTTTTGGGAAAAAGCTGAGGTAAGTTAGGGAGGCCAGAATGAACATTTTTTGGGGAAAAGCTGAGGTAAGTTAGGGAGGGCAGAATGAACATTTTTGGGGGAAAAGCTGAGGTAAGTTAGAGAGGCCAGATGAACATTTCTGGGGAAAAGCTGAGGTAAGTTAGGGAGGGTAGAATGAATATTTTTGGGGGAAAAGCTGAGGTAAATTAGGGAGGGCAGAATGAACATTTTTTGGGGAAAAGCTGAGGTAAGTTAGGGAGGGCAGAGTGAACATTTTTGGGGGAAAAGTTGAGGTAAGTTAGGGAGGGTAGAATGAACATTTTTTGGGGAAAAGCTGAGGTAAGTTAGGGAGGGCAGAATGAACATTTTTTGGGGAAAAGCTGAGGTAAGTTAGGGAGGGCAGAATGAACGTTTTTGGGGAAAAGCTGAGGTAAGTTAGAGAGGCCAGATGAACATTTCTGGGGAAAAGCTGAGGTAAATTAGGGAGGGCAGAATGAACATGTTTTGGGCAAAAGCTGAGGTAAGTTAGGGAGGGCAGAGTGAACATTTTTGGGGGAAAAGTTGAGGTAAGTTAGGGAGGGCAGAGTGAACATTTTTTGGGGAAAAGCTGAGGTAAGTTAGGGAGGGTAGAATGAATATTTTTTGGGGAAAAGCTGAGGTAAGTTAGGGAGGCCAGAATGAACATTTTTGGGAAAAAGCTGAGGTAAGTTAGGGAGGGCAGAATGAACGTTTTTTGCGGAAAAGCTGAGGAAAGTTAGGGCAGAAAGAATGTTTTTGGGCAAAAGCTGAGGTAAGTTAGGGAGGGCAGAATGAACATTTGTTTTGGAAAAGCTGAGGTAAGTTAGGGAGGGCAGAATGAACATTTTTTGGGGAAAAGTTGAGGTAAGTTAGGGAGGGCAGAATGAATGTTTTTGGGGGAAAAGCTGAGGTAATTTAGGGAGGGCAGAATGATCACTTTTTGGGGAAAAGCTGAGGTAAGTTAGGGAGGGCAGAATGAACATTTTTGGCGAAAAGCTGAGGTAAGTTAGAGAGGCCAGAATGAACATTTTTTTGCGAAAAGCTGAGGTAAGTTAGGGAGGGCAGAATGAACATGTTTTGGGCAAAAGCTGAGGTAAGTTAGGGAGGGCAGAGTGAACATTTTTTGGGGAAAAGTTGAGGTAAGTTAGGGAGGGCAGAATGAACATGTTTTGGGCAAAAGCTGAGGTAAGTTAGGGAGGGCAGAGTGAACGTTTTTGGGGAAAAGCTGAGGTAAGTAAGAGAGGCCAGAATGAACGTTTTTGGGGAAAAGCTGAGGTAAGTAAGAGAGGCCAGAATGAACGTTTTTGGGGATAAGCTGAGGTAAGTAAGAGAGGCCAGAATGAACATTTCTGGGGAAAAGCTGAGGTAAGTTAGGGAGGCCAGAATGAACATTTTGGGGGGGAAAAGCTGAGGTAAGTTAGGGAGGGCAGAATGATCACTTTTTGGGGAAAAGCTGAGGTAAGTTAGGGAGGGCAGAATGAACATTTTTTGGGGAAAAGCTGAGGTAAGTTAGGGAGGGCAGAATGAATGTTTTTGGGAAAAAGCTGAGGTAAGTTAGGGAGGGCAGAATGAACATTTTGGGGGGAAAAGCTGAGGAAAGTTGGAGAGGGCAGAATGAACGTTTTAGGGGGAAAAGCTGAGGAAAGTTGGGGAGGGCAGAATGAACATTTTTTGGGGAAAAGCTGAGGTAAGTTAGGGAGGGCAGAATGATCACTTTTTGGGAAAAAGCTGAGGTAAGTTAGGGAGGCCAGAATGAACATTTTTTGGGGAAAAGCTGAGGTAAGTTAGGGAGGGCAGAATGAACATTTTTTGGGGGGAAAAGCTGAGGTAAATTAGGGAGGGCAGAATGAACATTTTTTGGGGAAAAGCTGAGGTAAGTTAGGGAGGGCAGAGTGAACATTTTTGGGGGAAAAGTTGAGGTAAGTTAGGGAGGGCAGAGTGAACATTTTTTGGGGAAAAGCTGAGGTAAGTTAGGGAGGGTAGAATGAATATATTTGGGGGAAAAGCTGAGGTAAGTTAGGGAGGGCAGAATGAACATTTTTTGGGGAAAAGCTGAGGTAAGTTAGGGAGGGCAGAATGAACATTTTTTGGGGAAAAGCTGAGGTAAGTTAGAGAGGCCAGATGAACATTTCTCGGGAAAAGCTGAGGTAAGTTAGGGAGGGTAGAATGAATATTTTTGGGGGAAAAGCTGAGGTAAGTTAGGGAGGGCAGAATGAACATTTTTGGGGAAAAGCTGAGGTAAGTTAGGGAGGGCAGAGTGAACATTTTTGGGGGAAAAGTTGAGGTAAGTTAGGGAGGGCAGAATGAACATTTTTTGGGGAAAAGCTGAGGTAAGTTAGGGAGGGTAGAATGAATATTTTTGGGGGAAAAGCTGAGGTAAGTTAGGGAGGGCAGAATGAACATTTTTTGGGGAAAAGCTGAGGTAAGTTAGGGAGGGCAGAATGAACGTTTTTGGGCAAAAGCTGAGGTAAGTTAGAGAGGCCAGATGAACATTTCTGGGGAAAAGCTGAGGTAAGTTAGGGAGGGTAGAATGAATATTTTTGGGGGAAAAGCTGAGGTAAGTTAGGGAGGGCAGAATGAACATTTTTTGGGGAAAAGCTGAGGTAAATTAGGGAGGGCAGAATGAACATGTTTTGGGCAAAAGCTGAGGTAAGTTAGGGAGGGCAGAGTGAACATTTTTGGGGGAAAAGTTGAGGTAAGTTAGGGAGGGCAGAGTGAACATTTTTTGGGGAAAAGCTGAGGTAGGTTAGGGAGGGTAGAATGAATATTTTTTGGGGAAAAGCTGAGGTAAGTTAGGGAGGCCAGAATGAACATTTTTGGGAAAAAGCTGAGGTAAGTTAGGGCAGAAAGAATGTTTTTGGGCAAAAGCTGAGGTAAGTTAGGGAGGGCAGAATGAACATTTGTTTTGGAAAAGCTGAGGTAAGTTAGGGAGGTCAGAATGAACATTTTTTGGGGAAAAGTTGAGGTAAGTTAGGGATGGCAGAATGAATATTTTTGGGGGAAAAGCTGAGGTAATTTAGGGAGGGCAGAATGATCACTTTTTGGGGAAAAGCTGAGGTAAGTTAGGGAGGGCAGAATGAACATTTTTGGCGAAAAGCTGAGGTAAGTTAGAGAGGCCAGAATGAACATTTTTTGGCGAAAAGCTGAGGTAAGTTAGGGAGGGCAGAATGAACATGTTTTGGGCAAAAGCTGAGGTAAGTTAGGGAGGGCAGAGTGAACATTTTTTGGGGAAAAGTTGAGGTAAGTTAGGGAGGGCAGAATGAACATGTTTTGGGCAAAAGCTGAGGTAAGTTAGGGAGGGCAGAGTGAACGTTTTTGGGGAAAAGCTGAGGTAAGTAAGAGAGGCCAGAATGAACGTTTTTGGGGAAAAGCTGAGGTAAGTAAGAGAGGCCAGAATGAACGTTTTTGGGGATAAGCTGAGGTAAGTAAGAGAGGCCAGAATGAACATTTCTGGGGAAAAGCTGAGGTAAGTTAGGGAGGCCAGAATGAACATTTTGGGGGGGAAAAGCTGAGGTAAGTTAGGGAGGGCAGAATGATCACTTTTTGGGGAAAAGCTGAGGTAAGTTAGAGAGGCCAGAATGAACATTTTTTGGCGAAAAGCTGAGGTAAGTTAGGGAGGGCAGAATGAACATGTTTTGGGCAAAAGCTGAGGTAAGTTAGGGAGGGCAGAGTGAACATTTTTTGGGGAAAAGTTGAGGTAAGTTAGGGAGGGCAGAATGAACATGTTTTGGGCAAAAGCTGAGGTAAGTTAGGGAGGGCAGAGTGAACGTTTTTGGGGAAAAGCTGAGGTAAGTAAGAGAGGCCAGAATGAACGTTTTTGGGGAAAAGCTGAGGTAAGTAAGAGAGGCCAGAATGAACGTTTTTGGGGATAAGCTGAGGTAAGTAAGAGAGGCCAGAATGAACATTTCTGGGGAAAAGCTGAGGTAAGTTAGGGAGGCCAGAATGAACATTTTGGGGGGGAAAAGCTGAGGTAAGTTAGGGAGGGCAGAATGATCACTTTTTGGGGAAAAGCTGAGGTAAGTTAGGGAGGGCAGAATGAACATTTTTTGGGGAAAAGCTGAGGTAAGTTAGGGAGGGCAGAATGAATGTTTTTGGGAAAAAGCTGAGGTAAGTTAGGGAGGGCAGAATGAACATTTTGGGGGGAAAAGCTGAGGAAAGTTGGAGAGGGCAGAATGAACGTTTTGGGGGGAAAAGCTGAGGAAAGTTGGGGAGGGCAGAATGAACATTTTTTGGGGAAAAGCTGAGGTAAGTTAGGGAGGGCAGAATGATCACTTTTTGGGAAAAAGCTGAGGTAAGTTAGGGAGGCCAGAATGAACATTTTTTGGGGAAAAGCTGAGGTAAGTTAGGGAGGGCAGAATGAACATTTTTTGGGGGGAAAAGCTGAGGTAAATTAGGGAGGGCAGAATGAACATTTTTTGGGGAAAAGCTGAGGTAAGTTAGGGAGGGCAGAGTGAACATTTTTGGGGGAAAAGTTGAGGTAAGTTAGGGAGGGCAGAGTGAACATTTTTTGGGGAAAAGCTGAGGTAAGTTAGGGAGGGTAGAATGAATATATTTGGGGGAAAAGCTGAGGTAAGTTAGGGAGGGCAGAATGAACATTTTTTGGGGAAAAGCTGAGGTAAGTTAGGGAGGGCAGAATGAACGTTTTTGGGGAAAAGCTGAGGTAAGTTAGAGAGGCCAGATGAACATTTCTCGGGAAAAGCTGAGGTAAGTTAGGGAGGGTAGAATGAATATTTTTGGGGGAAAAGCTGAGGTAAGTTAGGGAGGGCAGAATGAACATTTTTTGGGGAAAAGCTGAGGTAAGTTAGGGAGGGCAGAGTGAACATTTTTGGGGGAAAAGTTGAGGTAAGTTAGGGAGGGCAGAGTGAACATTTTTGGGGAAAAGCTGAGGTAAGTTAGGGAGGGTAGAATGAATATTTTTGGGGGAAAAGCTGAGGTAAGTTAGGGAGGGCAGAATGAACATTTTTTGGGGAAAAGCTGAGGTAAGTTAGGGAGGGCAGAATGAACGTTTTTGGGCAAAAGCAGAGGTAAGTTAGAGAGGCCAGATGAACATTTCTGGGGAAAAGCTGAGGTAAGTTAGGGAGGGTAGAATGAATATTTTTGGGGGAAAAGCTGAGGTAAGTTAGGGAGGGCAGAATGAACATTTTTGGGGAAAAGCTGAGGTAAATTAGGGAGGGCAGAATGAACATGTTTTGGGCAAAAGCTGAGGTAAGTTAGGGAGGGCAGAGTGAACATTTTTGGGGGAAAAGTTGAGGTAAGTTAGGGAGGGCAGAGTGAACATTTTTTGGGGAAAAGCTGAGGTAAGTTAGGGAGGGTAGAATGAATATTTTTTGGGGAAAAGCTGAGGTAAGTTAGGGAGGCCAGAATGAACATTTTTGGGAAAAAGCTGAGGTAAGTTAGGGCAGAAAGAATGTTTTTGGGCAAAAGCTGAGGTAAGTTAGGGAGGGCAGAATGAACATTTGTTTTGGAAAAGCTGAGGTAAGTTAGGGATGGCAGAATGAATATTTTTGGGGGAAAAGTTGAGGTAATTTAGGGAGGGCAGAATGATCACTTTTTGGGGAAAAGCTGAGGTAAGTTAGGGAGGGCAGAATGAACATTTTTGGCGAAAAGCTGAGGTAAGTTAGAGAGGCCAGAATGAACATTTTTTGGCGAAAAGCTGAGGTAAGTTAGGGAGGGCAGAATGAACATGTTTTGGGCAAAAGCTGAGGTAAGTTAGGGAGGGCAGAGTGAACATTTTTGGGGAAAAGTTGAGGTAAGTTAGGGAGGGCAGAATGAACATGTTTTGGGCAAAAGCTGAGGTAAGTTAGGGAGGGCAGAGTGAACGTTTTTGGGGAAAAGCTGAGGTAAGTAAGAGAGGCCAGAATGAACGTTTTTGGGGATAAGCTGAGGTAAGTAAGAGAGGCCAGAATGAACATTTCTGGGGAAAAGCTGAGGTAAGTTAGGGAGGGTAGAATGAATATTTTTGGGGGAAAAGCTGAGGTAGAGAGAAAGAAGTAACTGATAAGGGACAGAGGGGCGCTTCACAGATAAAATGTAAGGTAATTTCTACAGGACAGAATGAACATATTGTGAGGAAAAGCTGAGGTAAGTTAAGGAGGGTAGAATGAACATTTTTAGGGGAAAAGCTGAGGTAATTTAGATGAAACAAAATAACCTTTTTTGGATGGGTGAATATGGGGTAATTTAGAGGGGGAAATTAGCATTTCTGAAGGAAAGTCGGGCATACGTTAGGGAAAAGAGAAGCAGCATTTTTGACTGAAAATCTGGGATAATTTAGAAGAGGTAGAGGTGACATTTTTACCTGAAAAACTGGGGTAATTTAGAGGGAAGAAAATAAGCATTTTCTTAGGAAAATCTGAGGTGAAGTAGAGGGGACAGAAGTGTGATTTTTGAAGGAATAACTAAGGTAATTTAGAAGGCACTGACCACACTATTTTTATGGAAAATCTGAGGCACCTAAGAAAGGACATGGTAAACATGATCAAGAGAAAGGCTTAGGTTTCTAAAGTGGGACAGAAAAAATATTTTTAAAGAGCAAATTTGAGGTAACTGAAGGGTTAGAGAAGGCTCCAGAAAGTGGATCCGTCACTTATAAGAGTGATATTGAGGATAGATAGGATGAGATGAGCGTTTTTAAGGGCAACATATGAGTTAGCTCAGGGAAGACATGGGCAAGATTTTTGTGGGAAAAGGTATGGTGTTCATATGTGCTGAAAGTAGCAGAAACGATGAAGGTTTTGAGCAGGCAATGCTGAATAACCATTGTCCATTTGAGTAGTTGTTTAGAATCTAGGCACTAAGGTAGACAAGGAACAAAAACATGGTCATGGAGAGGACTTTTAATGGGAAAAAAGTCATCCTCATAGGGATTGACTCAAAACAGCAATTTATCAATGGTATTTTCCATTACTTAGAATTTTAAAGCTCAGGTTGAAGAGAAATTTATGAACATAAACTTTCTGGAGGAAGGGACAATAATATCGAACAGTAGTTGATAGTGAGTTCAGCAAAATGTTTTCTGCATTCACTGAGCTAGATGGGTGAAAAGACAAAATAAATTGGGAAAGAAAACAGAGGAGGATGCATGAAGCAAAACTTATATCTGACATGCACTGAAGAGGGAACACAGAATGAAAGGACTGCTGCTCTGGGAATAACTACTTCTCCAGGTATATGGTTAGGACGTGGCATTCTCAGGCCTAACCGTGTCCTCCTTGCTTGGCAGCAGCCGGCGGAGAAGAAGGAAGGGGTCTCGGCATCGTGTGGACTGGCGAGGCAAGAGAGAGGGAGAAGAGGAGCGGTGCCGGGCTGAAGAGGGGGCACGAGAAAGGCGCTCTGGGCAAAGGGACCTCCCTGTCGTCACCAGGGTGCGGTCACGTAAGAGCATCGCGGGCACCTTTAGGGTGCCCTGGCTGGCTTGACGCTGGGCGACCTCCCTGTAAGCAGGGCTCGGTCTTTGCTTTTGCTGCTGTTGGCCTTTTGCCATCTTGCTCCTTTGGCTGCCCGGAGAGAGTGGCAACCCTGTAAGGAGGGTAAGCGCCACCGTCTCCGCACCCGAGGGGGAAACGGAGCTCTCTGGACCCCAAGCCCACCCTGTAGGCAGGGGAGGGCCGTTTCCCCGGCCCCGGCGGCTTTGTGCCCGCTGGCGGCCTGGCCAGCGTGACCCCCCGGAGTCGGGGCGTGTCACGGCATTTGCCCCTTGGCCACCCGTGAAGCCTCTTGGTGTGTTGAGGCCTCCCTGGCCTCCACGCAGCCTGGGGGGCTGGTCTGCGGCTCCCCTCTCCTGCTCGCGGGTAGGGATGGCTCCCCAGACATTGGCTGAACAGAGCTCTCGTTCTCTTCCGGGAAGTTCTGTTTGTGTGTGCCCGTGTCTGTGTCTTTGTCAGAGTGAGTGACTGAAGGAGAGAGCTTGTCCTTTAAGCCTCTCTTAAAATCGCTGCAGTTTAGCTTTGACTTCCCAGGAGGGAGAGAAGGGCTCTGGGCAGCAACAGGGGGGTCCCCTCTGAGACTGCGAGTGGAGACGGGGTCCGGGCTTGCCCCTTCTTTCGAAGGACGGAGCGAAGCCGCTTAGCCGTAGTGTGGGCAAGGCGACCCGCCTGTAGTCAGGGCCTGGGTGTCTGCCTGTGCGGCTGCCTGTCCTGCTGGCGACCTGCCAGCGTGACAGCCCTGTACTCGGGGCGTGTGCCACGAGCCGTGGAGCCCTCTGTGCCCAGGAGCAGCCCGAGCTCCCTGTAAGCAGGGCTGGGCAGGCTGCTTTAGCCAGCCGACAGGAACGAGCCCTCCCTCGCCCTCGAGAGGCTGCAGGTTGAGGAAGCGCTGTGCCGGGGGGCGCAGGCCCGCCTTTGGCGCTGCTTTTGGCCGGGGTGACCTCCCCGCACTTGAGGTGGAGGTCGCTCCCTGGGCTCCCGAAGACGTGGTGTTGTGTTGTGCTGCAGCCAGGACGGCCAGCCCGTAACTCGGGCGCAGGTCGGAGCCTCGGGCTCCGTGGAGCTTGTTGGGAGGGCCGAGCCGAGGGGGGCCGCCCTGTAAGTAGGGCTGTGCGTGCCCCCTGCGCTCGGCGGGAGGTGCTTGGAGGGACCCCCTGTAATCAGGTGGGTATCTCTGGCCCCAGCCTTTCAGAGGCGTGGGGCCAGGATGCGTGGGGCCGGGCGTGTGCCCTCTCTGGCCTCGGGGCTGTGGCCCCGGCCCCCCGGCCTTTGGCCGTGAAGCTCCACTGCCTGGCTGCTGAGCCTCGTTCCTGTGGCTGCGGGGGAAGGCCGAGCTCTGGGGCTCCCTGGGTGTCGACCCGCCTGTAGTCAGGGTCCGGGTCTGGGAGCCTTTGTGCTCTGCTGGCAGCCTGTGTGGGGTGACCGCCCCGTTAGCGGGGTGCGGGTCAGGGTGCCCCTGAATCGGAGAGAAGGAGCCTCCGTGGGCCTTTGGGACCAGGGCTGCCCTGTAAGTCAGGGCCCGGCCAGTGCCCTGGAGTCCCGGGCGCTTTGCGGTCCAGGCAGCGGCTCGAGCCCCCCTGTAAGCAGGGGCGCAGGCTGTTTGGCCGCTGCTTTGCATGCCCAGCTCGATTTGCCCAGGGTGCCCGCCTCCGAGCCCGGCTCCAGCACCGGCTGGAACTCTGCTGCGCGTCGCTTTGGTGAGACAAGCTGAAGTCAGGAGGGTTTTGCGGCGGTGGGGGCTCGGCGGGTGGGCGGACGGTGCCTTGGGAAGCTCCCTCTGGGGTGCAGGGGTCCCCGTCTCCTTCAGGCGGTTAGGACGTGGTGTTCTCAGGCCTAACCGTGTCCTCCTCGCTTGGCAGCAGCCGGCGGAGAAGAAGGAAGGGGTCTCGGCATCGTGTGGACCGGCGAGGCAAGAGCGAGGGAGAAGAGGAGCGGCGCCGGGCTGAAGAGGGGGCACGAGAAAGGCGCTCTGGGCAAAGGGACCTCCCTGTCGTCACCAGGGTGCGGTCACGTAAGAGCATCGCGGGCACCTTTAGGGTGCCCTGGCTGGCTTGACGCTGGGCGACCTCCCTGTAAGCAGGGCTCGGTCTTTGCTTTTGCTGCTGTTGGCCTTTTGCCATCTTGCTCCTTTGGCTGCCCGGAGAGAGTGGCAACCCTGTAAGGAGGGTAAGCGCCACCGTCTCCGCACCCGAGGGGTAAACGGAGCTCTCTGGACCCCAAGCCCCCCCTGTAGGCAGGGGAGGGCCGTTTCCCCGGCCCCGGCGGCTTTGTGCCCGCTGGCGGCCTGGCCAGCGTGACCCCCCGGAGTCGGGGCGTGTCACGGCATTTGCCCCTTGGCCACCTGTGAAGCCTCTTGGTGTGTTGAGGCCTCCCTGGCCTCCACGCAGCCTGGGGGGCTGGTCTGCGGCTCCCCTCTCCTGCTCGCGGGTAGGGATGGCTCCCCAGACATTGGCTGAACAGAGCTCTCGTTCTCTTCCGGGAAGTTCTGTTTGTGTGTGCCCGTGTCTGTGTCTTTGTCAGAGTGAGTGACTGAAGGAGAGAGCTTGTCCTTTAAGCCTCTCTTAAAATCGCTGCAGTTTAGCTTTGACTTCCCAGGAGGGAGAGAAGGGCTCTGGGCAGCAACAGGGGGGTCCCCTCTGAGACTGCGAGTGGAGACGGGGTCCAGGCTTGCCCCTTCTTTCGAAGGATGGAGCGAAGCCACTTAGCCGTAGTGTGGGCAAGGCGACCCGCCTGTAGTCAGGGTCTGGGTGTCTGCCTGTGCGGCTGCCTGTCCTGCTGGCGACCTGCCAGCGTGACAGCCCTGTACTCGGGGCGTGTGCCACGAGCCGTGGAGCCCTCTGTGCCCAGGAGCAGCCCGAGCTCCCTGTAAGCAGGGCTGGGCAGGCTGCTTTAGCCAGCCGACAGGAACGAGCCCTCCCTCGCCCTCGAGAGGCTGCAGGTTGAGGAAGCGCTGTGCCGGGGGGCGCAGGCCCGCCTTTGGCGCTGCTTTTGGCCAGGGTGACCTCCCCGCACTTGGGGTGGAGGTCGCTCCCTGGGCTCCCGAAGACGTGGTGTTGTGTTGTGCTGCAGCCAGGACGGCCAGCCCGTAACTCGGGCGCGGGTCGGAGCCTCGGGCTCCGTGGAGCTTGTTGGGAGGGCCGAGCCGAGGGGGGCCGCCCTGTAAGTAGGGCTGTGCGTGCCCCCTGCGCTCAGCGGGAGGTGCTTGGAGGGACCCCCTGTAATCAGGTGGGTATCTCTGGCCCCAGCCTTTCAGAGGCGTGGGGCCAGGATGCGTGGGGCCGGGCGTGTGCCCTCTCTGGCCTCGGGGCTGTGGCCCCGGCCCCCTGGCCTTTGGCCGTGAAGCTCCACTGCCTGGCTGCTGAGCCTCGTTCCTGTGGCTGCGGGGGAAGGCCGAGCTCTGGGGCTCCCTGGGTGTCGACCCGCCTGTAGTCAGGGTTCGGGTCTGGGAGCCTTTGTGCTCTGCTGGCAGCCTGTGTGGGGTGACCGCCCCGTTAGCGGGGTGCGGGTCAGGGTGCCCCTGAATCGGAGAGAAGGAGCCTCCGTGGGCCTTTGGGACCAGGGCTGCCCTGTAAGTCAGGGCCCGGCCAGTGCCCTGGAGTCCCGGGCGCTTTGCGGTCCAGGCAGCGGCTCGAGCCCCCTGTAAGCAGGGGCGCAGCCTGTTTGGCCGCTGCTTTGCATGCCCAGCTCGATTTGCCCAGGGTGCCCGCCTCCGAGCCCGGCTCCAGCACTGGCTGGAACTCTGTTGCGCGTCGCTTTGGTGAGACAAGCTGAAGTCAGGAGGGTTTTGCGGCGGTGGGGGCTCGGCGGGTGGGCGGACGGTGCCTTGGGAAGCTCCCTCTGGGGTGCAGGGGTCCCCGTCTCCTTCAGGCGGTTAGGACGTGGCGTTCTCAGGCCTAACCGTGTCCTCTTCGCTTGGCAGCAGCTGGCGGAGAAGAAGGAAGGGGTCTCGGCATCGTGTGGACCGGCGAGGCAAGAGCGAGGGAGAAGAGGAGCGGTGCCGGGCTGAAGAGGGGGCACGAGAAAGGCGCTCTGGGCAAAGGGACCTCCCTGTCGTCACCAGGGTGCGGTCACGTAAGAGCATCGCGGGCACCTTTAGGGTGCCCTGGCTGGCTTGACGCTGGGCGACCTCCCTGTAAGCAGGGCTCGGTCTTTGCTTTTGCTGCTGTTGGCCTTTTGCCATCTTGCTCCTTTGGCTGCCCGGAGAGAGTGGCAACCCTGTAAGGAGGGTAAGCGCCACCGTCTCCGCACCCAAGGGGGAAACGGAGCTCTCTGGACCCCAAGCCCACCCTGTAGGCAGGGGAGGGCCGTTTCCCCGGCCCCGGCGGCTTTGTGCCCGCTGGCGGCCTGGCCAGCGTGACCCCCCGGAGTCGGGGCGTGTCACGGCATTTGCCCCTTGGCCACCCGTGAAGCCTCTTGGTGTGTTGAGGCCTCCCTGGCCTCCACGCAGCCTGGGGGGCTGGTCTGCGGCTCCCCTCTCCTGCTCGCGGGTAGGGATGGCTCCCCAGACATTGGCTGAACAGAGCTCTCGTTCTCTTCCGGGAAGTTCTGTTTGTGTGTGCCCGTGTCTGTGTCTTTGTCAGAGTGAGTGACTGAAGGAGAGAGCTTGTCCTTTAAGCCTCTCTTAAAATCGCTGCAGTTTAGCTTTGACTTCCCAGGAGGGAGAGAAGGGCTCTGGGCAGCAACAGGGGGGTCCCCTCTGAGACTGCGAGTGGAGACGGGGTCCAGGCTTGCCCCTTCTTTCGAAGGACGGAGCGAAGCCGCTTAGCCGTAGTGTGGGCAAGGCGACCCGCCTGTAGTCAGGGTCTGGGTGTCTGCCTGTGCGGCTGCCTGTCCTGCTGGCGACCTGCCAGCGTGACAGCCCTGTACTCGGGGCGTGTGCCACGAGCCGTGGAGCCCTCTGTGCCCAGGAGCAGCCCGAGCTCCCTGTAAGCAGGGCTGGGCAGGCTGCTTTAGCCAGCCGACAGGAACGAGCCCTCCCTCGCCCTCGAGAGGCTGCAGGTTGAGGAAGCGCTGTGCCGGGGGGCGCAGGCCCGCCTTTGGCGCTGCTTTTGGCCGGGGTGACCTCCCCGCACTTGGGGTGGAGGTCGCTCCCTGGGCTCCCGAAGACGTGGTGTTGTGTTGTGCTGCAGCCAGGACGGCCAGCCCGTAACTCGGGCGCGGGTCGGAGCCTCGGGCTCCGTGGAGCTTGTTGGGAGGGCCGAGCCGAGGGGGGCCGCCCTGTAAGTAGGGCTGTGCGTGCCCCCTGCGCTCGGCGGGAGGTGCTTGGAGGGACCCCCTGTAATCAGGTGGGTATCTCTGGCCCCAGCCTTTCAGAGGCGTGGGGCCAGGATGCGTGGGGCCGGGCGTGTGCCCTCTCTGGCCTCGGGGCTGTGGCCCCGGCCCCCCGGCCTTTGGCCGTGAAGCTCCACTGCCTGGCTGCTGAGCCTCGTTCCTGTGGCTGCGGGGGAAGGCCGAGCTCTGGGGCTCCCTGGGTGTCGACCCGCCTGTAGTCAGGGTCCGGGTCTGGGAGCCTTTGTGCTCTGCTGGCAGCCTGTGTGGGGTGACCGCCCCGTTAGCGGGGTGCGGGTCAGGGTGCCCCTGAATCGGAGAGAAGGAGCCTCCGTGGGCCTTTGGGACCAGGGCTGCCCTGTAAGTCAGGGCCCGGCCAGTGCCCTGGAGTCCCGGGCGCTTTGCGGTCCAGGCAGCGGCTCGAGCCCCCTGTAAGCAGGGGCGCAGCCTGTTTGGCCGCTGCTTTGCATGCCCAGCTCGATTTGCCCAGGGTGCCCGCCTCCGAGCCCGGCTCCAGCACCGGCTGGAACTCTGCTGCGCGTCGCTTTGGTGAGACAAGCTGAAGTCAGGAGGGTTTTGCGGCGGTGGGGGCTCGGCGGGTGGGCGGGCGGTGCCTTGGGGAGCTCCCTCTGGGGTGCAGGGGTCCCCGTCTCCTTCAGGCGGTTAGGACGTGGCGTTCTCAGGCCTAACCGTGTCCTCCTTGCTTGGCAGCAGCCGGCGGAGAAGAAGGAAGGGGTCTCGGCATCGTGTGGACCGGCGAGGCAAGAGCGAGGGAGAAGAGGAGCGGCGCCGGGCTGAAGAGGGGGCACGAGAAAGGCGCTCTGGGCAAAGGGACCTCCCTGTCGTCACCAGGGCGCGGTCACGTAAGAGCATCGCGGGCACCTTTAGGGTGCCCTGGCTGGCTTGACGCTGGGCGACCTCCCTGTAAGCAGGGCTCGGTCTTTGCTTTTGCTGTTGTTGGCCTTTTGCCATCTTGCTCCTTTGGCTGCCCGGAGAGAGTGGCAACCCGGTAAGGAGGGTAAGCGCCACCGTCTCCGCACCCGAGGGGGAAACGGAGCTCTCTGGACCCCAAGCCCACCCTGTAGGCAGGGGAGGGCCGTTTCCCCGGCCCCGGCGGCTTTGTGCCCGCTGGCGGCCTGGCCAGCGTGGCCCCCCGGAGTCGGGGCGTGTCACGGCATTTGCCCCTTGGCCACCCGTGAAGCCTCTTGGCGTGTTGAGGCCTCCCTGGCCTCCATGCAGTCTGGAGACCCCATGCCCTACCTGTAAGCAGGGGAGGGCTGTTTCTCCTCCCGCCCTGGCAACTTTCTCCCTGCTGGCGGCCTGCCAACGTGACAGCCCTGTACTCGGGGCGTGTGCCACGAGCCGTGGAGCCCTCTGTGCCCAGGAGCAGCCCGAGCTCCCTGTAAGCAGGGCTGGGCAGGCTGCTTTAGCCAGCCGACAGGAACGAGCCCTCCCTCGCCCTCGAGAGGCTGCAGGTTGAGGAAGCGCTGTGCCGGGGGGCGCAGGCCTGCCT